>NC_081235.1:3779500-4109000 GCF_902713425.1 Acipenser ruthenus
TTTCTATATGGTATGTCCAGAAAAGAATGCAGTGACTCATCATTTTAATGTCGACCCCCATTCAGCAGGTCACTGCGCTTGCTCTCTCTGTGTTGCGGAGCTCATTAAGCTTTAGAGAGCAGTGCTTTGGAAAGCCCTGCTGTAGTTGTGTTATGCAAGCGATTGTCAAAACTTTTAAAAACAGAAAACAAACAAAAAAAACATTTCTGATGAGATCCCAAGAAAGAAACCTCATCTCCCAGCTCCCAAAATGATTACAGGGTCCGCTGGCCCTCGTGATACGAAGGAGATAAAAATCATTCAAGTGCAAAATGCAAGCAGGACGCTTTGAATCTCAAAGGCCTGCTTTAAAACCAGGGTTTCATGACGCCAGGCTCACTGGGAACATGCCCCTGAGCTCCCTGCAGCAGCCTGGACTTTCCATCAATGTCTCCTTTCTAGGAGATAACAATTCTTTAGCACTTATCTTTCGTTGGTGGGATTTACAGCTTGAGATGCAGTATTAGCCTGTTAAGTGTTTTAAAATATTTTCTAGTTGTGCTGCAACTAGGCACACATTGCGTTTATTATTATTATTATTATTATTATTATTATTATTATTATTATTATTAATAATAATAATAATAATAATAATAATAATAATAATAATAATAATAATAATAATAATAATAATAATAATAATAATAATAATCTTAATAATAATAATCCTAATTGTTTTTGACCAATGCGTGTGATTTGGCATTCCAAGACCTTCATTCCTAAACAGAACTATAAAATGATTTATCTTTATACCAGTATACATTACTATATTGCTTAATATAAAATAACTAATAAAATAAATACAAAAGTAAATGAACCACTTTTTACAAAAAATTAACATGATCTACAATTCGTAGTTTTCGAAAAAATTAAAATTAGATCATGCACAATATAGGCGAATAAAGGAAAATAAATGCCTGAAGGATTAAATAGAAATGAATAGTAGATCTTTACATCATTAACTATGTAGTAAATGACATCACAAACACAGTCCTGGATTTAAATAGAAAGAAGTGAGTGTAGTTACCATGGCATGAAAAGCCTGTAAGTACCTCCACTCAAACACACCTTCCCTTGACAAAGGCATGTTAAACCTCCAGAAACGTTGGGAAGTTGACTCTTTTGAGCAAAAACTAATATTTGTATAAAGTAAAGAAGTAAGTCCTCACTATTTTAACAATATAGATCTATACATATACTCAATTTTAAAATAAAAAAATATATATATTGTGAATTTTCCTAAACGCTTGAGTCAATGAGAGTGGTTTGTTATTATTGTTCATTACATTCTTGAGAGTCGCTCTGTAATTCCTGTGCTGAGCTTGATTTTATTGCAGTCATGTGATCCTTGTTAAAAGTATTCTAGGTAAACGGTGCTATAAAACTGCACTGATGTGTAACTGCAGTAGATTGCAGTTTAATAGCACATGTAAAATAGACAGCAGCAATATCACATTTTCATTACTTTTTGAAAACCTCTGTGTCCTGAAATGAGGGATTCTCTTCAAATACAACATATTTTATGTTGTGTGTTTTTTTTCACCAATCCTGAAAATTATGACTCATACAACGCCTGTCCTCTAGTATATGCACCTTCGGGTGTTCGATTTCCCTGCACTGTTACTGCAGGTCTTGGTCCCGTATCGTTGTGAATCTACAAGACCCTGAGCATCTAAAATAAAACCCACCCTTTTATTTTACTTTTGGAAATTGACAGACCTTATTCACAAAATATTACTTAAGATTTACTGTAATATCAAAAGCAGTGTAGAAGGCATTTCAAGAACTCTGCACGTTTTATTTTGTGTTGCCGTTGCTGTTGCATATTGCAAGGTACCTATAAAATGCTAAGATCAAAAGCGATTCATTTATAATACGTAGATATTGATTGTAGTAGTAAATCTTTTTTTTCTCCAAGTACAAGAACGTGAAACATATATATATATATATATATAATATAATATAATTTTTTTTTTTTTAATAAATTTTGTGTGTTACATATGAAACTTGTTTTTGTGGATTTCACTTTTTAAACTACACGCTTTTGACAAGTTTGCATTTAGATTTACAGGGACAGTAAAAAAAAATAAAAAAATGCCATTTTTCAGTGAAAGGTGAGGGAAATAAAATGCTTCTGAAGACATTTTGGCAGTGCTTTTAAATAAATATTTAAATATTATAACAGCCAATAGATAAGCAAACCATATTAAAATGACAAGATTATTATTATTATTATTATTATTATTATTATTATTATTATTGCAAAACTTTGTATGCTTTTAAATATTACTTTAAACTAACTACCAATATCTTAATAAACATACTGAACATAAATATGGACTATGAACGCAACATTTCAATAGCAGTGTAATGATGGTTACACACAAGCACCCCTGACTGTATTAACATGGAGCTGAACTTCAGTAAATGTGTAATTGCATATCAATTGAATACTTATTTCCGCCACACACAGTAAAGCGTTCTGGTAATTTGTACTGGATTGCATTAGTCCAGTTAGCTTACAGGGGGGATGTACGGTGTGGTGGTTCTGCTGGGAAACCCAATGGGTCGAATCCACATGAGAAGAAAAAACTGAACCGGCAACATTTTACAAGTACAGAGAGTCGCACCATCCAGATTGCATGTCTATTCCAATAACAACTTTCGGATGTCAAAGCCCTTTATCCGGCAAAATGCCATGTATTCTTATAATATAATATCCTGTGAACTCAAAATGGTAGATAGACTGAAGGTGCTGTTTGAAGATAGTCTCTAACTTTTGGCAGAGAGAATTTTCAGAGATGTGCAAGCTTCTTTTGATGCACGCAGTTCAAGGTAAGAGAGCTTTGTTGAAAGGATGAAAATGAATGACTTGAATATGAAAACTCCTCCTACAGCGTCCCGTAGCACCCAAGTGCAGGTTTCCAGTTGGTATTTTGGAGCGCGGCTCCCCTAGTCTCTTCTTCAGTACAGATCCCAGGCCTTGTTTGATGGCATTCTCCGGTTCTGCCTGTAAGCCGAATCAGTCATCGGCTCGCCAATCCTAAAGAAATGGAAGGAGATACAGGCCAGCTGTCGCTCTTTACACCGGCTCTCAGTTTACCGCTGTGTATAGAAATACATTCCTAGCGCTTAGTATAAACAGGAAGGAAAGTAACACACTCTGCACTTTTTTTTTTTTTTACTTTAGATGTGCTTTTTTTAAAGAGAATAATATCAATATATCTCTGTCCATGGCTTTGAGCAAAAGTCAAGTTTTAGCCAGAAAGTTGTGCTGACAAACTGTGGGGGTCTATTTTAAACACACTGCAGTCCTTTAACCCTACGTTAATCACGCCTGGGTCGGTTATTATATCCTTGTTATTAACGTCACTGAATGCAATACAAGACAGTGCAAAGATGTTCAAAGACTATTTATTTCCATTGCTAAATAAATCATTTTAATAAGCCTAACTGTGTAACAGCTTCTGCTAGTTATTAATAATAATGCTTTAGATACCTAGTCTGCCAAAGCTTAATGGAGGGACAGTAGGATGTATAGGCAGGAAGTATTGTATCAACAAAATATAATACATAATAAACACTGTATTTGAAGGTCCATTAATAACATTGTCATTTTGTAATAGCTACGTGAACTGAGTCTGTTTTTTATTTTTGTGTTAATCTTTAGATTATGTACCTAGCTTTGAAGGGTGTAAGTGGAAATTTTGAAGAAACAGTGAATATAAAACAATATGTGATTTCATATTGATGCCTGAATAAAACACAACAGTGACAGCATTCTAGTGAACAGACGGCAGCTAATGCGAGTGTTGAATGTAACATTAACCCTTTCTTTCCCAGTGTCTTCCTTAACTGCGGTAATTTAATTAACAGATGCATGTCCGATCATTGTTTTAGATCACTGCGTTTTATATTGTGGGATTCTAAAAGTCCAGAATAAACCATTGTTAACAATAAACCTCACAGAAAATAGATTCCAGTATATCGTGTGGGGGGTAGTGTCCTGTTTTATAAGAGATGTCATCTGGTGCATTTTGTGCAAAGTGAATTCTGTTAAAATAAGAGACCCCCTCCTCATAGTGCATTATAAATCGCAAAAACTGATCTGGCACACACAAATACTATATGACATAAAGGCGTGTTGTATGTTCTATGCATGGATGACATCTGTACACAGGATGAGATTTACTGGTATTTAAAGAAAACCTTAACAATGATTAGTCGACTTCTCATTGCTGATTTTATCATGAAAAATATATCGTACTAATTATGCCTCTGACCAAAAAAATCCTTTTCTTTTTTGTAATTTGAAATCAGTGGTCTAATTAGTGATGTAGTCCACGTTAATTAAAGAACAGGCAATAATGTGACCGTGTGTGTGGAATTACATGAAATGAAAATAAAACGGGAATGATAATGGACTTTGGTGGGGGAGGGAGAGGACTGGAAGTTGTTGACACAACACAGATTCTCTCCATAGCGAGTCACATTCTTGCTGTTTTTCAGTTGAGTTAGTGTTCCTGTGCATGTCTGGTACTGAACACAAAACAGCTCTGCACTTTGTGTATAATAAATATTATTTTGTGTTTATCGTGGAAGCTCCAGATGCCGGCACAATAGATAATCCAAACAGTGAAACTCAGATACGCAGGTACAGAGAAGCACGCAATGGGCCTGGGAGAAAAAAAACACACTGACCCTTCATTAGCCCGACGTTGATTCAGGAGGGTGAGGTTTCCACGGCAGGTTTTGATGTATAAGAATGTGTGCGCGTTGGCGTACTTTGCTGTGTTAGATATACACCCTTTCAAATAAAATACGCTAGCGATCTTTGAATAATTGTATGTTATATTTCCAAGGACAGAATGACCAGCCGATAACAAATGATGTTGCTGAACAGAGGCTTGATCTTGAATTCAGCTTTTTAGTTTAGATATAGATTATTTTCCTTACCCTGAATTTATAAACGGAATAGTCCAGTGTTGGATTCGTTTCAGTAGACAACCCAGTCACTCACTTTAGCTATATTATTATTCCTTCAAAATCCAGGCATGATGGCTCCACCACCATATTGACATATTTAATTAACAACTATTAGATAAATGAATAAATAATATGATACTGATACATTTTAATTGGAATAAAACCCAGAATGTCTTTACACAAAATTAATTTTTTGTGAAATAGAACTGTTCATGTAACAAAACAAACGTCAAGCCTAGAATATTAATTTAAGGACTCAAATGTGTGCCTATGCTTTTTATTGCTAGTTGGGTAACATTTCAGAAATTTTGGAGCAAACTGTAGTTTGGCATAAAGATCTTGTTGGCCCAGTTATTGGGGAAAATTCTGTCCTTTATCATCCAAAACTATTAAACATCAGTGGTGCTGAATTCAGAAATACTGAAAGACGCTTCATAGAGTCAACGACAAACATTTAGACAGGAAGTCTTTTTCAATGTTTTTTTGTATTTCTAAAATATGTCCTTTGTCTTTAACTGTCAAACAAAAAAGTGAACAAAGTTGGGTAATACACCTGCATAGAAAAATGAATTCAAAAGAAATGAGAATTGCATCTTGTTTTAAGAATATACAGCTTCTTTATTATCCAATTATTAAAGTTCAATATTATAACCGCCAAGAGATAAGCAAATGTAACCATGTTAAAATGACAAGATTATTATTATTATTATTATTATTATTATTATTATTATTATTGCAAAACGTTTTATGCTTTTAAATATTACTTTAAACGAACTACCAATATCTTAATAAACATACTGAACATAAATATGGACTATGAACGCAACATTTCAATAGCAGTGTAATGATGGTTACACACAAGCACCCCTGACTGTATTAACATGGAGCTGAACTTCAGTAAATGTGTAATTGCATATCAATTGAATACTTATTTCCGCCACACACAATAAAGCGTTCTGGTAATTTGTACTTTGTACTGGATTGCATTAGTCAAGTTAGCTTACATGGGGATATACTGTGTGGTGGTTCTGCTGGGAAACCCAATGGGTCGAATCCACATGAGAAGAAAAAACTGAACCGGCAACATTTTACAAGTGCAGAGAGTCGCACCATCCAGATTGCATGTCTATTCCAATGCAACCCTGCTCCCCAGCCTGCACTGTGGTTTGTCCAGGGAACCCTGCTCTCCAGCCTGCACTGTGGTTTGTCCAGGGAACCCTGCTCTCCAGCCTGCACTGTGGTTTGTCCAGGGAACCCTGCTCTCCAGCCTGCACTGTGGTTTATGTTGTTCAGGGAACCCTGCTCTCCAGCCTGCACTGTGGTTTATGTTGTTCAGGGAACCCTGCTCTCCAGCCTGCACTGTGGTTTATGTTGTTCAGGGAACCCTGCTCCCCAGCCTGCACTGTGGTTTCTGCTGTTACTTATCAAATAGTTTTTTCTCTTCTCTAATTTGAGCTGAGTTATGCAGTACAGGTTTTAAACGACAATCACAAATAACAGATTTAGGCAAGGCGTGAAATTGACAGTGGCCATGAGATGATTGTGCTGCTATTTGATTCCTTTACCTTGCACAAATAAATATATAAATACTTTTAATTATTTTTATTTATGTATGTATTTATTCATGCAAATAGTTTGCGCTGGGGATAATGGACAAATTGCTGTAACTTAAGACTGGTGTGGAAATTTATTTATTTACATTTTGTATGTTTTGTTTTTATTTTTTTATTACATTTATTAATCCTGTAGTAGGATTTTGCACATCACAGCCGATGTGTGAACTGGGGTCCTGTGTTGTGTATGTACAGCATTGGTGTGCTGCTACAGTCCTTTTAAACCTAAAACCATCAATGAAAGATTCATCATCTTATGGAGACAGGAATACACACACTGATCTTCTGTAATCACGTTGTGAAGGATGCTTTATGAAATGCTGCTTGCGCAAGAAGGAAACTCGGTATGAAAAATAATGGCATTCAAATTGGAGAAATTGGACACACAGCAGCTACAGTAGTGCAGTACAGGGATTGTCAGCGTATGCTGTAGTTCTTAGGCATCTCGCAACAGACTTCATATAACCCAGAGCACACTCACACACAGCGAGGGTCCTCATCGCGGAATAATCCGACAGAACCAGAAAGGTTAAACATTTCTATAAAATCGAGTTTGTCAAATTTATAGCCAGATCTGAAATGTCTCGGAGGGGCTGAAGCCGTATCCACACTGGACGCGAGCGAATCATTTAGAAGTCACTGCAGTCAGATTTAGCAGCACAGATGCATTTTCTTTCTGATTATGCAAGTTGCATAAAAATAGGTTTATTAAGAAGCAAAAATAAACAGGACCATACACGCAGTCTACATATCCAGCATTTAAATGAAAAATGTGCACTTTTGCTGGCTTTTAAAAATGACACAAAAGGTCCTGCATTCACACAACTTGATCATGTGACCTGATTTTAAACTATGGCTTTTTTTTGTTTTGTTTGTTTTTGATAAATAACGTGTTATTCACTAAATTGCTCTGTGGCACAAATTCGTGACAAGAAGGTGGTCTTTAGATACACATAACGTGAAGTTTTGTGGAGATTCACCAAACAAACAAAAATATTGAGGTCCTACTATTCCATACGTTGTAAAACAAAGCCAGCAACACGTTTGTATTCTATGTGACACATCCCAACATTACCAAGCTCATACATAGTTTAGATTATGAGCCATATTTATAAAGCATTTTCTGTTACGTTCACCTGACTGTTTTAAAAGGAAAAACTAAATAAAAGTAAATAACACAAGGTAAGTGGTGACCTGCGCATAACATGGTATAATAATAATAATAATAATAATAATAATAATAATAATAATAATAATAATAATAATAATGATGATGCACTTTATACTAAATACTAAATAAACAAAAAGGATCAAAGAAGGAATTTGTGCTTCAAATAAGATTACTACTGGTACCATGAAAATATATATATATACTAGGACTACAACTGTACAATTACTACTACTAATAATAACAATCACAGTAAAACTGTTGGATATATAGGGATGTTCAATAACTCTGATCTATAGATTTTACAAGACTAACCTTTATTTTACAACGGAGCTGCTGGAGGTCAGGGTGGTAACCTTTTATCAAAACAGATGATTGGTCCATGAACATTTTTAATAAAGGTAACGATCTTAAAGCTGCTGTCCTGCATAGTAATACAAAAAAAATCAATAATGCAAAAAAAAAAAAGAAAATAAGTCCAGTGTATTAATTTTATTTTAGTTAATGTAACAAATGTTACCTTTCTGTCCTGTTACCCTAATAAAACAGATTTAGGGACCGGATAACTCCCATGGTCCAGAGCAGCACAGTTGCGCGTACTGTTTAACCACTCTGGGGTAACCCCTAAACAGCAAAATTATTAGCAATGCACAAACATGGAAACAAAAAGCATGTACATCCGTAGCACACTATCAGCAATCCTTGTACAAAACAAGACAACAATTATGATTTTTACACAACTTGAACCCCTTTTTATAGGAGCTTAAAGCCACAGTCTCTCTCTCTCTCTCTCTCTCTCTCTCTCTCTCTCTCTCTCTCTCTCTCTCTCTCTCTCTCTCTGTATATATATCTATATTGTGTGTGTGTTAGATATACTTAGTGTATAAACGCGACACGAAAAGTATTTTCCAAAAGTCAATGTGTTACTTTTTCACAGAGCAGAGTCAGCTTTGACCTCTGAACAACTTGAGACAAACAAAAGGAGATCTGGAGTGTCTCTCTCACAGTCAATCGGGAGCTTGCTAGCTTTCTCTCTTTACTCGGTTGCAGACACGTCAAAAATCTGTCACTCTGCAGAAAAACTATTTTATCTTTGGGGGGGGGGGGGGGGAGGGAAGCTGCAGAGGTGGTCCTAATAAAGTGACCGTGTCCTCAGAAATGGGGTAAATCAGTCCTGTGTAACTTGCAGTGTTCTGGTCTATGGAGCCTTCTCATTGCTTACATTCGGTTTTTTGTGTCGTGCACAGATATCTTCTGCTTTAGCCTGTTAATCAATATAATTAGTATTTATTTATAATGGTGTTACAGTGTACCAACTGTAATACAGTAAAAACCTGGTCTTAAATTTGTAAATGACAATTGTCTTGTATTATCGTGCTGTCTGTCTGGCTGTCTGTCTGTCTGTCTGCCGGCTTGTATTGACTTATCAGGAGCCCTTTGTGAATGAGCCAGTACACCACTCAACAAGGCCCCCTTGCACGCTCTCATTAGAGCTGTCTCATATTCAGTCTCCCTCGGCTCTGTTCTGGCGTTAGCCTGTTTGTGTATTCCGTCCTGCGTTTTTTCACCACGCTCTGTGTTATTTATATTCTGTGCACTACACTCTCAGTCCAGGGCTCTGAGCTCAAGCAAGTCCCTGATAGAAGACTGCCATGCACGTCGCCTTCATTTAGAAAGCTCTGCCCTGATTCTGTCTCCTATACAAGGCTGGCCTCCACCCTCCCCGTAAGATCTAACTTAGCCTCGATGTCATTCCAAAGCTCATGGAGCACCTGCTAGCCACTTGCTTGTGGTAAAGTGTAAACCCGAGGTGTCCAGCCTTGAAGCATTACGATTTGGGCCGTTCTAGCACGTTTTTTTCTTGCTCGTCGGTTGTGCCTTCCATTGGTGGCGACCGACTATCATGCCCCTTGTGAAGTCACTCTGATTATCTGATTGAGTCTGAATAGCTGCACGCAATTCTCACACAGTTTATACATGTACTTAATCACGTGACGCATCATGTGGTCGCGTAAATTGGCATAAATTGCAGATTAAGAGATGCAGATTTTTGTCACATCCGTAGATTTGGAATGTTTAAAATGCTGCTTCCTTCTGTAGGTCACAGTTCTCGTAAAAAGACTGACTTTCAACACAGGAGGCGATTAGAAACCAGCAGTTTGAAGTGTTCCAGAACACCCCACAGTGTTTACAGGAAGCGTTACCTTTGTGTCCCGCTTGTTATATTTTTAAACACATTGCTGACTGTAATTTGTATGGTAATGTTTATTGTAATAAAAAATAGGAGCATTGATTTGAAAGCCTCAGCTGTTAAAGATAACAGTTTAGATACATGGTATTTAATCTATATGCCATTTCCTAGATCCTAGATTTTTTTTTTTTTTAATCCAGAGCGTCACTGAAAGTCGGGTTGATATACCAGCACTTGTGTGAATTGCATTACACGAATTGTAAAAACAAACGCGAGTCTGTGCATTGCAGTGCAGCTGTCAGGGTGTTTTTAATGTCGATTGATTTTTACATACCTGCATTTCATACTCATAAATAACTATTAGGTATACAGGCTGGTTTTACAAGGGAATGAATAAAACTAGCCTGCATCCTCCTAGCAGAATACATGCATGTGTTTTATGTTGATCTAATACAGTATGCTGTACAGAACAGGCAAATTTACAGGCTGTTCCATTGGAATCTATTGGATTTGCTAAGGACAGAGAGATACATCAGAATAGTAACTTGCTGTACACTGAAAGTACAGCAGCTCTCCACTATGGCAAGCCAAAATCCCTACACCCACGTTCTGCTTATTTCAGTATTCCATTCAGCCAATCGGAGTCTTGCGTATGGTGGTAAGCAATGAAAACTCATACATTGGTCAGCGCCTGTCACATGCCCTCACCTACAGCCAATCGCATCAAAGCTATTATGTAACGTCTAACAAACAACACAGGTAGACTGTCTTGAAACTCAAGCAGTTCTATCCAGGGGTGAAATTCTCAACATTAAAATGCAAGTACTCGTGTGTGCAGCTGGGTGTAAACATCAAAAATAATTGAGACAATTTGAGTGACAATGATTAAATACTTTTAAAATGTATACATATTGGTAAACATTTATGAATACAAAATAACCCTGATACAATATAACCAGTTTACCATAAACAAAGAAGCTGAAAATCCTGAAGGCTTTGTACCCTCTGCATGTATCACTGTCATGTACTGTAATATAACACTTAAGTTAAACCTGAAAGGAGAAGCATTAAGAAATATTACACTCTGCAGTAACTGCTGTCGAGAGGGAGTTTTGTTTCAAGATAATCCTAAAAATTAGATGTTGTTATAAACAAATTTATAAAAAAAAATAAAAAAAGTCCAAGTCAAATAATGCATAGGGCTAAAATACCCCTGTAATTAATGTACCAGGCACTACTATTTAAAAAATAGTACTTGACTTGGCCATTGTAAGCTGCAGAGTATTCTCTGAAATCATCCCCATACTTTCCAGACCCATGGGTACTCCTCTATAACAGGACCTGGCCATGCTACAATAATAGCCTTGGATTAGAACATATATCCCTGTTATTTTCATTTCTTTACTTGACCCACAATAATATTCTGTGTGCTTCTCCAGAAAAATAGGAGTATTTTAGGCAGATACAGTATGAAAGTAACATCACGTTGTCTTTTGGTTTTTTTTTGTGGTTTTTTTTTTTTTTTTATCCCTGGCATTGTGGTTCCTACACAAAGTGACAAAAGACACATTTTCATTTCATTACACAATATCATTACTAAGCAAAACACTTACATTTCCTTAGCGACAGTGCACGCAATTCACCCTCACTTTACATGTTCAATAAAATCAATAATCTGCCGTTTTGAGAGGCGAGTTGAAAAACCTGACCTGTCTTAAAGTGTTTGGAAAGCATGAAGCACATCTGCGTCTGTATCCCTGACTCGCCAAATCTGAAGAAGCACTTTGTTAATCTTGTTTTTATAATGTTAATCCCTACTGGCCACACCTCACCTGCCATTTTAGAAACTTTCACTCCAATTCTGGCAAGGAAATCTGTGCAAGGCAAAACGCGCTGTGAAAATTATTGCTAATACTTATCAACACTATATAATTTTACGTGGATTTTTGCCTTCAAATTCATGTGCAGCAATGTGTGTTCCAATATTCAGATAGTTGCTCCTTCCTTAAGAAAATAATAATTATTCCATGCCGCTGTTTTCACGTTGCACTGCTAAAGTGTTCTCTTGTTGATCAACCAAGGGAAATGGGCGGAGATTTGTAACAAAGCTCGGCCAATCAACATGCAGCGATTATACTGACGTTAATGGTGGCCAATAGCAGCTAACAAAAGCAGTATGAGGAAACAGAATGCAAGCAGCATGAAGTGTGCTGAATGAAGCGCTAGTGGACTGTGTGAGTGGATGGAAAGCAGATTAAATAAGATTAAATACTGAGTACTGGTGAGTACCGGCAGAATTTCACCGCTAGTTCTTATCTGCTCATCGGATTGAAAAGCCAAATTAACGGATGCTTGGCGAGCTTAATCAAGGGACCGGCCATGCATTGCTGCTTACAGGAAGCACAAGGTGTTTTTCCTCGTTTTGATAATCATTTTGAGACCCCATGACTGTCGCTTGATTATGGGGTCTGTTTTAATGATCTAAACAGTTCAGATCTTAACAAATGCTGCAAACTATATATTTGTGATGTGTCCTACCCTGAAGTGATTTATTATCACTTTATGAGCACGAATAAAGAGGTCTGTTTTTTAAAGCAGGTGACCTGGTCAACCATACTAATATGGTGACTAAAGCACAGTAGAAACTCAGTATGGTACGGCTGATGTCATGAAGTGGGTTTCTTTGTGATGTGGCATACAGTTGACTAAACATGCATTCCCGATAGGCTGAAAAATGCTCTGCAGTCTATAACTGTAGAGATTCACTCAAGCATTGAAAATAAACGATGGCGTTGGCATTGCTTATACCATCTTGCGTCCTGCGTTAAGGATAATAGGTGATCTGATAATGGTAATTCACTGCTGTGATATCCGCATGCCTGCAAGCAGAGCCCCTGCTATGTATTTGGGCTGGGTTTGTCCCCAGCCAGTTGTCTGATAGACGGTTGACTCTCACCCTGGTGCTGTAGCGAGGTGTGCAGAGCAGGCAGGAGAGTGGAGATTACAGTGCTGTATGCAAGTTAGAGTAGGATTAGAGATCACAGCTCAGGTGTTACTGTAATAGGATTAGGGGCTTCCTTTTTCTCACGCTGCCCTTTTTAAGCGGTGTAACGTGGAGCAAACAAAGGTCACGCTCCCAGGAGCTCCGTCTCTCTCTGGGGAGCTCCCAGTACAGCAGCGCACTGGTTTTGGGTTGTTCCAGTGGGTTTTTAATGTGTTGTATGTATTTATTGTTAATGAAATATACCAAGTAAAGTGTACAACCATCAATGTAGGGCAAGCACTGGCCAAAACACTTGTCTCCCTTAATTTAGATTTAGACTTTTTTGGTTTAGTGTTTTGATGTCACTAATAAAGGATTCACCACGAGCATTCATGGAGTACTGTCGTTACTGCAGTAGAGAGGAAGGCCCTGGGGAATGCATCAAGGCCTTGCTGTGGACTGTATGAGAGCATCTAGTATATTGATATTCATTTTCCAGAAACCTTTTTATATGATTCTGCTTCATTTTTATGAATAATATGTTCCACCATCATATAAACAGTATTGCTTTTCACTATAACATGAATATTTGAATTGCATCTGCATGAATATACTGTAGAAATATGATGTGTTGGTTAATCTAATCCAGCAGATTAATTTACTGTTCTTGCAGTCTGTACAGTTGTTCCTCTAAGCGATTTAAAAGTCTTAAACATTGGCTGTTAAAATCCTTCAGTATGTGTTCCTTTGCGTTGTTGTGAAGCAGGTTATTTAAATATATTTTCCTTTGTTTACTAGCTAGCACGCACTGCTGAGGCACAGAATTCCTGAGTTTTAATTTTTTTCATTGCGTATTGCTTCTATGTGAATTTGGCTCAATCAGCAAGTTTCTTAGTTTAGTTTACAGTCTTATCCCAAACTAAGTCCAACAAAACCATAAATCTTAACCACAGACTAAAGGAATAGTTTTACTAACATCTCTTGATATTGGTGCTGAGCCAGGGGGATTGTGTGTTTTTGTATCTTTCTGAGGTTTGAAAGCCTGGGCTGAGGTGAATGCTGCAGAGTTCGAAACTCTACTGGCTGGCTTCAGGCCCGCAGTCTTGCCTAGCTGTCAAGCCCAGGGGGATCCAGCCTAATCCCAGGTTTATCCCTGAAAAGCCAGTGTCCTCTGCAGAGCTTTGCACTTTCTCACAGGGCTTTTCAGTCTCCAGTCTGCCTGTACAAGCGTGCTGCAGCTACTTTCAGCTTATCTCGGGTGAAACATTGTAACCAACAAACTGAAATGAAAGAAAGTAGCCAAAAATGTTTGCCCACTTAATTTCAGAAGTGTGGTTTTACATGATTGGCACTAATCTTGGGAGAGTTGGAAGTCGTGCTAATTGGGCTGTGGAAAACCCTCTGAATTGATTTTATTTGAAACTATGGGTGGATTATCTGTGTATAAAATAGGGATGGTAATAAAATGTTTCAACGTTTTCCAAGTCTTAAGCGTTTTTTCTTAAATGTTTGTCAAAGATATATGCATGTCAAATACAGAAGTCAGCTGTAGTGTTTATAGAGTGGGCTGTGTGTAGTGTGTGGTTATTTATTCAAAGCTTTTCCATATACACATCCATGTTTTACACAACATTCTTGTACATTGATGTTGCATCATTATAACAGCACTGCTAGCAGGTCTTCTCATGATGGCTCTGTTGATTGGATAAAAAAAAAAAAAGAACTCCTAACCCAAACCCATTGTACAAGACCAATAATGTTTACCCTGTACATTGCTGCTGTGTGTTACATTGTTTCTAATTGAGCAGCTTAATCAAATCAAGAAAGAAATAAACTAAGAAAGAAAGATCTTGTTCCTCAAAGATAAAGGCTTCCAACCCCAGGTACAAAATATCCCCCAAATAAAGCTAAGGCATCTCCTACCACTTCCATAGCATTGATCCACAACCCAACACACATCGCAGCTTATCAATAAACAACATCTGTGCCTCCTAACAACATCCAGCATCATTATTAAAGATTTCTAATTGCTAATATCTAACCACATGCTGCCATTTGTAATTGAAATGAGAGAACAGTAATATTTTCTTAATATCTAACGTACTGATCTGTAGTACTATCGAGCTGCTTAAATCCCAGTAGGATGAGCTTCTTTCCACTGCGTTACTCTGAGCCAGACTCCTGATTGCAGATAACCTGCCGCTGTGCCAAGATACATTTCTTTGTTTTGTTTGTTCTGTGTTGCATGTTTTGTTTCTGCTTATTGAGATAATGGCGTTTTGCGGTGAGCCGGCTGTGCGATCGCTCTGTCTCGCAGAGTCCAGGTCACTGCTGGAAGCTAGCTGGTACCTCCACTGTCAACAGGCTAACCTAGAGAAACAAACTAATAAAACAGTGTGGAGAGACCTCCGCCAAGAACAAAACACACTCCCAGACGACCTGGAAAAGCCAGGGCCAGGCTGAACCCATTTTAAGACCCCTTACCCAAGTCTAAGACAAGCCTGCTAGTTGTCTTTTATAATTTCATTCATCAGCGTTTATTATTTTGCTCTCGCACATGGAAAACAACCAGGCGATGGACCTTTTTTGTGAAGACAGGTAAAAGTAATTTTCTTCTCAAATTGAAGTAGTTTGATAAGGAAATCCATACCTCTTTGACCTCACTACCTCTCTGGGTACAAGTCTTTAAAAGCATGGGGAGTTTCCTTTCAGAATGGCCTGTTGTGTGGGTGCAGTCTCTATGGTCCCTATTGTCTTTGCTCTTTCTTCAGAATTGAGCATGCTTAGTTCAGGAGCTGCTGTAGTTGCCTGCCATAGACATGTGTAGGCAAGATCAGTCAAAGTGTCCTACACTCTTAATTCTATTGACAGTTTTCCTGACCTGGAAATGCACAGCTGTGCATGAAAAATAAGAAAGACGAAGAAAATGTATGCTATATGCTTATTTAATATTTATTTTATTTTTGAGTGAATGCTAAATTGTGTGTCGTCTCTGCAAAATAATCTCAAATTGAACTGCTCTGGAATGAAGTCCTGATGAGAGGTTTGCCAGCGCACAACGTTAATGTAGACGGTAGGGACTGGGAATCGAATCCGGACACTGTACAAACGGGATATCCACATGCGTTTGTTTTTCTTTTTCTTTTTCTGTTTTCACAGCCTGGTTTTAATCCCACTCTTTTTCTTTGACACGCACAGAGTATGCTAGATGAAAGGTATCTTAATAAACTGCACAGCCGTTGAAGTGTATATGTGTGTGTGTGTGTGTGTATATATATATATATATATATATATATATATATATATATATATATATATAATGCGTGTATAATTTTAATGTACACCATATGCTGAGCGATTTGTTGCTTTTGGAATAGATCAGATAACTTCTTGAATAGTGTTAAGTCTTTCCAAGGGGCTGTTGCTCGTTCTCGCTAACGAACCAATTTGCTTTTAATTTGTCTAGCACTCTCTTAAGGGAGCGCTCGCACGGCTATTGTTTTCAGTCAAGGCATTCACATCGAAGGTGACGCGCAAGAGAGAAAACATTTTCAACTTTCTCTGCATCGCTTCATGACGTACCTTACCAGCAGCCAATCAGATGTAAGTAGGAGGCTCCTGTCCCCAAGAGAAGAACGTCCTGACAGATCGAACAAACAAGATGGAGGAAGAAAAGTTGATATTGTATGTGTCTGAGCACCCAGAGCTGTTCAAATTCAACTTTATTTCAAACAAAAGTTTAATGAAAAAACGTTGAATACCCAAACAAATCAACTAATTAACCCAGTTTAAAAAAAATAAAGAAAGTCGGTTTTCTAATGCATGTAATTACATAGTACATGTTACCACAGTAATTCACCACCCTTTTAGTTTTAGCTCTGATTGAACTCTTTTGAACATGAAAGAGACATACATAGAGGATAGCCCTTGACCATTGCTAGAGTCCTGCAGTATTCCGCGAGTGAGGAGGAGAATAACCAGCAAGCACACAAAGGGCTCCAGCGGGCTGGTTATGAGATCACACTCTGCAAGCATAATTATAAATGTCAATCACGTGGCTTCAACGCATATTATTTATTTAGTGTGGATAGGCAGTTAGTTAACATTTAATTATTATGAGTTTTATTCCATAACAATGTTGCCTGTTCTAGAAGTGTCAGTTAATTGTTTTTCACGCTCCACTGCACTCTTATTATAATGAAGCCTGATTCTATGTTAGAACTTCAAGTGAAGCGATTTCATTGGCTCAGTAGGAGGTGGTGATTGATGATAATTAAGCAGATTTTTTTGCGGGGCTGGAAAACAAAATCCATTTGCCCTGCTCCCTGTTCTTTAAGAGATTTGTTACTGGATTGATCCTGCGCCAGCTTCAGAGCAATCCGACCCCAGTTAAATCTGCCCAGAACTGATAGCACTTTTATACATCTCACCTGTAGATCTGTAAGTGATCACCTGCTGGAAGAGAGACCCAGACAACTATGGAGGGAAAATAGCTAACCTACATTGTATAGCTGTCGAGACACAGGCCTCCCCCCACTTTGACACCTGTTTGCACTACGTCACATGCTGTGTTATTCCCTACAGCGTTAGGAAGCTGCCATATTCAAGTCCTGTCAAACTGAGGAAGCAAAGGAGAACTGAAGAAGAGGAGGGGCTGCTTGGCCCGTTTAGCTCTCTACCATCAAAAAAGAAAGGCAATTCAATAAACCATTACAGGTGACAGAAAGGATATCTCCGCCCCACTCAATCGCAGCGTTTCGTCGGCTCAGCTGGTCAGAAACGTACTATAAAACCAGTATTTTGTGAGCCCCTGAAAAATAAACGTTGAAATGGAGCGAGCCTAATTATAAGCCTCACCTTGCCCGTATATGTTTCTAGGTTGAAGAGTATTCGTTCTTTAAACTCCTAGCCGGTGATCAAGATCAGTAGAACTAGGTTTCGGGCACACCAGGGGAGACTCTGGGTTTGATACTGCAAGGTTGTCTCAAACTAGGTTTCTTGGAACCAGATTTCAAGCCACTGTTCCTGAAAGAGGCTTTGTGTTCCCTCCGCTTTAGTCGGAAGACTGTCTTCTAAATGGTTGGGGACTTGCTGTATTATTTTTTCATGAGGATCACCACATAGCTGATATTTTCAACATGTGTTTAAAGGTCTTGATCGTTGGGTGCTGGTAATATCCTAGGTGTTAAAAGTCTTGCCACATTCGCAGTGTAATTGAATCCCGATGGGAGAAGCATTTACTCGCACCATGAAACAAAAGAGCTAAATGGATTCCATATGGCCACATATTTTAAAGCTGGAAAATGTGATTACTGTCAAATCGGATTTAAAGTGCTGTTGTGCTGAAATTAAAGTAAACAACCAACTTTTTTTTTAAGGAAAACTTAAGGAAAAAAAAGTGTTGTTTTATGGTTCCTTTGCGATGCCAGATCTGTGATTTTTAATATATGTATTTTTTTTATTACAGTCCTGAAACCATTACAACACCCAGTTTTCATTATTGTTACTGAAATGTGTCATTACCAAAACGTCTCATAAACCGGAATATGTGACAAAACAATTCCGTCAGTGCGGGCTGATGAAGATGAATAGGGTATTGCACCAACAGAATAACCAATAAGAGCAACAATATTATCGGAAGGCACAGATGTTGTCTCTTTTTTTGTTTTGTTTATATACAATTTTGAATGTGCTGGAAAACAAAAGTATAAATCATAACGCTTTACAGCAAAAAAAAAAATAAACTCTCTGGTACCCCATCAAATTACCACTAGAATTTAGTCCGTTTTTAAACTGTGTTATGGGAACGAATATAAACATGGTATTTGACACATATAAAGCCATGTTTGATATTTAATACTACATTAAATACCATGCTTTCACTGCTCTACCACACTGTGTACAGCAGTAAACTCTGTATATTCCAATTGTAAAATCTATTTATTTTTTATATAACGGAAATATGGACTGGACAAAATGTGCCGCAACGCTTGAGATTAAACCGAGGCAGAAAGAGTAGATTAGAATCGCACGGCGTGCCCACAGTCATTTGGTAACTGCTTGTAAATGGAAATCAATAGCTGCTGAATCGGTGTAGTGGGAAGGATTTCAATTGTGGCAATGCTCTGTCGGTGAACCTTTTCTTCTGGGGTTATCAACACAGGGGATTAAATCTGTGAGTTGCGACTCCAATCTCTCAGTCTTTTCTGCCACATTAGTTTTAACAAAAAGGATTAAAATGTTGCGAAAAAAAATACCCAGTCGCTATTAACTGGTAACCCGATAGAAAGTGATCTGGAAAGGGTCGGTCGACTGTATTTCTCCTCCAGCCCACACCCAGCCCTGGTTTAATTAGCTGGGAGCCAGAGAGGTCTATTGTTTGACTTTGGAGGAAATGAAGGAATCGCCCGAGTAACGGTGAAGCTTGGCTGATCACCTTGAACGGTGAAATTGCCTTTTAGAGACACTGCTGTTGTCCTGCAGACGGCAGCAGCTGACCCAACAGACTGTCCAGTAGATCAGGTTGACTGGTTCTTACTCTAGGTACCATAGATATTTGTACTGAAAACATTTGTCATGGCGTTTGATTTTTTTTTTTTATAATACTGTAGCATATTGTTAAATTACTTAATGTTAATGATCTCCTATTTGTTGATTGAAAATAAAGTCCCGTTGTATGTTTCAAGTTATGGATGAAGCACACGGGTAGCATGAATTGGAGCGGGTTGATCCCGAGATACATTCAGCTGCACTTTACTAACATTTAACCCACTTACTTCAAAGACGGATTTTAACACTGATAAAACCGCAGAGAACAAAATACAGATCCTGGAAGAACACCAGAGCAGATTCATTTGTCCCTGTGCTTCGGGGCAGGCGGTGTTGGTGGCACAGGCTACATGAGCACCATGCACTGTGAATTCCACATGCGATACCTTGACACAAAATCCAGGACTTTGCAACAACTTCGGCTGTAACCCTCCTTTTAAAAGGTGGATTTTGTTCTTTGGCATGCCTCCCTGTGTCACTAATCTGGTTTGGGATCCTTCTTCGAATACCCTCCTGCTTCTATGTGTGTGCAAGTGGTCTGATGTCCCTGATTGCCGCGGGGACCGCAGTGCAGTGTGGTGTTGTATTGGTCTCACCGGAGCCCTGTTTGTTTTCTCAGTGACACAAACTGTTTGGCTTGTTAATGCTGCCCTAATCCAGAGCTCTCTGGAGGAATCTAGGCCTGCTGATAATCGCACTCTGCAGCCCCAGCCTTCCAACACAGGGCACAGGAAGCAGCTGCCTGGAACCGTGGAGAGGGGAGAAGGGAGAGGCAGTGTGAACTCTTGAAGTGTTGTCAAAAAATGTAGTAACTCTTTCAACACTGCTGTGTTCGATTTGCTTGACTTCTTTCCTGTACTACTCGAGCACTCTGCAGTTTTTACTTGTTATCTTTCCTCTACTAGGAGAGCAGTCTGTGGTTCTGACTTGAGTGATCTGTCCTAGCTCCGTGTGCAGGTCAATGCAATGCTACAATCTGTCATTCTAAAAGGAACGTACAGGGAATCTGTTGTAATTGAGACCAGGGGGTATTCAGATAATTAATTAAACTATATGAATATTATTTAGATCTTTTATTTAACATCATGTAATCAAAGAAACTACAAAATATCACAAAAGTCGACCGGAAAGCCATAATAGTAGTACAGTATTTCACGTTAGATTTCTAAATGTCACGTTTTTCAATGTGTCAGTTTTTCGTTAAGTATATGGAAAAGTACAAAGCAGTATGTAATTCAATATATTAACGTAACATTATTCAGCAGGTTTCATTCAACCTTATGAAGCAAAATTAGTTAATTCTATAGGGTGATGCAAAACCTTTGGCCATAGCTGTGTATTAACATATAAAGCTTCTGATGCAATCCGGTCCTCACATGGTTATAGGTGCAAGGCTCAGGTGGTTCCATTCCACAGGTATTTTAAATGGGCTTCAACTGAGTTAAAGAAAACCAACAGTCTTGTGACACTACATGCTTCCTGGAGAGTAGTGTCTATGGCCATATAAGTAGCATTTATCTGCTTCGTGTCGGGTAGGTACTGCGTGTAATTCTTCGTGTTGCTGTAATGCAGCACGGGTTCCCAGCCGAGACTTTATTGAGAACAGCTTTGCTCAATAAAACCTTAACAGATTGCTTATTGATCCGTGCTGCAATGCCAACAGTAAAAAATACCTCCTTCCTTCTGTGAGCAGCTGAAATGTGCCACGCTGTATCCCCCTGAACACTGTTCCTTTCCTCTGTGCTCCAGCGCTGTGATCGCTCACTAGCATCGCTGCTACCCGCTCATTCTCCTTTCGTGTAGCAAGCTAATGTCCAGTTGAAAGGCAATGCACTTGCTGCAGTGTAAAGATTTTAATATTAATAGAAATTAATATTTCACTTATGCAAAAAGCTGTACTGTATATCCAGACTGCTGATCTGAGCCTTGTGGTGCACTAACCGTCAACAAGTACTGGCACAGGATTTTTATTCATGCCTCCATGGCTAGTGGACAAATTGTTGCTTTCTTGTGTTGCATCGCTCTGCTCATGTAGAGCTTGCTTGTGGTAATCGTACCCTCCCCTGCTATTGCAGATAGTAGCAGGGGGGGTGCAGTTATAACTACCTTAAACTTACAATAAGCCAATTTGTGTTTTAATGTAACCAGTGTGCAGAAACTATGGAACACTGCTGTAAACAACATTATTATTATTATTTACAATTGTTACAAGATATCACATTTTTAAATACAATTACATTTTTTTTACACTATTTTTTT
This sequence comes from Acipenser ruthenus, assembly GCF_902713425.1. NCBI lineage: Eukaryota > Metazoa > Chordata > Actinopteri > Acipenseriformes > Acipenseridae > Acipenser > Acipenser ruthenus. Next base: position 3,801,289 of record NC_081235.1, read on the forward strand.
TTATTTATTTTGTTTTTTACATACAATTACCCATTTATACAGTTGGGTTTTTACTGGAGCAATCTAGGTAAAGTACCTTGCTCGAGGGTACAGCAGCAGCGACCCCCACCTGGGATTGAACCCACGACCCTCCGGTCAAGAGTCCAGAGCCCTAACCACTACTCCACACTGCTGCCCATTCACCCCCAAGTCATGTTTTAGTGTTGAATTGAACATGATTGTGGGAGATCCTATGTGTGGTTTATTTTGAGTGGTGATCAATAGTATCTTGAAATTAGAAAAATTACACACTTGGGCCTGCATAGGATTGGATACACATGAGAATAGGAAAGTGGTGATAGACCAGTTCATTTCTGAAACTGTACCTGTGACAGGACGGTTTTGTGGTGACATACCCAGACATTTCACATAAATACACACAATACATTTATTTACAAACTGGGCTTTGCCCTGCCCCACTAATTACACGTAGGTCTCTCTTCTGCCCCACCACAATATCCTATAGTAAATATTGCATTTTAGGACGTCACTTGTTCTAAATTACCCTTTAGACGGTAACCCTCTAACTCAACTACGACGATCAGGTGGGGAGTGAAAAAGACACTAAGCAATTCAAGACTGGGAAAGGGATTTTAAGGCTGGTAACCCATTACAACATCCTCCAGTCTGCTCATTGTGTGCAGAATTACTGAACATTTTGAAAGGAAATATCATCTTTATTTTCCTTTTTCTTCTCCAAGCTCCAGACAGACAAACATCCCACGCCTTGTGATTTTTTTGTTTTTGTTTTGTTTTGTTCTTTGACTGTGGATCAGTCTCCGCCTGGATTTTATGAGTGCGGAGCAATGGGTTGTAGGAAAAGCAATGCAATAACTGAAGAGGTAATGGGATTATGCAAATGGTAGCACTTTTAAAGCACCCATTTGAAGTGGTTAATGGAGATTATGGAAATCTTCAGCAAGGCTGAGCCAGGCAGAGTGGAAATGAAAGACGGAAAAAAAATAAAATGGGTAAACTTGTCAGCAGTTGAGAGAAGAGTAATGGAGGGGCTGTCAAGAGCTGGGAGAGGGGGGTCTGATGGATCTGGTGCATTCCATCTACACTGCTCCAAACAGTTATAGCACATTATATTAAGCATATGTTCACAGACACTCCTTCCCAGTATGCATGTTGCAATCATTTTTCATTCTCTGTGTTGGAGCATCCTCTCATGGAATGCTCTGGGGTGGGCCAGTTGCCAGAGCTGCATTGGTGTTGTGTGATCACACAACATATATTGGAGAACGGCCAATTCCCAGAGTAGATGGTAAGATAGTTGCATATTACCTGTTCCCAGTACCGGACTTCTCACTAGTCAAGACGTGAACCGTTCGGGTCTCAGATTTTGCAGGTTTTATTTAAGTTTTTTTTTACTTTCTGTTGAAATTCAGCTTAAAACAACTGTCCGCAATGATTTTTAAAGCAGACCTGAGATCGCTCTTCCCTTAACCCTGTTTAACACCATTTACTGTGGCCTTTTGGAGGATCGTAAATGTCGCTTTATAAAGGAGTTTTAACTCAGCCCCCAGTATTGCCCTGTATACACGAAGGATCCCGATTCACACAGTCACCAGTCCAGCTGAGCTTGTGTTCCTAACCTAGCAGCCCAGAGCGCTGCCATGTTTTGTATTATAAGGTATTGGCAGGTGGAATAAAGGAGATCTAGTGATGCCAAGACCTTCATTTTTACATTAACAGTAAAATGATGAGTCTATTCGAATGAACTCGTACATTTAAAAATACTAGCTGGGTTTGTATTGCTTAGGCTTCAGGACAAGGAGTGGTGTATTGGGAAGCTGATTAGCTGAGATGGTGTGTGCTGTTGAGAATCGAGAGTGCTGGATGATAGGCAGAGCTCCACAGAATAAGGCTGTAATTCAATCTAAGGAATCTCATGAAGACAACTTGAGACTGCTGTGTGGGGAGACAGAGAAAATATTATCTCCAGAGGATGAATGCTTTCCAGATAACTGGCGAGTGGAGCTCAACATCCCGTCCTGTACCTTCCCACTCTGATTTGCCACATTCCAAACACAGGGCAAGAAAATAAACACGTTTTAATTGGGGACGTGAAAATAAACATGTCTTAATTATGTTTACATATTTTTTTTAAGACTGCATTATCCTTTGTTGTAATTCTTCCTGGTTTATTTAATGGGGACACCAGCTGTTTGCAGAATTGCTCAGTAAGCCCTGCAGGCCTGTGCACGGGGCAGTGCTCGTGTGGCGACCCGATGAAGTGCTTCATGCTAACTGCATGGGTTCATGTTGTGATGACTCCTGTAGTAAAGGTGTGCTCCTTTGGGTTTCAAAATCTCTTTGCCTTTATTTGCTTCTATTTCCAATGTAATTTTTTTTTTTTTTTGCCTCCAAGATGTATTCTTCGAGTAAGATGCTTCAGATTGCAATACTGTGTGTTCAGGGGCTGCCCTAGCAGCCTGCTATAGACATCATGTTTCATAGGCTAGATCAGGGGTGACCCAGGTGATTCCATTCCGGGGTAAAATGAGATGGTGAACGACTTCAGGGTCAGAATGAGGGTTTAATTAAACAATTTAGAACAGGGTTGGAACAAAGTCCAGGAATGTAAGGGGCCAGCTTTGGACACCCCTAGGCTGATGCTTGAGCAGAGCAAATGCCAGCAATACAAAAGGAAACTTGATCCGAAGTAGCTGTCACTGGCCCTTCACTATAGATACTTAGGCTGATCTAGCAGATGTTACATACAGTATGAATACAGCAGGCAACTGGAACTAAAGAGCCAGAACAAAACTGTCCTGAAAGTTAAAGTATTTTGAGTGATTTCAGTAAAACCACTCGGAATGACTGCTAACACTATAAAAAAAAGTATAGGGGACATTTTAAAAAAACAAACAGATTAAAATGTAATTTGAAACGACTCAAGTTAAAGGGCTGTACAGAAACGCTATGCACAGCAAGCATGAGAGGACACTCCCACCTGCAGACCAGCTTGGAGTACAGGGCTGCTTTTATAGTGCTGATCTCCATAGCCTGTTTTAAAATTGAGAGGGGTTCTGAAGAGCTGGGTAATGCATATTTGAACCCTGATTGCTACGTCTTTTAAGGGGAGGTGTGATTGCAGGGACCCCCTCCCTTCCTGTAAGCTGGCTAGTTTGACTCCGTTTGCTCCCAAGCGATTTTGCAGGTTGTTTATTCAGACGGGGACTGCTCTGTTCGTTTACTGACTTCTCCCAGCGCGATAACCTTGAGAAAGAAACAACAGGAGCTGGCTGCCTTGATCATTCCATCAAAGCCAAAAGTTAACCTAGTTCCGCACACACACACACACACACACACACACACAGGCTACACATCTATAATGAAGGTCCTGTTTTCTTGTTCACACTGCTCATTATGTGATGCATCACATTTTGCTATAAAGAAGATGTGGCATGTGCATTTCCTTTCTGTTTTAAGGGCCCGAATACACTCATAGTGTGCAATACCTTCTGTCTGACATACCTGGTGAACACAAGCTGCCTTAAGTTTGCACTAACCTTTCGGATTGCATTTTGCTGTTATCCGATAAACTCTCTTTGATTGTGTATGTTTGTAACCTTTCTTCCACTGTACAGTTATTACATAATTGTGAGGTCCCTGTATGGGCGTGCACTGGTACAGTAATCCTTTATTTTTTACTCAGTCGGGTATTGTAGTTCCTTTTAAACAGAAGTGATTTTTCTTCAGGTGCTGGTGTTTCAGTTATAAAGGATTATAATAGAATTAGTTTACTGGGTGATTGCAGCTTTTCGCAGTTCTGGAACAGCCCCCCTTAAGTTTCGGGTGTTCTTACCCCAGACCTTTGCACAACAGCAGGTTAAACAAATCTGTGTCAATCTGACCTGACCGTCAGCAGTCTTGGCAGGTTTGTGGCAGCAGCTTCTACACTGTTCCCAAACGACGGAAGCCCTTCATTGGCTTGACTTTGCCACACACAGGGAAGTGTGTTGGCTTTGCCTGGTGCACAGCTGTGTTCAAATGCCAGCCATCACCTTCTCAACTTTCCACACTGACATTCTGTGTTTCTAACACTGAGATTTGAGTGTTTTAGAAAAGGTTACCAGTATCGAAAATGAAAACAGCATTTTTTTTGACAAGCTGATTATTTTTCACACACGTCCTGCCCCCCCCTCCGCAAAGAAACGCACAGAATTTGCTTCCTATCTGTATCTGACACATGAGCTGTAAATATGTAAAGTCAAAGTTTTAATATTGATTGTCCGTTTTTGTTTTTGTTTTTTTTAGTAATTTAAACATCAGTGTGGAACAATATTGAATGTGGTACCAGTGTTGAAGCCGTTGCAGAATCTCTACAGTAACATTGGAGAGATCAGTGCTTATTGGAGTAGTCATTCTGCATGGATAGTAAATTCATTAGTACCACTGCAATAGGACAGATTGCTTATTGATATATTTTTTGCATGGATTTTCATCTATTTGTTCAGGGATGCCAAGATATTTGTGTGTGTGTGTGTGTGTGTGTGTGTGTATGTATATATACAGTACTGTGCAAAAGTTTCAGGCAGGTGTGAAAAAATGCTGTAAAGTAAGAATGCTTTCAAAAATAGACATGTTAATAGTTTATATTTATCAATTAACAAAATGCAAAGTGAGTGAACAGAAGAAAAATCTACATCAAATCAATATTTGGTGTGACCACCCTTTGCCTTCAAAACAGCATCAATTCTTCTAGGTACACTTGCACACAGTTTTTGAAGGAACTCGGCAGGTAGGTTGGCCCAAACATCTTGGAGAACTAACCACAGTTCTTCTGTGGATTTAGGCAGCCTCAGTTGCTTCTCTCTCTTCATGTAATCCCAGACAGACTCGATGATGTTGAGATCAGGGCTCTGTGGGGGCCATACCATCACTTCCAGGACTCCTTGTTCTTCTTTACGCTGAAGATAGTTCTTAATGACTTTCGCTGTATGTTTGGGGTCGTTGTCATGCTGCAGAATAAATTTGGGGCCAATCAGATGCCTCCCTGATGGTATTGCATGATGGATAAGTATCTGCCTGTACTTCTCAGCATTGAGGAGACCATTAATTCTGACCAAATCCCCAACTCCGTTTGCAGAAATGCAGCCCCAAACTTGCAAGGAACCTCCACCATGCTTCACTGTTGCCTGCAGACACTCATATATATATATATATATATATATATATATATATGGTATGTGATCTAGATGTGTTTACAGTGTAAGGGTATTTATTTAAGAATCAGTATTTATTTGTAGTCTATTCAATATACACATTAGCGTTGTGCACATGGTGTCTTACACAAATACTGAAGGCATTTATTTTGATGGAGTGCTGCTTGTTCTGGGTTTAGAGTGTAAGTAAATGAGTCCAAGATTAATGCTAATGGGGGTCTGTGAACTCAGCACTCAGTGAGGGGTTATGTTTCCTAGACTCTACTAGTTTGGAGTTCCAAGACCTCTTTAGGGAAAAGTCCTTTCCCTTCACTCCTCTCTCGTCCCACCTGTTCAATTTACAAGTTTAAAAGTTTATCACCCCCCCCCCCCCCCCCCCCCCCCTTGATAAGGACATTCTTTGGCATATATTGGGAATCTGGGAGCACATGGAGGTGGTTTATCAATATGTTACACTTTCCATTTTCATAAATGTGTATCGGAGACATTGAAAAAAGACTTGGTTGAAAACTGAACTTAGTAAGTTTTAGTATTACTAAATGTAGTTAATTATGGATGAGAGAACGGATTGTCGATTTTGATGACCCTGCTGTGAATCTAAGCCTTGGTGACCCCTTTTTTTTTTTTTTTTTTTTTTTTATATAAAACTGGCACTTGTAATATTTTTAAATAAAATAAAATAAAAATCTGAATCCATTCAGAGATCCGATCCGCTGAACCAAACAGACCAAAATATGATTTGCGTGACTCGGATAAAAGGTTTATTTAAAGTAAACTAATTGGAAAAATGTGCAGATGTTTAAACAGGCTTTTAATGAAGCTCAGTGTGTGGGTTCCCTGTGTCACAGCACTGGCATTTGGATCTCAAGTGTGTGATTTTTTGCTCAGAGCAGCACTGCAAAGCCACAAATAATTAATAGAAAGAGTGACGGCAGCACCAGCCGTGCCCCACAAGAAGCTGGAAACGCAGCCCTGTGATGAGTCTTAACCCTTGATGGCTTACGGCATGCCTGCAGGGTAATAACCAGGACTGTAACAATCATCTCATTAACACATCGTTCTTAAATTAGATTCTCCAGGCTTCGTTTTAGGGTGAAACCATCATACTACAAATTAAAATTGTGTGCAACAGGCATCGGGCTTAAGATATGAAGACTGAACTGCTCCCTCACCCTCTAAGAGAAAGGGTGCTCCTTCCCTCACCCCCTAAGAGAAAGGGTGCTCCCTCCAGTCCAGGGCAGATTTGAGGCACGGAGACTGAACTGCTCCCTCGCTCAAACCCCCTACCCTAAAGAGAGTCGGTGGGTTTCCAGCCCCATCAATCCTCACAAGCAATGAAATGCTACAAACCAAAATGAGGATTGGTCAATAAATGGGAGTTGTTGAAACCTTCAGATTAATAATAATCTCGGATCTCCTGGCCATCCCACTCCAGGTAACCCAGAACTGATCCCAGCCTGCAATTTGAAAATGCACGCTAGGTTAACCACATTTTTTCTTTTTGTTGTCCTGCCATCATCGATAACAAGCAGGCTGCTCGGGAGTCGTTGTAATGATAGAATAGTGGACTCCTTCACTGAGCGAATCTATATGTAAATCCACGCCATGCCTGAGTGGGGCCAGCTTGTGAACAGTCGCTTAGCGTTACAAATAGACTCGCTGTGCTGCTGGTCAGACCCGACCCTGTCTCTGCTTTCCTTGATTCTCTCTTCTCTGGATAGTAGTTACTTACCTCTCCCTGACACAATTCATAGATTAAACTGCAGAGAGGTTGGGAAGTCATTGATCTTTTTGCACTTTCTGCTGGGGGGGGGGGGGGGGGGGTATATATTTCCCTGTTGGCATGCTTGTGTCCCTGTTAGCATGCTTTTATTCTTTCATTCGTTCAGTCAGTCGATCATTCTGCAGTTTTTAATGGAAGCCTCTTGGTAACCATTTTAGGCAGTAAATTGAAACAAAATAATTGTATGAATCTGCCCAGCATTTCCATTAGGGCAGCAGTGTGGAGTAGTGGTTAGGGCTCTGGACTCTTGACTGGAGGGTCGTGGGTTAAGTCCCAGTTAGGGGACACTGCTGTTGTACCCTTGAACAAGGTACTTTACCTAGATTGCTCCAGTAAAACCCCAACTGTATAAATGGGTAATTGTATGTAAAAATAATGTGATATCTTGTAACAATTGTAAGTCACCCTGGGTAAGAGTGTCTGCTAAGAAATGAATTTGTCGGGTAGTTCTGAAGCAGATATGGAAAACCTGGGTTTATTTAATCTGGTACAATACCTGGGTAAAGAACGCTCTGTTTGTGCGTCTTACTTTCAGGTAGTCTTGAACTTCCTTGGTCATTTCACTTGGACAGTTAAGTCCCCTCCACCCAGCAGCGTCTTTCCTGTCGTTAACCAACCACCTGCTTCCAACAATTACTGACCTGCTTTAAAATCAGCTCTGTGCTGATTTTAAAGGCATTGAGCAAAAATCGTCTGCTTGGACTTTTCAAGGTTTGCAGAAATCTGAAGGGCAGTTTGATTCATCCCATCTTAATTTAGGTGACCTGACTTGTTACCTGTATACAGCGGCAGGTGAAAAAAGCTTATTGTGACTCAAACTGCTCTGCGATGTCTACTTTCCAATCCCTGGTTTTGCGTCACAGTTCATGATTTGATTGTCTGAAGTGCTGGACGATTGTTAAGTTCTACAGCACTCCCTCATAATCAAAAGCAACCTGATGCTGAAAAACAAGCCCAAGCACTTACCAGAACGAAAGTGGTGTCCCATTGCATTGCAGTTCTCTCCTCCCTTACAGAACAGAAAAACACCATCCATTGCAATCCCAATGCATTACGCTGAAGAAACCCCAGCAGAACCATTAGCAGACCACAGCATTAACAGCAATTTGGGACGCACATTGCATTGTTAGCTGTGCACATTGTCTGCTAATTATTTGGAAGTCTGTATTGGTTGATCCCATTGGTATGTCAAAATATGAACATGTCTGACAGTGGTACCATTCTACCAGCGTTATAGCATTGCAGCTGCCCTTGTGCCCCTTGGTAAAGAACCACCACAGTGCTATTGCAGTACCTTTTCTGCCTTGTCAGGTGGATAATGGCAGTATATGAGCAGCCTTTCTATGCTAAGGGACGCTGTTGAGCTTTCGCTATAGTATATTGGGGACATTTCCCTTCGAATGATCCTGCAGTGTATCCTAGTAAAAACATAAAGTATAGTAAAGCATGGTGAAAACTACTTTAGAAAGCACTTTTGATAGAAATGTTTAAATAGAAAGTGCTACTTTAATGGAGTGCTGTATTTATTGATGCAACCAGGGAAAATAATCCATATTGTATTTAGAACCTCCACCCCACTTCCATACACTTTTACAGACTTTACCATGAAAATGCTACATTAGACATGCCATTAATACCAATCAACGGTCAAGCCTTTCTGATGAAACTTTCCATTAGTCTGATATTGACAAACAAACTGTCTGTTTTCAATGAAAGGCCCTGGCTTGACCCAATAAGTGTGCTTTGCCTTTAACGTGATAGAGTGCTGAGCTCTGTTGTTGTATTATGTTGTCGTGCAGCTGCCAGCAGTGTACCCTGTGAGTGAGCTGCGTGCCTCTCGGTGGACATGCTGACCACAGAAATCGTTTCTATTTAATGCATACATAAGCAGGCCGGCTGTCTGTACCATGCATGTCTCCTGGAGAGCTGTGGCCCTCTCTTTCCACACTTTGTGAGAGGCATCGACGGGAGGCAAATAGACTTCACTCATGGAAATAAGCAGGTTGTTTTAATCTTTTTCTAAAAGGACACTTCGGTTCAGGCCAAAGCCGGCTGATCTTATACAAAGTAGGTGATTGGAGTCCCCCCTCCCAAGTTTGGGGATATCATTTGTTTTTAAGTTCATGTTTTGAATAAGCCTTCTTTTTTTAAGATGTCTGTGTTGTATTCCAAATGAATGGAACAAGCCGATACATTTGAAGACCCTGAGAAAGACTTCTAGTCAAAACGTTTGTCATGCAATTTAAGATTCTTTTAGTATTTCTAAGTTAAGCACGACTGAGTGTTTAGTAGTTCTGGATGATTCTATATATACAGTCGTCTCCGGCTAAGAGAACACTCTTCAGGAAGCAAGCAAAGTGTTCTTATAGGCGAAGTGTTCTCCAAGACGGAGTGAGCCACCAGACACAATATGAATCAATAAATAAATAAATACATAAGCATTACTTATCATGACGCACGTGCATCAACATATGAATAGAATAAGAGAAAAGCAATAGGCAAGTGTATGTTAATAAACTATAATAAAGTAACCGACAAACTAACGTTCATAAACTAACTGTCAAACTAAATTAATACAGCGCTCCTACACATGTTAAAAAATGCAGCAGCAATATACAAGACATGCAATTTTGCTATTTAACAGAATGGTAAAGCAGCTCACCAGAATGGGAGACACCAAATTGCTTGGCGACTTGTGTCTGATTAAGGTTTTTTAAGAGTTCAGACAATTTCCAACTTTTTGTAGCAAGAGAAACAGCGGCGCGTTTTGCTGTTTGTTTACATGGCATTTTGTAGCGATGAGGTGCACTCGCGGGAATCGGATTACAAAACAATTCAATGATATGACAGCGGTTCTGGGAAGATTTAATAAACCAGTCAGCGTCCCTCAAGACACTCTCCCGATGACAAGTCGCTTTTGAAATGACTGAATAAACCATTTTAATTTTAAGTTTGATGATGATGAGTTATCAGGTTACAAAGCATTCCTGTATCCGTTGTTAACGAATCTCTATCTGTGCCAAGAAGGTATTCTTTTAAGCAAAGTTCCTGTTTCTTCATCCGAAGCATTTACAATGGAAAAAATCCATTTCACCACAAGGGTGTTCCCTTAGGTGGTGTTCCTATATGAGGAGACTACCGTATGTCTCACTGTCCCTGATATGGACCTTTTGGATTTGGAAGTGGAGAGTCTCATTCAAGGCTCTTAATGGGTTTGACACGACTACGTGATGATCAGCAGTCTTTCGTAGAAGCATCAGTCAAAACTGATGATCTGTTCAAACAACTTTCAAATGTCTTTTCTTGTCTGCAGGCATCTGTTTCGTTTCAGTAAACTAAACTTATGGTTTTTACTTTTATATATATATATATATATAATATATATTGTGTGGGTGTATTTTTTATATATACTGTCTGTGTGTGTGTGTGTGTGTGTGTGTGTGTATATATATATATATATATATATATATATATATATATATATATATATATATATATATATATATATATATACACATATATATAATTATAATTACACACACACATTTTTTGGTATGGCTCCTTTACAACTATAAGATTAGATAGCTCTGTTCTATAGTATAAGAAGTGGTGATTAGACTAGGAGGAGCAGTGGATTCATGCATTCCGCAGTAACATTTTCAACATTTGTAGTTTTACCTTTGGGCAACAGAAAGAACATCTGCAAAAGAGAAATACTGTTTCTTTATTTACTTCAGCAAAGCCCCTCTGGTTTCTGTGGTTGTAAGGTATCTGTTTTCTTCTTACTTTTCAAGACAGCTTGGGTTGTTTTATTCTGTTCCACAGTATTCTATAGCTCCACTAAGATGGGCTTTTTTATTATTGATGTTGTGTCTGTTGCTTTTTCATTCCAGTATATAATAATGGATGTGATATTGTTCAAAACTCTTTCAACACTGTGGATCCACCGACAGGTATAAAGGTCTACGAAACTGCTCTAGCAGTATAGGAAAGAGAACTCCACTCCACACTGCAGAGCGCTCTAGCAGTATAGGAAAGAGAACTCCACTCAACACTGCAGAGCGCTCTAGCAGTATAGGAAAGAGAACTCCACTCCACACTGCAGAGCGCTCTAGCAGTATAGGAAAGAGAACTCCACTCAACACTGCAGAGCGCTCTAGCAGTATAGGAAAGAGAACTCCACTCCACACTGCAGAGCGCTCTAGCAGTATAGGAAAGAGAACTCCACTCAGCACTGCAGAGCGCTCTAGCAGTATAGGAAAGAGAACTCCACTCTCAACACTGCAGAGCGCTCTAGCAGTATAGGAAAGAGAACTCCACTCAGCACTGCAGAGCGCTCTAGCAGTATAGGAAAGAGAACTCCACTCAGCACTGCAGAGCGCTCTAGCAGTATAGGAAAGAGAACTCCACTCAGCACTGCAGAGCGCTCTAGCAGTATAGGAAAGAGAACTCCACTCAGCACTGCAGAGCGCTCTAGCAGTATAGGAAAGAGAACTCCACTCAGCACTGCAGAGCGCTCTAGCAGTATAGGAAAGGGAACTCCACTCCACACTGCAGAGTGCTCTAGCAGTATAGGAAAGAGAACTCCACTCAACACTGCAGAGCGCTCTAGTACTATAGGATAGAGAACTGCACTCAGAACCAGTGAACTAATCGAATATATTCTATCTATGCCCTTTTTTTCAGTAGAAGACACTTTTTGTAAAATGACTTAATGCTGAACAAGTTAAATATTTTTATATTTGTTTTAAAAAAACGATTTGAAATAAAATGTATTAGCATTGTTTGGCCAAGTGCTTTGTAGCTTTAAAAAAAAAAAGGCAGTTTAAAAATGAATTTAGAGCAAACTTTCAAAATCTCTCTAAGGGGGGTGGAATGATATGAAAGAAAAAAAAAAGTTGTTGAAACCTATTTGAACATTTTCTTTTTAGAATAGGAACGGGGGTGAGTCTGGGTCAAACTAAAAATGGAAACGTTCTGGAAAAACACAGGACTTAATTTGCTGCCCATTGGAATACCCTGTCTTAGCCCCCTTTTTTTTTTTTTTTGTACGACATGGGATTTGATGCTTCCACGGTATAATTGTGAAAGACAGGCAGATATAAATTATTCATTCGCTGGGTTATTTTCTGCATACTGTACAAGCGCAAGCAGAGGAGAGCGAGGGGAGGGTGTGGAATTCCAAACAGGCTACAAAGACAGACCGAGCAAGAGTCGAAAGATACTGGTTAGGGTTATAGACATTACAGACGCCTTTGGACCACAGAATGTGGGTTTGGATCAATGGACTGAAACTCAAACTAGCTGGGGATCTTAAATGAACTGGCTTGGTTGTGTCTCAGGAGGCTAGTTTTGTACTCTGTGGTTGGAAAAATACACATTTGACGAGGGGCTGGATTTGGCAGCCCAGTCCCACAGCTCTACTGCGATAGAGAGGAGACAGACGCCCCTAACAGTATAAGTTTGTTTCTATGGAAACTAGGGGTTAGTAGGGTATAGTTGCTCACTCCCATAGCTTAAGGGGTTGTGGTTTTGCAAACATCTGTGTCAAATAGTGTAGTGGTTAGAGGACTGGACTGCAGTGTGGAAGGCTGTGAGTTTGAGCAGCTCATTGAAATAAAGAAAGCAAGCACTGGGCTGCAGTGTGGAAGGTGGTGGGTTTTAGAAGTTCAGCAGTTCGAGAATGAAAGCCAGCAGCAGTGTTTTAATGCAGTGGTTTTGAGTAGCTCAGTGGGCAGAGTGTCAAGCCCTCTAGATTGACTCTTGAACTCTTCAGTCTCCAGAGAGCTGAGGTTTCAGGCTCTTGCTGTCGGTTCCCATCTCTTTGAGCCTGCTTTGCACCAGGTCCATTCTGGACAGAAATCTCTTTCACTATCCCTGTGCATCGCTCTGGGGCAGCTCGCAGTGATCAGGAGTGCATTAGCTACATCCCAGGAGGAACATTAAATGCTACAGCTTACTTGTGTCCCGTTCGCTGGTGAGTTTTAAAAAAAAATAAAAAAAAAAAAAAAAGTTTTGTAAAGTTCCAAGTTTGTGCAATTACTCGACTGGCTCGGAGTACCAGGTTACATTTGAAAAAAGCGTCTTGTGTTTTTATTGTTAAAAATGTGCTGCAGTAATTTAATGGCTTCAAGGGCACAGAGTCAGCTGCATCTCAGTAATTGTTTTTGTTTGCAGCAAACAGAATCTGCGACATGTTTTCAGATTTTCCAAGACCTTGGGTTAACTCCCCTGTTTGAAATGTATCCAGGAAGTCTTACTTCATATGAATTTCCATCCATTCTTAGACCTCACATGATCCTGTAAGGCGTTTGTTGCGAGTGATTATTGAATGCTGTGTTTGTGCTGTGAAGGCACACGATGAACGCAAAGGAGAGACCAAGCGTAAGGACTTCAACCCTTCCACTGCGCTTTGGCATCCGTAACCAGTCCCTGCTGGTGTTTTAAATGTCTCTGCGTTCATCGTGTGACCATGTGATCTCCAAGCGCTGCCGGCTCCGCCCACTCTCTCTGTCTCTATGAACGCAGAGGCGCAGAGCATCCCTCCAGTGTCCTTCACATCCATTCAGTCCTCCTTCAGTGAGTTGGAGAGATTTCTGCCATTGTTGTAGATCAAGTTCACCCAACAATGCTGCACTTGTAACTTGACGGCGATGACTGCTTTCAGAAGTGTACCAATCCGGCCTGAATTGCGGGCAAATGGAGACTTTAGGCAGAGGAGGCTTGGTGGTCCAGTGGTCACTTAACCTCCTTGTGCTCCGTCCTTCGGATGAGATGTAAAACCGAGGTCCTATTGTAAGTGACTCTGCAGCAGCAGCAGTTGTTGATGATGCATAATTCACCCCCTAGTCTCTGTAGGTCGCTTTGGCTAATTAATTCATTAATGTTCCACGGCCACCAGAATCTACTGCCTACTTCTCCAATTGCATGAAATAGGAGTGACTACATGGATTAACGTCCCTTGAGACACTTTCCAGCATCTTGTGCAGTCAATGCCACACTGTATCAAGACTGTGATCAGGGTAAATGGTGACCCAACCCGAAGTTAGGTACTGGTCCAGATAAGCGGTCTGACAGTGTACCGCTATGGCCAAAACTTTAGGCTTGAGGCATCATTTAAAAAACAAACTATATGAACATAATTTAGATCTTTTATCCAACATCCTGTAATCAAAGAAACTACAAAATGATGTAGCGGAAGCCTTAATAAAATAGTACAGTATTTCATGTTAGATTGTCAAATTTTTCAATTCAGTTTTTCGTTAAGTATATGGAAAACTAGAAAGCGGTGTGTAATTCAATATGTTAACGTAACATTATTTAGCAGATTTCATTCGACTTTATGAAGTAAAGTGAGTTCATTCTATAGGGGGATGCAAAACCTTTGGCCATAGCTGTAGGTCATGGTGATCTACTGTTTCATAATACTGATGTCTCTCATTTGGAATGTACTGCTATGACAGGGGCTGCTGTGTTTGTTCCTGACATGCTTGTTAAAGCTGTGTAGGGAGATAGAGCTGGACAGCATGGACAACAGACCCCCATCAGAGGACTGCAAATGACAAACAGGATTGCAAGCAAGAGGACAGCTGATCATCCAAGACAGCATTGCAGGAACAAACCTGAATCAATGCTTTGCTTTGCTATAGCTGCTCTTCTGGTTGAAACCGGGATATTGATACAGTGCTCAAAGCAAGAGACATGCCAGTGTCAGCACGATACCGAACAAGAAGCAGCCCAGCAGTGGTGGATCTTCATGCCGTCGCCGTTCACTCTGAATCCCGTTTTATTGACCCCTTTGGTGCTAACATACTTTGAAAATGAGTTTAAGATTGAAATGGATTTTCATCCTGGTTTTAACAAGAAAGGAGTGAATTGAATGAGGAAATGCTGCAGGAAAATCATGGGACAGTGGCTGCTATAGCCCAGCTAAAAGAGATTGTCGACAGCCTTTGTGTTTATAATATGAAGCTGCGGTTTGTAATGTTGGGACTGAACATGTTTCAACATTTTAATCTTCAACATACTCTGAATGTTTATCAGAAAACCCATTACCAATCAGAAAAGCAATCCATGACTCTTTATTGCAAGTTGTAAGTTACTGCAACCTGGGTTCATTTGTATGGACACAGCATTTAACTGTATATGGAAAGGACTGTGAAGAAATATTAAATGGGGAAATAAATTGGCCTTACGGTTATGTAAACATGAAGGCCTATGCCTATATTTGGATTGCGTTTCTTCTTTTTTTTTTTTTTTTAACAACGGTTAACGATTTCAAATCTAAACACAGTTTTTGCACTATAGATTTGGAAGGGAGTGTCATTTAGTGCCTCCGATCTATCTTGCTGCTGCGTATTTTTAAAGTTATGGATGACTCTTAACCAAGATTTAGAGACCGTGGTGATTTGTTGCTTGGCATGTGTTATCTGAAGAGCACGTGTTAGGGTTAAGGAGAGCTCCCAGAATGCTGTGCCCAGGCCCCCCGTTCCCTTTGGGATGTTGTCAGGGTGACGTGTCCTTAGCCTTAGAAGGGGGCGAGGGGGCATGTTCCGCGCAAAAAGAGGGTCAACAATCCACTGTGCCAACTGCCACTCGGGAGCAGGGCTGTTGCCCCAGCAACGTTGACAAAGCCTGAAGAGATGAGGTCATAGGTAAGGAGAGTGGCTAGGCCTCACAGGGTTTTTGTCAAAGAGTGAAAGGAAGGAAAGGGGGTGAGGGGGGGGGGCATCTAATCTGATTAGCCTTTGAACGGCGAGCAGAGAGAGGGGAAGGAGGGAGCCCCCCCGCCTGGCAGCTTTTGTGGCATTCCGGGCCGAAACTTCAATATCTCACGCCAAATTAGGTTGAATTTTGGCTAAAGGAGAAGGGGAGAGAATGCCTGTGTTTTCTGTTTAGCCCCGTGAACCACAATAAAGCCTTTTTAGGCAGGGGGCTGACAGAACAAGGAGGGGAGGCCGAGAGGAATTCTCCGGGCCTGTTTGTGTGTTTTATTTGGTTTTTGTGTTTATTTGCCAAGCTCTTTACTCCAGCTCTCAGTACGCTGTTTCCTGTAGAATGTAACCAGTGGAACACTTTTAGAAGCACGTCCAACTCGTTTACTTGTTAGAAGAGCAATTACTAGGAGAATTTTATTCGCCCTCACAGTTGGTCATTATATTATCAGCAGGTAAAAATTAGAAGCCCATTCTAATCAAAGGCACTTGTACTTTATAAAAACATGTAGCGCTGCTATACCCTGCCCTACCAGACCCTAGGGGCTGGGAAATGACAAACCGTACAGTTGCCAGGATGGGTCAAATCGGGTCTCAAAATGAATATGGCCAGTAGATTAGTGTAAACCAAGCATTTACTGTACATACAACAGGACTTTGGCTCTACTAATAAGACTTCAGAACTGGCAGAATCTGCACCGCCCCTTTTGATCTCTCATAGCCAATCCTTTTGAACTTGTGGAGCCAACCCCCTTTTCTTGTTTCCATAGTAACGCGCACCAGCCAGTCAAGTTAAGGTAGAACAGCGGAAATGATAATTTCAAATTTATTCTGCTTTGTCTGGAGTTCGGTAGAGACGGCTTTTGCCAACTGTAATGAAACCAAAAAACTTTAAAAGCAAATAGATTATTTTTTTGATAAGGCTGTGTTTTTTTCACGGTTATCACAGTTTTCACGATTTCCGTTAAATGTAATCACTGCCGTGTAATATGTTGTATCCTGTGGAAATTCCCATTTCTTAAAGAATATACATTTTGTTTTGCTTGCTTATATATATATATATATATATATATATATATATATATATATTAGTGTGTGTGTATATATCTTCACTCACTGACATTTTATGCACACAGTAAATAGTATGCACAGGATATAGTTCCGTGGCACATTGATTGGATATAGTTCCCCTCCCGCAATTTAAAGTTTAGTAAAAAAAACATCCATTACATGAAAGCAAAGCATGCAAAAGAGACTTTTCCCCAAAATATACATGTCTCCTCATTTCCCAAAAGAATGCTGGCCACCATAAAAGCTCACTTGGCCACCAGATTTTGAAAGCTAGTGTTCAAATGGCCACCAGCATGCAAAGGTTTCTGTCCTCTGGCTGTATTGTGTGTGTGTGTGTGTGTGCAGTGGTGCTGCAGATGGATTTCTGATACAGACACATTTATAAGGTAGAAAAAGACCTTTTTTTTTTTAGAAAAGAGGAGAGGAGAAAACAGACCCTGAACAAATAACAAGGAATTACAAGCTGACAGTGAGAAACAGAGCAGGATGTTTCGAGTGCTTGACAGTTGTGAAGCTCAGCCTGGGGAGCTGTTTCCTGTCATATTGATCTTGCAGGTCGATGACTCGTTACCGGGGGCGGGGGGGGGGGCTCAGAATTTCAGTAATTGCATCTCTTCAAAATGGAAAGGGAGGAAAGGATACCAGGTAGCAGAGGAGAAGGGAGTAAGCGAGCAAGCCTGGCTATCCCAAAGCTGCTGCCCATTATGTGATACTCTTTTGATAGAAGTCTTTTCAAATGTCTTCAGTCTTGATAAGTTTAAGCATTACTGCATATTTTACTGATGGTTATGTTTGAACTTTTAATGATTCAAGTCTTTTGGGGTTTGAAGGAAAAACACATCATGGCAATCAGACTTTTTATCATTTGAAAAGATTTTGATATAACGTGAAGATGACAAGTTGAGACTTTGTATGCAATTGACACTATTAGTACTTCCTTCCCTGCTTGTGCTTCCTGGGGTCATTCAGCTGCATCATTCGTGTATCCTGGGCTCAAATGGGCCACTCCTAATGGTGAAAAACCTCGTTAATTGGTATCCTGTTTTTTTTTGTGGGAAAAAACTAATTTCCATCCCTTTATCCCTGTTTGATTACCCAAGTGACTCCTGTCCCTTTTTTTTCTCTTTTTTAATAATTTAGTCGTCGCCAATGGTTTTTACCCCAATTTTTATTTCATTTTTGTAATCCCGGTTCACCGCTGCAACCCCCTGGCGACTCGGGGAAACGGAGGCTGAAACACGCGTCCTCCGAAACGTGTTCCTGCTAATCCGTCATTTTTCACACTGCGGATCCACAGCGAGGCCACCAGACCTATAGTGCCGGAGGACAACACAGATATGAATGGCTCCACTACAGACCCACAGGCGCCCTATGAGCCACAGGGGTCGCTAGTGCGCGGTGAACCGTGGATTGCCCTGCCGACCTAAGCCCTCCCTACCCAGGTGGCGCTCGGCCTGTTGTGCGCCACCCCCTGGGAACTCCTGGTCACGGTCGGCAATGACATAGCCTGGATTTGAACCTGCGATCTCCAGGCTATAGGGCACATCCTGCACTCCACGTGGAGCGCCTTTACTGGATGCGCCACTCGGGAGCCCCTGACTCCTGTCCCTTATTGACTTACAATGTAAGAAGCCAGTCACTGAGACCACCCTACCAGATTGATCTGGTATGGTGCTTCAATGATGATGTATTTAACCTTTGGAAAAAGAAATAGATCTAAATCCACTGTTTAGATCAGATTAGATTTGAACTCAGGCTTACCAAGTTTTTAAAAACCAAACCTCTAACAGTACACGTCTCTCTAGTGGTTTTCTGTCTGTAAATTTGTAGAATGGCAAGAAGGAGCCGGTTTTTTAAATAAATAATAATTTAGTGGTGCTACATTTTAAGTAATTGTGAAAAGACAGAAAACAACATTGACGTTTTTCAGGTCAATACATTTCTAGCTATTTAAGACTCAACTAGAAGTCTTCTGCCATGATGTGAATAGACTCTAAAATCTTGGTATCCCTGAATGGATAATCTCCATTTACAGACAAAAGATTTGAATGGGATCTTTTTAACTAAATGTAAAATACGGGGTGAGGGGGGGGGGGTGGAGAAATGGCCCTTCTAATTTATATTTTTTTCAAGAAAAATAATGGGCTAGGTCACAGATTTGAGATATTGAAAGCGGAATGAATTCAGAGGTTATGATATATTTTTTTGCTGGCATCGTGTTTATAGAAAAGGTCTGTTGATTTTATGTAATGTTTTGTTTGGTGGTGAGGTCCTCTGTATATTTTATAGGGGTCATAAGAAAGGGATTTGGACTGGATTTTGAAACGGTGCAGGAATTCGGGCAGGTCACTGGGGTTAACTCCCCTGCTGCTCTGTGTCATGGTTCATGGTGCCTGTGGGATCTGAGATGTTCAGCTGACAGGACTCCTCCAGTAGTACCCCCTCCAGCACCATGCTGGAGTTCTGAATGCAGTTCAGTGGGGGCGCACCACTCCATTCCTCTGATCCGGAGCTCTCCTTGTTCCACCTGTACCCTAAATTTACTAAATCCATTCATCCTCCTTCCAGGGCTCAATCTGTTCAGTTTCTAAGGATACCTATAAAATCTGAGGGACTGAACCTTTGCAAAAGAATAGCACATTTTACGACTAGCACAATTAACAAGAAAACAAAAAATAAATAAATAAAAATTAAGAATTGATATTAAAAATCAACTAGTTAAGTCTTCGCCCATGATTGTATTCCAAAGAAAGCAGCAATTAAAAAAAAAAAAGATTGAGTGCCGGTATAGGTTATTGATGTGCAACATTGTAATGTACTCTATATATTTTTAAAGCATAGAAAAATATCAAAAGTTTTCAGTATGTCCTATACTGTAATTACAAATACAATCACTAAATGTGGTCTGCAAAAAACTACTTTGTCAGAATTAACATTAAGAGTATAAACATACCAATGTAAAATGACCATAGCTTTAAACTTTTAATAAAGATGATCCTTTTATTGCATACAGTAGCATTCTCAAACCTGCCCTACAGTATCACGCTAATATTGTAATTAGTATTCATCTGTGTGATAGTAAAGTAGCCTAGCTTCTGTATGATGGCTAATCCCTGCTTCATCATACCAGCATGGCATGGGATACTGCATATGCATTTAGTGGGTGGGAGTGGTGTTTTTTTAAATAAATACACCTCATGTTATCTTTGCTTGTTAATCCATGAGCAATCAGTCCGTGCGCTATCTCCCTCTCTGTCAGATGATTGTGCCGTTTGGTAATCTGAGCTCTGCTTGGGTAATGGATTGCTGCTGAGCAAATACTCCGCTGAAGAGTTTGAAGATAGAACCCGGCTCAGCCCAGAGTGCTTCAGGAAATCTGTTGATGGAGTGGGAGGAGGAGAAAGGCAGGGGTCCCTCCTTGTTTATTTAAACGGATCCGAGAGCCTTTAATCCACAGATCGGAGGATCGCAGGAATGCTTTTTTTGATGAACAAAAAGTTTTTTGGTAAGTGGAGGGTCATCGGAATTAGAGAGGGTCATTGGAACCCCTGACACTTATTGTAAAGTGCTTCAGAGATTCCTTATGAAAATATTTAAGAATATTTAAGAGTCTCCATCTCCTCTTTGTTGAATCTTTATTGCGGCTGACTCCCTATTTGCCTTGCTATTCTTTTACAGATTTAGAAAGTTAAAACCACTGCTTACTGGTGCCTTCATTCCATTTGTATTTATTTTTTACTTACTGTTACTAAAAAGCCAGGATCGGGGGAATTACTAAATTCACAAGCACCATATTTAAAATGAAACTCAATCAATATTAAACACTAGATTCTTCTTTGCATTCTCTCTTCTTGGCGTACATTTGGAAACTCATTTGAATACTTTTTAAACTTCAGATAATGTTGACTTGTGAGGTTAGTGCACTGGGAAACTGAAAAGCAAGTCTTGCTCAATCAGAGACCCTTGTTTAGCAGCCCAGAGCCAGTTTAGCAGCCCAGAGCCAGTTTAGCAGCCCAGAGCCAGTTTAGCAGCCCAGAGACAGTTTAGTAGCCCAGAGACAGTTTTGGTAGCTGTGAGTGAATGAGATGCAAATTCCAAGCTCTCTACGGGAATCATAATTATGTTAGCAGCAGACCGGGGATCTTAAAAGAAAACCACTTTAAATGTTTCAACACGACAGCCTGCTGAGATCCTTCTGTCAGAGCATCCTCACAATGCAGGAGCCAAGCCAGCGGCTCCACTGCCCCATTGATAACGGGATAAACACAACATCATTGTTTCAAGGGCTTGCTTACAGCTGCAAGCTGCTTGCTTGGTTTCTTCCAGCAAAACTGTAAGGCATTTTCCCCCTTCGTGCAAAGTTTTCAAGCAGTAACTTTTTTATTATAAATATATAAAGTTCGCTATCAGTCTTGCACATTTAAAAATCATTAATTTGAAAGTGATGGAAAGTTGTCAAAATAGGCAGTTTACAGTGGTTTGATCTCGTATGCACAACAAATCAAAACAGCAGAAGCAATGGGGTGTTGAAATACATGTGCACACCACTGTATGGGCATTCTGATGAACTTCATTTAATAATCTTTAGAAGGACTGAAGAACATTGCACAAGGGCAAATAACAAAAGCACTTGCTGCAGATGCAGCTGCCTTTGTACATATGTGATCACTTGTAAATGTTGTTTGTTGAATGGTTTGCGGATGTGTACATAGAGATAATTTGTTCTTTGTGTAAACTGTTTTTATTAAATCCCCTCCAATTTTTACGATTACAGATAATCTTTTGAGTTTTGACACTGCAGTGATCTGTTACTAACAAAACAAAAACCCCACTGAACCAAATCTACCAAATAACTAAAATGGAGCCCAAATACTTTTCAGTTGTGTGGTTTTTTTGTTTTTTTTTTAATCCCGCTAAAGCTTGGGCTGTTAGGCAGATGCACTGTGTGGATACTGAAAATAATGTATTGATAAGCAAACAGTTGTAAAATATCTTGTGCAATTGGAAACAAAGTCACATTTGTAAATGTATTTTTATTTAATCACCCACTACTAGCTAGGGTTTGTAGTGAACGTTTTTTGAGAGACCTGGTCATTTAACAAAACCATCAACTAACACTTAAACACTCAAGCTGTTCGTCTTATTTTAGAAACACATTTAAAGGAGAAAAGCAATCCTATAGTGAATATAATCCATATGCTCTACTTAAAAATAAATATGCAAATGACCTCTTCCTTATCTTGGATTCTCAACCTGTATTGGAAATGGCTTTCCGAACTTTCTGTTCAGAAGAATGAACCCTGGTTTGGACCCCTCAGTTTGTTGGGCACACACATCAACTTTCACAAGAGCAGCAAACAGCAGTGTCAGTCCTGAGCTTCAAGCCAGAGAGTATCACAGAGTAGCACTAAGGCTCTGAGATGCTGGAGTGTGACTCGCGCTTCATTGTAACGACCTGTAAGAGGATTAGGCTTTGGGAAGTTCTCCAATAAGGTTCTGTAAGCCGATCACGGTCTCGGTGACCCATGACCCTGCTGGCCTGCGAGAGCCCCTCGTCCCATTCAGGGTCAGCCCCCGTGACCGAGATTGGGCATCACCGGACTTAACACAAGGGTCACACAGCAGCTAGAGCCGGGGGTTACCCAACTGGAACTAGGATGTGCAGACCATTCAGAGGATGTATGAAACTTTCCCCTTTGACATCGCAGTGTTGCTTTGGTAAAACTGCCTAACCGCTATCTTTTAGATACTGTAAAAAGATTCATCGTCTCTAACTATTAAATAATAAATGGTGATGAATTTAAAGGTTTAGAAGTTCAATAACAGATGTTTCGACTAGAGTTTTCATTCATATACGTATATCGCTTGCTCAGTGTGGATTGATGGTGTCAAGATATTAAAGAGTAAGTAGCGGGTTCAGAAAAATCTAGCGTTCTGCATCCCCACGTGTTGCTACAAATGTTTAAATAACGTGGAATTTGTCTTTTCATTAACATCCTGACAACTTTATACACTTAACTTTAAAGTCTGTTTTCAAAGCTTTTTTCAAAATGTCCACTCTAGTGCACTGGGGTTTGAGATCTGTCCTCTAAATCACTGCAGGAAGAGTGATATTTAAAAAATAAAATGAAATAAAAAAACATAAGTACTGGCCTTTCTGTTCCGTACCACATCCTGGATCGTTCTTGCCGTGTTACCTGTTTTACAATGTGGGCGATAATCCTGACGCTATCAGTGCACTAGAGTGGACATTTTGAAAAGAGCTTTGAAACAGACATTTTAAAGTTACAAGTGCAAAAAGTTGTCAGGATGGTAACAGTACACAAATTACAGGTATGTCATTGAAACAGTTGTAGAAACATGTGGGGACGTGTAACACTATTTTTTGGAGCCTCACTAACTCTTTAAGGGTCCCATTTAAAGGCTTTCAATTAAAAACAATAGTTAGTTTGGAGTAAAAATAAATAAATAAAGAAAAGCTTTGAAAATCAGCTCCCAGAATGGGGCTTTCAAAATGTCTGTCTGTGCTGCAAGTTTACAAATTAAACTGTTCCTAAATAGCTAGAGTTTAAAAGGGGGATTAGAAGTTAGCTCGTTGGTTAGTTATTTAGTTCTCTCTCTGTCTCTTTCTGCCTCGGTGCTGCAGTTCCATTCACTCTGTCATGCTAATACACCTTGGGAAAGCGCTCAGGCCCGCTTGCTGGGGAGTTGTTATTGTTGTCCAGCCTCTGTGATCTACCGTCCATGTCGGACACTGACAGCAAGCCGAAGAGGAACACAAGAGCTCGGCCAACCAGAACAATTCCCTAACCGCCACTGCAGAGAAACTTGCACAGCTTTAGGGGGCACCAGGCATTGTTGTATTTGAGCTGATATATGTCATGCCAATTTGATTGGAAACGCTGTAAAGTGCAGGCACGTTTAACTGCTCTGTAGCTGCACTGTCTTTACACTTGGTTACATTGTATGATATTTCATTCATATATTTCATCCAACTATTAAACACTCAATAGTGCTAAATTTAACTTTGTGAATTCAATGACACGCGCTTCAGCTAAACTTCTCTTAGTATTTGTAAACAGAAGTATATGATCAATAGCTTTTTTTAATACATACTTGATGTCCCACCATCACAGCAATGTGTGCGAAGTGCATGAAGCATATATTAATATAGTAACGACTGTGTAACTACTGTACATGTAGTTAATGAACCTGTATTTTGAAATAAATTCATTTTAATTGAATGCGTTCCTTTTTTTTTTTTTTTACCAATTTATTAATGGTAAGCAAATGATTTACAAATGGAAGAGAATTAGTTAGCAAATAAAATGTTACAATAAACCTTTCCTGCAGTCGATTAGCTGCTCATCTTGTCTTTAAATTAATTCTGTATAGATGTCTAATAGCTGTTCCTAGTGCAGTAAACACCATAAATCTTTGATAAAAAGCACATTTTAGGGTGCAGTGGTTAATTACAATAGACTTCCTTGTTGTCTAGCAGACAGTACCTTGTTCACAGTACAGTTTGTTTACTTTCCCCTAGCGATCCTTTGCTATTCCTTGCAGCAGTAGGACAGTCTAAATGAACAGCTTCAAGCTGTAGCCATGAAAGAGAACCAATGTGCTTTACCATTGCTGTTTTATAAACTATACAGCCTACCGTCATTTTTTGAGTTATTTATTTACTCATTCACAATGAACAAAGTTGTTGTGCCTAGATTTTTTTTAATTTATTTTTTGGCAAACCTTTGAGCTGTTCAGGGGCTGAGCTGTTGATTCAGTCGAAGGAATCTCTCATCCCCCTGCTGAGATGTTGAAAGGCACTTGTCCTCCAGATAAACCCGGGGACCCTCCTCTCTTTGTGGGAGTGATGGAATGGTCCAGCCCGGCCTCGCTGCTGACGGCCAAATCGATTGGTCACGGCACGCAGGGGGTTAAACAGCAGTGAAGTTTATGGAGCTCTCTGATTCGCGACCATGTCTGGGAATGGGCTTTGCCTTTGTGTTGGGGGGAGTTCTTCAGGTCTTGAAATGGAAACCTGTTGAAACTGAAATTGAATAAGTGAGGGTGTAATGGTTAGAGGTGAGAGGTCTGGGAGGGAGGCAGTGTGGCTTAGTGGTTAGAGATAAGGGTCTGGAAGGGAAGCAGTGTGGTCTTGTGGTTAGAGCAGAGGGACTGGGAGGGAGGCAGTGTGGTTTAGTGGTTCCAAATGAGGGAACAGGGAGTGAGATAAGCAGTGTGGCCTAGTGGTTAGAGCTAAGGGAGGCTGGTTGTGGCCTGGTAGCTGTAGAGTTGAGAGGTAGAAGACTGTCTGACTTAGTAGTTCTCTTAGATTTTGCATGAGTACAATGTCTGAACTATATTTAGATCTTCAGTACAAGATGGCTGGAACATTTGGGTCATTTTTTTTTGTATGGCAAGGAAGAAAACGGCCTCTGCTATTTTTAACCTGTGTAACCAGGGGGGTGTGTTTGGTTATTAAACAGTATGGATTTCCTCCTGTGAAAAGTGTTATATTGCCAGACTCCCTTACTGCCATTCATCACCTCTTGGAGGCCTATAAAAGAACATGCTAAAGGCTAAAGAAAAGTGAGATGTTGTTAAATATGCTGTGCCATTTCCCTCACCACTCAAGAGCCCCGACATTATCAGGTTTGAAAGAAAAAAAACCCTGCACACAAAAATAAAAACAGTTGAGTGGTTGCCATGACACCAGTTCATGAGTTCCCACCAAAAAGAGGCAGGTTATTGTGAGAGCCTGAGGAGATGACCAGTGACTCATCCCGGCAGGTGAGATTTTATCATTAGCGGGAGGGTAATTAATTGTCGGGCAGACAAAAGGCAGCAGTTAGCCCTTAAGGACCCCCCTTGAAGGACCTCTCATCGAGGGCCCCTTGTAAATCACACAGTGCTGTCAGCCTCTCTACAGAGCGCACTGTCGTGTCCTGTCTGTTCTCACTGCTACACTACAGACAGCCTCAATGACTTGAGTGGCCGATTTCCATTGCTTAAAAAAATGATTACACCGCTGTTATGCCAAAACTCAATCTTGCCTCGTAGCATAAATATTCCCATTTGATACTTTCCTTCGTGTTATTTGGTAGTTAATTAAATAGAACATTTTACTGCAAATTTAAATCGCTAAGCCACTCTCTCAGGCAATCAAAAGACCATATTTCATAACTTTCCAGTGCATCTTATTTTGCAGTAAGTGTTGTGTACAGAACCAACTGACAACCATTCTCACTGATAACGATAACTGTACTTTGTGTTATTTTTATTAATTAAAACATGATTTACAAAAAGTGAATGTGTGTCTCTTATAAAAGGGTCTTCGTGTTTTGCACCTTACTTCATTTCACAGTCCTCTTGAGAAGACAATCTGATACCATGGGAAAGAGAAAGACTGGGTCAACTGGACATATTGACTTCCACTGCCTTTCCTGCAACAGTGTATTTTCTCTAAGCTCATTGAATAACTTTTATGGTCACAATATTCATAAAGGGTTTAAGGGGGAATAAAAGTAGCGTGCAAGTGAAATATAACCAGTTTCCAGAGAGAGATTTCAGGAAGTCACCAGGGCATTGCCGTTCTTTGACAAGTGCTGTGGGATCCTGTCTGTTCCCTGCGCAGATGGGTCTTCATTGTAAGAGCACAGTGCTCTTCACACACTGGTGTAGTCATTCCATCCAACTTTCAAGGGCAAGATTTAATACTGTACATACAACTAGTGTTGAATAACTTCATACACACACACACACACACACACTCTCTCATTTTGGAATCCATCTTGCATTCTTTCAAATCCAGCTAGAGAATGGCCGAATCGCATTGTTCCGAGTTATGCTACGTTGTTAAGCAGCTGCAGAGCTTGATCTAAGAAAAGTAATTGTCCAAATGTAGCTGTTTGATTACGGTTTATGGCTTTATTTTGCTTGTTCTATAACAGTGTAGTCAATGAGTGTTCATGGAGTGCTCTGGTTATTTCTCAAGATCACTGCAGTGGTCCATGATCACTCAGGGTGTATCCTCAGTATATACAAAAAATATACTCAACACTGGGGTTTGTTATTTATTGCAGAAAATTCACCAATAATACTGTTCTGTTGTTTTATTGAGCAGTGCAGCTCCTCTACTGGGGATCTGGGCTGAGCTGCTTTTGACGTTGTAGGTCCCGGGGGAGGGCTAGTGAGCTCTGGGACTTTGCATCGTTGTTTCAACCTCTGCTTTCATCTTGATTCTGAGAAACCCTGGACAGTGCTGTGTAGTATGATCGTATTAAAAAAAAAAACAAAAAAAAAACACCTTGTGTGCTTTTTTATTCTGAGAGGAATACACTTGAATAGAACTACCATGACACGCAATACAAAAATTACAAGATCATTTTCTGGCAGATGTATCAAGTGTGTGATACTTCCAACATGATTGATTCCAAGATAAAATGATCCTCAGTTAACCTGAAGACTAATCAGCAGGGTAGTGTCCTCCTTTAGCCCTGCAGCCAGCAGTGCCTCGGGAGGGGAATAATGGCCCAACTATCAGCAAAGATATGAATGGAGGAGTGAGTCAGAACCAGGAGGTGCCCTGATGCTGGTCTGTGTCTGTGTGAGAGCTCTGGACCTGAGCCCAGCTGTCTGCCTGGCTGACCACTATCCATCTCCATTTCATTTAGTCCAGCACCGTCCAACAGGTGGCTCTTCAGCCGTATATAGGTCATTGAGCTTGACCATGTCTCTTTTGAAGTATCCTATTTAAGGGTTTTATAATGGGTTTGAAAAGGCAGCAAGGACAATCTATAGTTAGGCAGAAGCAAGTGCAGTTAAATGTCAATATATTGATCTTGTGTGTTAAATGAGCAATGAGCTGAGATGTGTAGTTGTTACTGTTGGTAAGCTTTTTAGTAAACTCCCCGGACAGCAGGACAGCTATGTCCTCACTCTGTAACTTCAAACACTCATCCATACATTGTTAGGACAGACTGTAGGAAACTGAGCCAGGACATTGTTGGGGTTTTTCCCAGTAATTAGTCAAGTAGAGTCCCTCAATCCTGAGCTGAAGACCCCCTGCCTGCTATTCAACCCTGGGCCTCTCAAACACACTGAATAGGGCAACATTGTGAGGTATTTGTTGAAAGTACATTAGTAACACTAAACTCCTCCAGAGGAGAAAGGCTAGTGAATAAGCAAACCTTCTCTTAAAACTATGTGGGTATTAATGCAGTATTTTCTGTTCAAAACACATTAATAAAACAAACTTTTTTTTATGTAATTAGGCTTTGCAATGTAATAATAAAGTAAACATTTATTTTAATCAAAAAGTCACATTTGGTATGACAATTTTTTTTCTAGAGTAATATATAACATTTATCAATGCCAGTGTGATAACTTAGTGAGACAGCTTAGATGGGTGATTTTAATGGCTCCTGAGTTTTCTGTCTTCCACATACCTGAAGGAAACTGCTTTTAAAACAGGAGCCGTCATTGTTCTTTCACTTTGCTCAGTAATAAAAAGAAACTTGTCTAATTTTTCTTTCGTGTCCCTCCCGGGGGGCTTCCTGGTGTGCGTCTCTCTGATTCGCTGTAAGTCCGAGGAAGGCGGGTGTTGGGTATGATTGACAAGATGTCTCCACCCCTGCTACACTCCGGGCAGGCTGTGTTTCAGCTGAATGGCAAATACACTGAATATTAACAAAGACAAGACCCTCCTCTTTTAAAACGAGTCTCTGGATGAACCTGTGAATGGCCCAGGTTCCAGGAATACTAGACTTCCTTTATCCAACCCTTTCATACGAGAAACGGAGCCTGCTCGCACTTCTATACCGCAGAGAATCCAAATGTTATTTACATTAAAAGCCACATGTATTGAAAAGCCCCTTGCCTGCAATTTCAGCTTGGTATGATTCCCAGCCCTGCACGTGTAGAATGACATGGGGATTGCAATGGGCTAACTCAAGGGAAGGGGTTGCAATGACATCATGCCCCACAACTGCAGTGGAATACAGACACAGGCTCCTTATTCTTGTTTTGTGACTTTGTGTTTGAGCTGGGAAATGGAGTGCAGTGGAGTAGGT
This sequence comes from Acipenser ruthenus, assembly GCF_902713425.1. Lineage (NCBI taxonomy): Eukaryota > Metazoa > Chordata > Actinopteri > Acipenseriformes > Acipenseridae > Acipenser > Acipenser ruthenus. The sequence goes on from NC_081235.1 coordinate 3,830,141, forward strand.
GACCCCCAAACAGTTTTACTTCACAGCAATGCTGACCCGAACACGTCCTGCCACTCAGCCTTGGGCCTCCCTCAAGCAGAGACTGCAAATTGTGTTGCACCATGCCAAATTGTGTGGTGTTGTTAGGATTACAGTAATGTCCAATAGGGGCTAAACCGAGACTACCCAACTAGTTTCACTTGTGTAACTGAATTTAAAACCTGGTGAAAGGCAAAAAAAAAGGGAATTGATCCTACAAAAGATTAAAAGGCTTTTTCCGTACAGAAAGGTTTTTCACGAGGATTATATACATTGGCTTGGCTTAGCAGTATTTCTACAAAAGACTATCCCATTTGCATGGGCTTAACTTCGATTTCCCTTTTAAAAAAGAGAAGGTCATACATGCCACACATCATAAACTGAAAGGAAGCTCACGCAGTATTTGGAGGGTGATGAAGTGCATGTACATATGTACCTGGTTGGATTGAATAACTGCAGTCTCTCTGTGTTAGAGAGGCTGTGGTTGAGCAGAGCGCTGTCAGACATCCCTGTGTTGCTGCGCTGGTAGATACTTGCCCTCCGGATAGACAGGAGGCCTTGTCCCCAGTGCTGTCAGTCACTCACCTGTCAAAGTAATTACTGATTGCTCCCCGATTCTCCATGTAAGATCTGCCCTCTGATTGCTGTAGAGTCTGAATGTGCAGTGCTGTCATTCACAGACCGAATACAGGAACCTAGCTGCCTTTTCACCAGTCCTTCTGATAGCTACAGGCCTGTAATCTCTGTCGCTGTCAGTCCCTTACCTTCAGAACTCCATTTGCCTGTGTCGCTCCTGCCCTTCAGATAAACTAAAGGAGCCACCAGAGAATGCTTTTAAATGTCTGCCCCGTCAGGCTTGTATTGCACCTTTATGAATCTTATTACTTCAATCAATGCAATTGTCCCTTTTTTCTGCCTAATTCTAATACCGCCTCAGCGCTACGACACCCCTATTGGTCAGGAGCACTGAAGATTGACAGATGACCTGATGTCAAGCTTCTTTTTATCCGCCGAACTTCTGGACCCTTGATCCGAGGCCCAGCCTGACTAGTCTCTGACTAACCAGTAGGGGTCACTGAGGTGAATTCCCAGCCAGTTTTCCCTCTCTAAGCCGCAGGAGCTCCAAGACCAGATCAGGGCATCTTGTGGGCTCCCAGCAACGATCAGCAGCTCAGTAAGATTAGAGCAGCACACACCTGCTTGCATGATGTTGCCCTTCTTAGGTGTTGCATTGGGTTCCCCTTCTGCATCTGTATTTGAAACACCGTCTCTGTAACTGTGTGACAAGATTTCCCAAACGAGACCCCACGTGACCCACAGAAAAGGTTAGTTTTGCTAATCACACTAATGGATGTGTTCACCCGATTTGTGGTGACAAGGCTGCCCTCCCCTCACTCTCCCCGTTACTGGCTCATTCATGCACAGCTCTGCGGCTTCATTCTCCGCGGCCGCCTTGTCACACAGACACTGAGGCTGGGATTGATCGCTGCACACCTGCGTCCTCAGATAGGAAGGGAGAGCGGATCTCCATGTCCCTGTGCTGTCAGTCTGTCACGATTCACAGGCTCCCGCTCCACTGACCCGGGCACCTTCACTTGCTCTGCCTCCCCTGCATCGTACAGAAGGGCTTCAGTCTCTGCACGATTCACAGGCACTGACTGCATTGATCAAGGGTATGCTCAAGCTACTCTGTAACATGCACAGATGGTGCAGAGGACTGGAGTCCTCTGTACGCACTGTCAGTCCTTCACTTGTGACAGACCCACCCAGCATTTATCAGCACGCCATCCTTGCTATACTGAATCTACGAGGGATACAACAATCTAATCTGATCACTCATTGTCAACCCTCATTTTGCAAGACTGAGTATCCACTCTCGTTGACATCCCCCACACTTTTCTCACTATATTCTGTCACTTGACTGACACACACTAGACTCTATTCAGTTCATCTAAACCAGGGGAGGGCAATTCTTTTTCACTCCAGAATTATCTGTTGTGTAATTTCAGGGGTAAATGCATTAAAAAGCATAGTAATAATCTGTTGCGATTTACTATAATGAGGGCTTGACTATTCGTTATATATTTGACTGGTGCCCAAAATACCGATTGCTTGGAGACAAATTGAGTTCTTCATTGAAACATCATGACACCTGATATTTTGCCCCTTAATGTGGTAACTGTTTTAATGTGTTCTTTGTATCTGATCAGCTGTTGCTTCTGCTTAGATAATTATTTCTGGAGAAATTACCTCAAGGGGTGTGCAGCTATCATTTCTGTCCCCCTGCAACGGTGACAGATGTGAGTCAATAAACAGGAAATCTGCATACAAAATGTAATGCAAATTTCAGCTGTACGCCTCTTGTGGTCATTTCTGAAAGTCAGCTTTTTAGATCGTCTATAATGATCAATGCAGGAACGATAAAAGACTGTCTCTTTGCTCCCCATTAAATAAATAAAAGCTGTCCTCACATCTCAGACTAGACCCTCTGCATTTAGCTTTCAGAATGTTGGGAGATAGTTTTGCATTCCGGTAGCAGGACTTCAGAGTTTTCCAACTGGATTGAAAAGAAACCAAAGGAAGGTCAGGCAACTTTATCAAGGTCGCTAACTCTTTGAGTGAAGCGATTTGAGCTGCGATTTTCAAATTCAAAAAACCGAGATTGCCCTTTTGCATTACCGAGTATAACAAAGTAAAGAAAGAAAGAGACAAAGAGTTAAAATGTACAAACAAAAAAAGAAATCCCTTGAAAAGAAAATCTCTATCTCTCATCGGCAAGTTTAACCTACACAACACTTAACATGCCACTTTCCTTGCGAGCAGTAGAGGAGGCCCTTTGAAGTGGAAATGAATGTTTTTTATTCTTTGACAGTGAGTGTTGGGTGTTTACATAACACAGCACTGGGACCCTGGAGAGGAGGCTGGCAGTCCTGCCAGGAGATGCCTGATAGATCTAACACGTCTGATCCACTCCTAGCCACAGGCACGGAGAGCCGACCCGGAATACATTATCGACTCAGGCTTTGAAATGGGGTGGGGGGTGGGGGGGAAATCTCAATGCATGGAGCTGAAAAAGATTCCCACAGACACCCAGCTCAGTGGAGGCATTGCAGGGCATGCTATAGGTCCTGATCTATAGATACAGTATGTACATACACTTCATGTATACAGGGAAGTGTCATAGGCATCATAAGATGAGTTCTGACATTATCCAGCCCAGATTGGTTAATACTAGAATTATCCAGCCCATTCTATAAGTTATATAATAATTAACTGGATAATCGTAGTTGAATAGAACATTCTTAACTTTCCATCACACTCTGTGTGTGTGTGTGTGTGTGTGTGTGTGTCTATATATATATATATATGTATAATGTGTGTGTTATAAAAGCCTAAAGCTGTGTAGAAAGAAAAGTAAACAGTGCAGTAAACGTGTTAGTTTTCTAGAATTCTGTGGATGATGATTGTCAGATGATGTCATGATTGTTTATTCCACAAGGTTCCAGACTTCCTAGTTTGAAGATAAACTCGCGTTCTCTTGGTTTCCGAGCAGCATGTGTTCCATAACGCTGACTGATCCCACAGATGGTGATGTCTTCAGCAGTGTGAATATCATCGTTGAAATGTCAGGCTACTGGAAATGTGGTGGTGTTGATTCGAATGCTTCGGAAATTTTCCAATAAAGCAGTCTGCTAAACGCCTTTTAGTTTCCCCAATGTACAGTTTGTTGCAGTTCTTGCAGATGTTGCAGTGTACTGTTCCTTTAGAAGTGCATGTAAAAGGTTCATGTTGTAAAATGTAGTAATACAGTTATGAAGCAGACAATAAAATACGTACACCAAATTAACTACAATATGATCAGTCATGAAAAGTTTAGGTCTTTGTTAAATTTGACTAGCGGCTACATTTTTTTCTTCACAATTCTCAACTTCAACTCTGAGGAGACTGTGTCCAAAAATGTATCACGGGGCAGTGTGCTGTATGAAATATGTGTCTGAATATTATATATAAGATGTGAAAATACCTATTATTCAAAAGAAAAGGAATGTCATAACTCACTGTTCTGACATCACAGAATCATAACTCACTCTTCTGACATCACAGAATCATAACTCACTCTTCTGACATCACAGAATCATAACTCACTGTTCTGACATAACAAGGTCACACCTCATTGTGCTGCTGTCGGGACTGAGAATTAATGCTGGCCCTGTCTGAGTTCAAGTTACTCAAATACAAACTTGAGGGAATGGTAACGGTTCATACAAAACACTCTAGAACTTTCCTTATGGGGGCAGATTTGGGAAATTAGGAAAACTGGTAATGCAGAACACAAAACTACTTTACACAAAGATCATTAACGCATGGTGTGTTGCCAGGGAACAGCATCCTATAGTATAAACTCGGAGGGCAGTGGGATATAGGGAGGTCATCCAAAAGGAAGCAGAAGGCATATTTGGTTGAACGATTTTTCTGTGCTCCTAAAATTTCAGCCAGACAGATGGGATGGGACAGAGGCACAGAGGGGTCAAAGGGCTCAAATGTCTGTTATGTGTTGCCATAAATCGTCTTCTCGTTACCAAAAAACAGCACCGTGTCGCTCACTTAAACTCCAGGATGGTTTCCGAGGTGCAGCAGGGGGCACGGCAATGACAGTGAAGCCTGGCAGGGAGCAACACTTAACCAAGAGGATGGGTCGATGATGTCGCAGCTCCACTTTCCTAGCAGATGGGCCTGCTTGCAAAACTGTATTGCAATAGACAAACAGCGGGAATCATGGGTTTAAGGCCTATATTCCAATTTAGAATGGTTCCACTTTGGCCCTGTCATTCTAAGTAACGTGTGTCTTAATTTATTCTCCCTGGCTGAAATACTACATAGTTTCCACAGACATTTTTTATTTTAAATGTGTTATAAAATTGGCTGAAAATGTAAAGTGGTGAAATAATTCACTTCCTCTCCAAATGTATTGGGGATAATTGGGAGTGTTTTGCACGGTATAGTAACCTTTTCAGAGCTTTTGACACGTTAGAAGTTTCTTACAATGGAATTTGTTATATATGACAGCGCAGTTTCTCATGATGTCTAAGACCTCCCCAGTATAAATGTATGATATCTGAATCTGCAGATGATCACCGCAGCGTTTTCTCTTCAGCTGTAACAGCTTGATGCTGTGTGTTTAGAGATTTTAATAGAACCACGTGAAAATGCCATGTTGTTACTCTGCAGGAAGGCAGTGGTTCTGTGAGTTGAAATCTCCGGACGCCGCTCAGCCCCTGAGCCGGGAAGTGCGGTCTGGAGCGCTGTGAAGAAGCGGCTGGGGATGAATCCATCACAGCGTCAAACGAGACAGTAATTGGGCCTGCAGCTGCTCCCGGCACGGCCATCATTATCTGTCGGCTCTCAAACTCCCTGGACCGGCGGCAGCAGATGCTGGATCTCAGCTGAACCCTCCACCCACATCAACATCACTACCTCGTTAGGCCTGCCGCTGAGACCAATCAATGCCGCCATTAACGAAGTACAGCGAATTAATGTGTTTAACCTCTTAACCACCCCACCAGTGCTTTTAAGTGGCTGCTGTTGGCTTTGTTTTTCTTTAGCCATGGCATCAGTAAACACCTGGTTCCTTGTTATTATAATCCCTGTGCCTCTGGAGTGTTATTGATATCTCCGGTGTGCTCCCGCTGGAACTGGTCCCTTTTAAATCACTGTTTGTAATGCACGCCGTCATTAGTCTGTGTGCAGAAGGTAGATGCAGCTGGTGTTGTAGGGGGTTGTTGCTTGACTCGAATGTTTAGAGCAGGGATGGGCAACTCTGCACCTTCCTGACCAGGTCTTTCTTCCAGCCATGTTCTTAAACCTCCTTCCAGGTCCTAAAGCTGCCATCTACTTCATTATTCCTGTTCAACCCTGGGGTAGAATGGCCCTCCAGGGCTGGAATTGCCCTGGTTTAGAGGATAACCACATAGTCCCTAAGGTTAATCTTCAGTACCGTTTTCACTGAAGGTTGTCGAACATTTGATTTCTGGTACATTTTTTTCACTTTTGAAAATGCTCAGAGTAAAACCTGTAATGGATCAACCTGTAATGGAGCTCTGTCAACCCCAGTTAGGATTGCATGCTGATAGATCTCTCCGATTCTCACGGATGCCAAAATTTACCTAACGAGGGAGTGGTGGACGAAATTGGCCCTTCCACTCCTAGTCTTTGTTCCAAAGCTGTTCTAATGTGTTTAACTGAATCAAGTAAACCTGCATCCAGACCCTGAAGTAGTTCATTATCTAATGTTATCTGTTAAACCTAGAGTTGAATGGCCCTCCAGGACCAGGATTGGACACCCTGTAATGAGCGTTCCAGCGCCTTACGCTTTGAGACGGGTTTAAAATACTGGACTACAAAATCTGTACAGCAGACCAAACATGAGGACACAAGAATAAACTACACTGTCAGGAGGAGACTGGAGGCCAGCAAGTTCATTTATAAATAGCAAGTAAAGAAAAACAGGATACAGACAGGTGATCTTGTTTTGTAGAGATTGGAAAGAGATTGGTTTCATTGTGCTAATGGAAACATGGCTGTAGTGACCAGTAACCATGCAGGGTTCATTGTATGGGGTATATCTTTTTAACAAATACTCACAGCTCTTTGCACAGCAACAAAACCTCTCCCTAAATTCTCTCTAACCTCTCTCACTGACTGGTCAAAAGACTTGAAAGACACCCCACCCAGCACCACACACACCACGCACCACGCACACACACACGCACACACTGACACACACACTTTAACCTACCGCCTCCCAAACAGCTGTCAGTGTCGAGAGCAGGACCTCATCTGAATATCTCTGAGAAGGCAGGCTTCACCCCCCCCTTCATTTTAATTAGCTAATTCCACAGCAGATGAGAGTGAAGTAGAAACACACAGACACACACAAAAATTCTACATTTTTTAAAAGCACAGAGCTTGCAAACCTCATTAACTCGCATCAAAAGGAAATATTAAAGATTAATAAGGGAGCAACAGTTTGGGCAAATTAAATAATTTACATGGTGTGCATATCTGCAAGTCCCCTAAGATTCTATTAAAGCCGTAGAGCAAGAAAGGTGGCATACTGCCGTATCGGTTGCTTATACACTGAGCTTCGGTTTTTTCAGTTTTAAGTCATGTCATTTTTCGGTGCTTATTTTGAGCTATTTTCGAGTTTTACGTAAATCGCTTTCTTTTTTATCGGGGCTTTCTCTTTTTATATACTGTATGAAATTATTGTTTTCAGTTACTTTCCAAAATGCTTGGGCATCTTTTTCTGTCAAAATATGTATAGTAGTAACTAGACAGCACTTGCTTTTTTCCCATTGCTGTCTTCCACAACAAAGTCCTTATGGTCACGGACACATCCTTCAGGGGTTTTTGTGTGTAGGTTTTTTTTTTTTTTTAAATCCTCAGTATCTAAACTGTAATACAACTTTAAATCCTGTGAACAAGTCCCCATTCCTATTGTAATCTCGTTTTAAATCTCGCAAGCAGACCAATAGAAATGTAGGAATGTGCTGCCACTCAGTAGTTGGGGCGGGTCTAAAGTATTCAGAATGAAGCAATGATGGATACAAGTCAGGAAGGAGGGACATTGCCCAGCTGCACTGGGAAAAGTATGTATGTATATATATATATATATTTTAAAGTGACTTTTTTCATACGTATGTTTATGTGAATCATATATAATAGTATCCCAAGCCAAATTGATTTTAGATTCAGAAAGCATTCATTTAAAATGGATGCCAAAAGGACTCTTTTAATATTCTCAGTAAGGACTAAATATAATGAACTTTTAGCTGTGTAGGAAGAGTTTTAGTACAATATAAATGCCTGCATAATCCCATAACTTGACCCCAATACACCCAGCCACCAGGCCAGAATTGGGCACCAGTGGTTTGGAGATCATCTTCCATGGCCACCACCATCCCCAGATCTCAATCCAATAAGCATGGTTGCCTACCTGTCTGCACCAATAGTGTGCAGTATAATCTGCAGAATGGATTAACAATCCTGGAGACACCTTGTGGAGTCTATACCACATCGTGTCAGGGCTGTGATCAAACATTAGGAAAAGGTCTGAATATAAAGATCATTCGACAGGGCTGGGTGGAGACTGAGACCCCTAATTACACCTGGTTACACTCTTGTGCTGATATCATGGTTCTGGAGAGAAGCAGTGCTAGATTACATCATGCCAGTGCAAGGACAGAGACCGCTTGGTCAGCTGTGGCTTTCACTGTTAGGAATGTGCTCATGTCGTGTATGTTAATGTGTATGCTGTTTATTATTAAATTGTTTTGACCTTTTTTATTTTTCCCTTTTTTTGTTGTTCTGCATTTGTCTTTTTTATTATTCTTATTGCATGGTTTAATTTAAAAAGAAAAAAAAGAACAGTCTATTGTCTATTTACAAAAGAATTGTCTATTTTCTTTCCAAGTTCCCCTACCTCACTGCAATCTCCTTGACTTGAATTTAATTGGTATGATTTACTGGAGGTGAATCAAGTGTTGAATCTGTGATGTGTAGGGCTAGATTCACCTGCCCTTGGGTTCCAATTCAGCCACCAAGCCTTATAGTTGACTCCCCAGTGTTTCCTGCAGTCTTTCTTTCGAATCTAAAATCCAATGTAATTTACACAGACACCCCCAACCCGTAGGCAATTTAGGTGTATTTGTGATTTTGTGGTTAGAGCTGAGGGACTGGGGGGGCCAGTGTATTTGTAAATGACAAGTCTTATGTAGCCTAAATTAAACTGGTTTTGCAAACCTGAACCTGGTTGTGTGTAAAGAATGAAATGCACAGCATATTTGCATTTGCATCCTCAGCCGCATTGTTCAGCTCTGCTAAAAGCCGGTGATGTCACTGTAAGGGAGCTCCCTCTCTCTATTCAATCTGATAATCCAGCTATGGTTTTCAGTTTCTTCACGAGCAATAGCCATGAATAGGTTAACTCATTGTCCCCGATGCAGGAATGCAGTATTGGAAGATAGTATTGAGCTAGGGGACTTCAGACTTTTTTTATTCATGTTAATGAGCAAATTGATTCTGTGAGGCTTGGGGCTGGTAATGTGTGAACCGGGAGATAATGGAAGCAAAGCCCTGAGCAGCATGCCTTTTATTAGATGCTAACTCTCTCATCCCAATATGACGTGTCCACGATGGTCTATACTGGGAGCCTGGTAACCCCGGCACATGTCACCCAGGGTGTAACACATGGGCCTGGGTACGGGACTAGAATGGAGCTCAGTGATGGGTTTTTGACAAACTGCAGTTCAGGCCGGAGTGATTTCCAGTAGCTTTGCACGACCCCTCCTTTGCAGAGGGCTCCTTTGTCACCGAGCAGCTGTTGTTTCTTGAAGGGGAGGCACAGCGGTTTGGAATGGGGCCGGGGTTTGAACTAAAGCTTTGCTTTGATTCCTTAATGAGTTCTTGTGACTTCTTTTTCCAGCACAAACAGCAAGTGTGCAGGTGCGTGTTTGTGTGTGCGTTACCAACTGAACTGGAAACTGCTTCTGCTAAACTTCAGATTTCATTCAAAGGTGTACAGAAAAAAAACAAAAAAAACTTGAATGTTGAAATGAATGTTCGTCACAAGGTTAGAAATCCCCTGGAATCAAAAATGATTACTGTTCTTATTCAGGTAGACCTCCCAATCTGCAGGTTTTTATATTCTAATTAGGTGTAAGGTAATACTGCAACCTAGATTACATTTTAATTATGGCACTACTGTGCTTTATAGCAGCTTTTAAATAATAAAAAAAACAAAAACTATGATAATGGTGTGCAATAATTTAATGCAGACACTACTCAGAAAAAAACATGTCTTTCACAGTTATAGTTTATTTTGGTTTTCGACACTTTTTAAAAACCGTTAGTGACATGCCTTCTTGGTATAGTATGTATATTCTTTCTTTCTTTCTTTCTTTCTTTCTTTCTTTTCTCTTTCCTTGTTTTCATTCTTTTGTTCATTCTTTTAATCATCTGTTCTTTCAATATTGAATTATTGAATTCCATCCTTCCATCTTGCATTTTTTTCAGTCTTCAATCTTTTTGTCATTCTAAGCATGTTCAATTACAGTATAATATAGCAAAGAACAGAGAACTGTAGTAAAATAGGGAGGTCAGTGCATCGTCTCAGCATGGTAAACTGCAGGGTTGCCGTGTAAACTCATGAAGGCTCCCTCATAGAAAAAAAAAGCCCAACATATCCTCTAAAATATTTAACCCAAATAAATTGAAGAGCATTTCCCATTTCAGGATTCCTTATCCTCTAAAAACAAGCCAGACTAGATCAAAGAGGTTTGTGCTCCCCTCAGGAGGTTAAACTGAGCAAACGAGAGAGAGAGAGAGAGAGAGAGAGAGAGAGAGAGAGAGAGAGAATGGACAAGCTTCCTCTGCCTCTTCTCCTCTCATTTCATTTCGTTGGTTCCCCGTCGTCTCTTTTGTCACATTTCTGTGCACTGCTTGAGGGGTTAAAGATCTCAGGTCTATCAACATTGCTTGACTGGGCCTACAGCAATCAAAATAAATCTACGAGCAAAGCAGAAGCAGCTCTTGTTTGAACAGCAACCATGCTCTCCCCTCCACAGCCTCTTCCTAGCTCAGCTCTTTCTTCTCTGCAATTCGCCCCCAGGAACCTGTTTTTTTTGTTGTATTTTTCTTCTTTTAACATCATCTGATTGACGGCTGCAGCTCATTTTGTAACCTTGCTGGCTGCCTTTTCCCCTTGTGCGTTAGTGGTACACTCGAGTCAATTAAAAATCAATAGAAAGCTCATCTTTAATCCCCCTCCTCTGGTCCTTCGATCCGGACATCATTAGAAGTAGGTATTCTTGACAGACGTATTCCATGAATCTAACCTCAAGCCAAACCACTACCCAGTTCCTCCTCAGCCAACCTTCACAAATCTCAAACTGGCCTAATGATTTAATCAGCCCTCAGCTCTATATGCAGAAGTTTTTGTCATTATTTGTCTGTCTTATTAACACCATCAGGATGGTTCTTTGCTTTATACAGGGAATATGCAGATATCTCAAATACAGCGCTATAGATGAAAAGCTGCTTCATGGTGCCTTATCACCTCATGTGGTTCACTCCAATGGTTGAGCTGCAATCAAACCCTGTGACCTACAGCAAAGGCACCAGCGTGCGAGTTCTCTATTCTATAGCCCGATTTAGCATTGAATAAAAAGGAAAGATTCTCAGAACAGTAAAAGGGGACCAATGAAAATGTTAATAAAGCTAACAAGAGGAAAGACTATGGATGAACGTTGCATGGTTGGTTCATTTCAGTGATACTTCGTTGTATCCAAACAAGTTCTTCCCTAGGTGATCTTGTGGACTCTTTGCCATGGCAAACAGTGGCTCAGCTCAATATCAGGTTCAGGTCCAGGCAGGGCGTATGGTAACCAAGAAGAGCATCTGTCTCGAAGACTGTGACGTCAGATTGCGACACTCCATAGCAACCAGGCTGTCGTTTGGAGGCCCAGAGCATGTTTGTGGAGATGCTGTGTTAGCTGCTCACAGTGTAACGGGTTGGGAGTGTGGGAATGGGTAGAACCAGTAGCTTCATTTGGGGAACTTTTCAAGGAACACCTGGGATATAGTCAAGGAGCGCAGGTCGGAAACCTGAGCTGTACTTCAAGCTTAATTAGTCACACGAGTTTAATTAGAGGCATCCTAGAGGCTGCTAGTGCAAGTGTAACTAATTAGGCTCACAGTGAAACCTGAGCTGTCTTAAAGTGCTGTGCAATGGGAGTCTTACCTGTTACACAATAGAGTACTGTTCAGAAGACTTCTTCAGGGTAGAGTAGGCACTAGCCCTGCACCCAGTCCTGGGTTTAAGAGCTTGTTTCGGTAAGTGATTGTAATGACCAGGTGCCCAGGGGTTTGATCAATCAAGCTCCTGGTAACCCTGAACAGATCACACTGTGAATAAGTCACACCCACGTCTATAGGTTTACTAATAGGACCTCTTCATGCAGTTATCAAGGAGGAACCATTAATTCTATTTAAACAGTATACTTAATTGAAGGTAGGCGAGTGTGTTTCAAGCAGTGCAAGTCCTAGGGTGGTACATACCTTCAGAACTGGACAGGACACCCTTGCTTCAAGTCCAGCAATGTGTTAAAGTCCATTCTGTCCAGCAAGACGTCTTTGTCTTTGCCCAACAATATCTACACATAGCCACACTGTGCCATCACCAATGTCAGTGTCTCCACCTGTAGGAGAGGGTTTGGTTCCCTTCCACCTTCTTGCACAGCGGAGGCAAGTCGTACTGACAATTTAGACTCACCGCGTTTACTTTCAGAGGTGTCTGACACCTAATTAGCATTGGGCGCTAGATATTCTCACATTGTCTTGGATGTTTTTCAGCTTTTGCAAAACCTATAGCAGCCATTGCATGAGAAAATAAACCTGTTTGAGTGGGAGGATTTAATATCAAGTTTAGGTGGATTTCATGAATTCATTCTTATGAAAAGGGGTCAGAATGACCTCTCGTTGTTCTAGTGGTAAGCCTTTCACATTCCAGGCTTCTATTCTGTCTGGGTTTTGCTGAAGCCAGGGATTGAAGCTGCAGGCAGTCAGGAGATGGGAGCAGGTGTGCGAGGAGTGAGCAGGTTATCCCCCAGCTTATTTCATATGACAAATGACAGGGAAGAAAGAGACTGAAATGGGAGTCTGGCTGTATTTGCACTCGTGAGCAGCTCTCCCCTGAGGGAACTATTTCCAGATCTGGATAAAGGTCAAGCTTTGGACTGAGGCAGAAGGAACAAGATGGCTCCCCTTCACACAGTGCTGTACTGCCCATGTCTGTTCAAACAGGTCTAGATCTTTGCTTCGGTATTCCATAGGCCAGCATGGGTGAAGGATCAATTCCTCAGGTCAATTTTAAATGCACAGGTGTTGATAGATATACAGGCGTGCCTTTTTTGGTGTATTTTTTGCTTCCTGTCTTTATCTCAATTTTCTGCCTGCCAGCCTGCTCTCTGACTTTCTATCTATAGGTGATTGACATAAAATAGACCTGCCAAAACACTTGTCGATGGAGTGCAGGACATGACATGATGCCATTCCCCTAATTATCCCCTGGGGATAAAATGGAGGCAGACATACATACATCCATACATTCGTCAAGCATTTGTCCTGAGAATCAATTGTAATTAAATTTGATTCCAGCTTTATGTATGCCTCTGTCAGGCACACTTCCATTTTTACTTGGCTAGAGCAGTGCCGATTGTGAACTGGTTGCTGCATTTGTTAGCACAGGTTACTGGGAGTATCAGAATTGTGAGACACATGAAACTGGCCCATGTGTTACTTACATTTTTACATGCAAATAGTGTGAATGCACTGTAGGTCATGTGATTTTACTGTTTATGGTACTAATTTTGTATTGACAGCCATAGCTTATGTGGGAAGTTGGGGGTGAAACCAATGGCCACATTTCTTAATTCTCAGTGTCTGTGATGAAAGGGGTTTCTCAAGATCTGCTTTTCAGTTCTAGTTGCCTGCTATAGACACATGTAACTAGGGCTAGATCTGCCAAAGAGTTTTTATGGAAGTGATTCGTTGCCATTTCGTGATCTGCCACTTTGTATCAAGTTTGTTTTGTTGGCAATAGACAGCTGAGCAATAGATGGTGTCTGATCTACAAGACATATATCTGTAGCAGGCAACTAAAACTGAAGAGCAGCCCCTGAAGTCCGGTAAAAACAACTTAACACACATCAAAAGGGAAGAAAACACAACATTTGAGTAATTGTACCATTTAGAATGACTGCAGACTGGGTGGCTTGATCGATGAAGGCTGAGTGAGAGCGCCTGCTGGGAGCCTCATCGAGCTGTAACCTGCCTTTTATTTTTAATGGAGGTGTTAGTGTTTGCTCCCCTTGTCGGTCTCGGCTCAGTGTGAGAGGAGCCCGTAATGAAGTCTCCAATTAGCCCAAGACTGAAGGCTAATGGCAGTGACAAGTGGAAGGCCCTCATCCCAGCTAGATTGCCAAGTAGGCTTGTCCCCCCCGGGAGAGAGCGAGATGACTCCATCCATCACAGTCACTCAGAACCGGTCCCCTGCGTACTTAACCCCTTAATCTCCAGGGGTGTGTCAGACATAAACACTACCATACAAACCAACAGTAAAAAAAAAATTATAATTTGAAGGAAAAAAAAAGTTATGTATTGCTTTATTTGTTTTTTTTATATGATTTGAAACCCATTTTAGTTATTTGTAAAGTAATTATCGTTTCATAAAAAAAGAAGCTTTTTGTTGATTACAAGTTAAACAGATTGCGTTTTTCATTTATTGAAAATGTTGAAGGCTGTTCCATGTAAATATAAGGTTTGTTGCTTTGGGTAAGTCATCAATTAGCAAGCCCACGGTGATCAAAATTGTATCATAAGATTTCACCATTATTAGTCTGATATCAATCATTGCAAAGAACATACAATTTTCTTTCAATGGCTCCTTTTTAAATCTATTATAATAAAGTAAATGCAAAAAAAAGACTGCACTCTCATTAAACCCCTTAAATCACTCGATGGTGAATGCAGTGTCATTGTGCTGGTGTTTAAGATTATGTTGAAAGCTGCTTCACGGAGAGACAGTTTTCAAAGTGGTTATGAAGGATTAGCCTGTAGTTCTACTGTTATGGAGGTGTAATGAAAGCTACAGCATATCCTATTCAAATACTGTACAGCATTACAAACTGTCTGGGAAACAAAACAGAGCAATAAAAAAACCAATAAGGGTTTGACACCTTTAACATTAAAGCCAGGGTCAGATAATGTTGCAGTTTGTCAGTGATAAGTGAAGGATGGTTGATATTCACAGGAGGAGTGTCTCAGGATTGATTAACACGTCCCTTAGTCTCTCTTGGCACACAGGGATGATTCCCTTGTCGATTTTATTTATTGTGTCTGCTTCAAATTTATGAATTCCTCGTAGCTAATAAAGACCCTGGTAAGAATCTGTTACATGTTCAGTCTTGCATGGCCCAGTAAATCCTGCTAACATCAATTTAAGATGAGCACTGATCATTTCAACTTTATTTATTTATAAGAAAGGCATATGTGATTTTTTTTTTATGTACAGTAGTGTCCGGTTAAGAGAGCACCCCTCGGGTAGCAAAGTTGGCCACCAAACACAATATGCCAAGGACAACCGCGATAGGAACCAATTTATGAAAAATATGAAATGAACAGAATAAGAAAAAGCAATAGGAAAGCATATGTTAATAAACTATAAAATAAACAAACGGACAAACTAACTTTAATAAACTAACTGGCAAACAAAATTAACAAAACTCCCCTACGTATGGTAAAAATGAAGCAGCAGCTCTGAAAGGTAATTATGAGATTGAATTTGAACACCATGGTTATTAACACAGCACCACCCGACACACACGTTACAAAATGCAGCAGCAGCTCTAAATTACTCTCGCGATGACAAGTCAGTTTGGAAATGATTGAATAAACCATTTGAGTTTGATGAGGAGGAGTTATCAGGTTACTAAACAGTACTGTATCAGTTTTGAATCGGTTAGCAACGAATCGCTAGCGTCGCCAAAAAGATGTTCTTTTAAGTGAAGTTTCTGTTCCTTTAGCATTTACAATGAGGGGGAAATCTGTTTCACCACAAGGGTGTTCCCTAAGCAGAAGTGTTCTCTTAGGAGGTGTTCCTATAGAGACTACTGTATCCCCATCAGATCACTTGGATAAAATTGTACCTGTTTACCTCAATCAAACCAATACCTATTACATTTTTAAAAAGTACTTAAGGAATACTAAAAAAAAAAAGTAATCGGATTACAAGTAACTAGTTATTGTAATGCATTACTTTAACAGCCCTACCCTCGACGTGCTGATATACAGACCTGAAGATTTGACTGGCACTTCTTGTCATTTTGAAAACGCAGCAGAATGGTAAATATCAGTTTGAAGGATGAGAAGGTTAATACAGTAATAAATATGTATATCTGTGCGTGTGACTTTATGAAACATTGCAGAAACAGTCTGTGGGTAGTTTTTATCTCTCGTTGGCATCCTCATTTTCAGACCAGTGTGCTGGTGTCTTGGTGACAAAAAGTGCATTAACGGCTCCTACTGCTGAATGTGAATTTCAATTTGAAGGCGAGGGACAATGCCGCTGGCTACTGCCAGGCAGACAGGAGCTTTACCTCCCAGCTCAGAGAGAGAGAGAGAGAGAGAGAGAGAGCAAGCATCTCAATCCTGATGTGACTCTAATGCTGGTAACACCCTCACTCTGTAGCTTCAAACACTCATCCATACATTGTTAGGACAGACTAAGAAACTAAGCTGGGACACCGTTGGGGGTTTCCCCAGAAATGAAATTAAAGTCAAGTAGAGTCCCCTCAATCCTGAACTGGACCTTTCAGTCCTGGGCCTCTCAAACAGACTGAATAGGGCAACATTGTGTTATTTGTTGAAAGTAAGTTAGGAACACTAAACTCCTTTCCCAGTCCTCCAGAGGGGAAAAGCTAGTGAATAAGCAAACCTTCCCTCAAAACTGTGGGAGTATTAATACAATATGTGCAGTTCAAAACACATTAAAAAACACAACGTTTCGCTATAAATACGAAAGATTCGCTATAAATACGAAAAGTCAGATGTTGGACGTGATTGACAAGATGGCTCTACTCCTGCCATAAATCTTGAAGTGAAACCATACGGAACTAGCCCGCTGCGACACCCAGCCTCCCCCTGGTCACTTTTCAACCTCCTCTTCTCTCAGGCACGACGTGGTCCATTACCCCTTGATAAAATGGAGCTATCTTGGGAGAAGTTTCTGTAATTCTAGCCCAGACCTCCTTGAAAGGTACGGGAGCCTAATAGCGGCTGTCTTGCTCAGCAATAAGAGGCACTTGATTAAATCCAATCGAGAGGCAGAGACACAGAGCAATCTCTCTCTGCTCGGGGTAAAGTGCTGCTCTTCTTTACGTTATTTCAACCATATCAAGTGTCATTTTCCTTGTCTTTTTTTATCTTTAATCTCATCCCAAACTCGTTCATCCCCTAGCGGGGGAGAAATCTGACCAGCCGGTATTTTATTTTTCCTAACGAAATGAAAATCTGTTTATCAAGACCTGGATTTACCTGTTCAGGGACTTGTGTTTTGTGACAGACAGGAGCCTAAAAACATAAGAAACTCAATTTGATCACCCTCTGAATAAGCCACAGCTGGATATTTTTAGAGCATTTTACAGCACAGGGAATCACCCTGGATTATTGCATCGACCACATATTTTTAAAGGTAATCCCAGGATGACTAAGAGTATTCACCATGACTGATGCAGTCCATGGTGATTCTGCTGTAAAATGCTCTGATAAAATCCAGTTGTGGCTTGTGCTGGGTATAGATTGCTCAAGTCAGCCCTTAGGTTTTTAGCTATATTTTAAAGTTCTGAATAAAACAGAAAGAGGCTTGTTCAGGTTTTCATATAATAAAGGTTAAAGTAATCTATTTAAATAAATTAAGTTAGTTTGTTAAAGGATGTATACTACATCTGTGCTTCATTTATTTTTCTATTTCCTAATATAGAGGACCTCAGGTCCCCTTCAGTATTTAAGAATAAGTCTTTTGAGCTCCAGGGAAGTATTCTTAGCTATCCTCATAATATGCTATTGAGTTGCATAGTTCCAGAATATGGAAATGTTATATGGAATTTGGTTATATGGAACCTGAAATAATATCAAACATCTGATTCCAAATAGGGTTTATTTTGTTAGGCCCGGAAAACCATGCTTCAGGTTTCTTCACGTAAGGGAATTTTGGCTAAATTTTGATTAAACAGAAATGCAGGGAATTAATTGGTTATTCTCACCAGCCACAGAAAGAGAGAACAAAATAAATAGAAACGAATGAGTGAAAGTTAGCAGAAAAAAAGAAGAAAAAGCCAGTGAAATTGCTTGTAATTATCGGTGTCGGAGGACAGCACAGTCTGGCTTTCAGCGACTGGTTTGTGATTCAGGCAGCGTTCAGGACATTAAGGCTGCTTTTAGAAAAGTGGAGTGGGAGTGAAACAGGACATGCAATTGACCAGAAAGCAGCACAGAACAATGAAACAACAAGACATGGAAACAAAGGGACCATGCCCTTTACAACTGGCAGGGCAGCGCTGCCATGCTTATAGCAGGCATGTACCCATCCTCACTATTATTATTACTATGATGCTTTGTGTCAAGTTTCATTTTACTAGGCAAGCTTCAACAATGCCATATTTTCATCGTTCCCCTCTTAAGCTGTGTTGAAACCGATAATTTATTTAAGTTAAATGTTGTTTTAGGGACTTGAAGTTCTGTCTAATTTAGGAGTAAAAGTCAAATATGAATTAGATACAGTTACAGCATCTGTTTTTAACTTTATTAAATACATCATGTCACAGTGTAAAATAAGACCCAATGGCTAATGTAGTTGGGAAGTGTGGAAAGCTGTTTGGGGAATAAAGGTAGATCACTCTGTGGGCCCCAAACAGTTTGGTGGTGGCCCTTCTCATGCTTAGTGAGGACTACAAACAAACAGGTATGGTTTCACAGGCTCTGATTAGCAGTAAATGTGCACTACCCAATGTTATCTTAGGTAAGTCCATAATAAGTGGTAGTCAGGAGTGCAGTTCTGGAGTTGCTGTCTTGTCAGAATTCACGTGGTGTATTAATGCGTCCTCCAAAGGAGTGTTTGCCCCCCTTCGAGACACACTACATCTGTCCATAGCCCTGGCCGGGGGGCTAATCAGTAGGGAGAAGTGGGCTGTCATTTCAACACAGTCTGAACCAGGCAGGTCAATGACCCTGCATTGATCCACAGCAGGCAGGCAGACACACACAGCCAGGGCCAGTGATGGATACATTGCTTTTAAAATCAACAAAGTAAGATGGTCAAGTCCACTTTAAATCACACAGAACGTCAGGTTATACATACTGGCCTGACCTATGGTTCCCCGTAAGGGCAAATCACAGGCAAATTGCCTCCCTCATATAACTGGATGACAGTTCGACCACAGTGGAAAATCAGACCCAGTGTGTTTTGGCTCCATAGTCTGCACTGTTTTTGCTCTGAAAATAAAATCTCAAATGAAACAGTTGCTGAAATGCATATACAGTTTTATACAGAATACAGGGCTTCTATTTTTTGGTGTGTTTTTGTTTCCCTTTTTTAATTATCAGTGCTTTTTTATATCATCCAAAAAGTGAATTGACCTTTTTCTTTCTGCTATTGCCCAAAAGTGCTCTTCTGGAGATTCGATATACTGTGTCTTGTAAAGTATTCAAATCCAATAACAGCACAGATAGGAATCAATCTTCAGACACCGAGAAAGACATCTGTCATGGAATTAATTTATTAGTTTCTTTTAGTATTTCTAAACCGAGCACTACTAAGAGTGGCTGTTTATTTTTTTTTAATAACATTTCGTCATAAAACACCCTGCAGTGATTTTAATCTAGCTTTTAGTAGCTCTGCCTAGTAGTAACTGCACCTTTTAAACCTAAAGCGATAGACAGAAGCGCACTCCCAAGACTGTCCTGTGGATAGCGCTGCAGCCCCGCTGTGTGTGGTGTGAGCTGTACCCTTTGATCCTGAACCCCAAGCTCCCCCCCTTCAGGGACAGGGGAGAATAAGTGGGTCAGAATTGCAACATCAGAGACAGAGCACTGCGGTGTGAGACAGAGGAGTCTGAATATTAAATACAGAGTGAGAATCCATAACAAGAGCAGAGACAATAGTGAACAGTACTACGCACACACTTACCTTTTTACATGTGTCTGTAGAGTTGCAAAGTCAGGTCTTCTGTTGTTCCCCACCAGGATCGCTGCAGCAGGGAGCTTTTGTACATTCTAAAATCCTATCAAGAATTCTGTTTGCGTGACCAACTAATAGGGGACAAAAAAGTGTGTGCTACATATGGCAGGCACTTTTTTGATGTTTCTTCATTGTGCTAGACAGCAGATCTCAGACTTCGTGAAGTAGGAGAAATGACCTCAAAACTGTTGGCCTGTGTAGGATTCGATACACATGGAAACAATAAGAATGTGACAATAGAACACATGTTCATTGTTGCAAATTAATTTAGCATTATGGTAGTTATGTTAAATGTGAAACTTGTAGACACAATTCTCAGGTAAAGGCTCTAGTCCTTACTGATGTGCTTTAAAAGTCTATATTGTCCTGCAGAATTTCCCGAATTAATCTAAAGCTGTATTCACGGAGGGACGGTCACGTCTCCCTCTCCAGAACAATTTAAACCCCTTTTTTTCTTGTCCAGTCAGTGGCTGCTCTTACTGGCCCGACACTCAAGGTTAATGGCACAGGTTCTTCATTTTTGTCCGCTCAAAGGAGATATTTATGTCATTGAAACGTAATAAATTCACAGACAAACATTTCAACATGAAGACTTCCAGGCATTGAAATAATTGTCAGTAAACTTAAGTTTCTTTTAGTGTTTTGCACTGTGAAGTGGTTTATAGTGCCAGTCATATCACGCCTGTTTTAGGAACGTTTTTGGCATCAGTTTAGCAGTTTCACTCCTTAAATAATATTCCCAAATCTCACTCCCTGGATTTTTTTATTTCTTTTTTTTTGATTTCACTCATTTGTACGTTCTGACCTTGGCATCTCTAGTTTTGGATGACATAACTTATTTTAAACAGCTGCATTATAGCTGCAAATACCATTTAAATGTGGCTTTACCTTTGGGTAAATAATGTAGTTATTGAATAATCAGCCACTTGTTTTACGCAGCCACTGATCTCTGTTCATTCAGAGTTCTATTTAAGCATGTATATTAGGGAGTGTTCCCTGATCTCACAGACCTGGTTTAGTGCAGCCGCTGATGCAAAACCGCCAGCCTTGTGACATCCCTCGCAATTAGAGCGAGCCGAGCCACAGGTAAGGACAGCCGAGGCGAGCCTGGGAATCGTGGATGCCGAGGGTATGGTTTCCACTGTGTTGTACCTCACAGCTCCAGTCCACAATAGAGCACCACTGTCTGCTGCCCTGATCAGCTATTCAGGCTCACCAGCCTCCTAATAATAGGCTCTGGTTTCCGACCCCCCCCACCCCGGCTGATACAAGCTGCAGATAACATTGTTCCTCTGCTTGTATCTTTTATCTCACATCTGGGAGTCCTGCCTGGGAGCCGCGCGGTGACAACACTGCCCCCTTTGTTCCTCCTTGTAGCGACACGGATTCGGTTTCGGGCGGATCGCGGCCTCAATGGTGGGTGCAGCCCCGGGTGCAAAGTGTGGTTACCACCAGCGGACATGATGGAAGACCCACTCTTTGACATGGCCTCCCACAATGCTGTGTAGGTGGTGGTGGGGTGGGGGTAGTCTGTCATTGGAGCTTGTTAGCAAGGGTGTGTTAGTGATAACAAAGCGCTACAGCCAAGCAGGAGCACCTCAGTGCTATCCTGAACTGCCTGCCATTCCATCCCGGGCCTCTCGCAAACAGACGTTGAGTTGTTCTGTACATGTTGCTGATGCACAATCATTTCTGTCATACCAATCGCTCTTATTTGAAGTTGCAGCCGTGTATGTTACTAATCTTTCATTTGAAATAAGGGATGATCAGAATTTTCTGTAGACAACCACGGTTTATCACTTCCTGTGCTGTAGGTCAGACTCACTTGGATCAGAGTGAGGCTGGGGCCAGGGGAGTGAATCTGACAGGAAGTAATAAGTGATGGTTTGGCTCATTTTAACTGTTGTTTATTTATTTTTGGCTAGCTTATTGTTTGTTGTGAATTATTGGAATGCTTTGGTTGGTAATAACACTTGGGATTATAACAGTAAGGGGTTTATTTAGAACTTGAACTAACCCTAATCCTATCCACAGTCAATTCACAACGCATAACTACGGGTTAAGATTAAAAACAATTCAACTGTAAATTGAATGCTTTTAATTTAAGCAAAATTGGTAGATGTGGTCCATGTTTAATGATTTTAGTTTTCTTCCTACCTGGAGATATAATGTTAAAGTCTCATTATCTTTTGGAATAGTTATGGGCTGGAAATGAATACCTCTGATTACACCAGCAGTACAGTATTTATATACTGCTGCTTTATAAATCAGGAAAGCGAAAAAAGCATTTATTTATAAATGATGTATATAAATCAGACATTTTAAATGGAAAGGTTTTGTAAAAACAAATGTGCAAGTCAGAGAAAAATGACAGGATGAAGTACACCACCCAGGACACTTCTGCACTGCGCATGGTATGGAGCCCAACAATAACACAGGACGTGACATCAATTCAACTCCGATTTATAGCACTGCGGCTGGAGAAATGGGTTTTGCCAAAGTTCTAAGTTGTCGCGCTCTTGAAATCCAATTGAAAATGATTGTGGCGTGTTTGAAGCTACATCGCCCTGGGCAAGGTCACCGCCTGTGGCTCCCGATGCGACTTCTCATTCCTGCTCATCGCTCGTATTCATGATCCCTATTAGAATATTTATTTATGTGACTATTTTTAGGACTCATTTCCTATTTCACACCGGTTATCTGCTGAAGAGACGTTTATTGTGTTTGGGAATGTGTGGTGGGGGCTTGGTGGCGCCGTGGTTTAATACACTAGCCTCTGGAGGCCTGGGTTTGAACCCAGCTTAGGTCAATAGTTAAATGCTGTAGTTCAGGGCAAAATGAATGGACTGCAAGTAAAATGAACATTGAGAGTGGTTCTGGGAATCATTCAGAAACGGTTTTATGTTGAATCTTGTATCAATGGTTGTATCTGTAGCACTCTAAAAGTGAAATTAAATATTTACTATGGATGTTGTTTTAAATTTAACGGAACTACCACGGTGTATATTTGCAGAAATAAACTTCTCTATTGTCATATTCTTCGAATCCTGAGTATGCTCACTTAAAGGTTTTCTCAATGGAAACAACCCTGTTGTAAAAGCATAGCAAAGTGTAATAAAGCACAGTGAAAGTGTGGTAAAGCAAAGGGAAGCATAGCAAGGTATGGTAAAGCATATTAATAAACACTGCAAACCAGGGTAAACTATGGCAAACGCATAGTAAAACTGCAGCAACGAAATAAAACATGAAATATATATATATCCCATTTCCTAGACCCAATATTCACAGAATGACAAATTCTAGTGACGTGTCGCCTCTGTTACTTTCTTGGTGCTAATATCGACTCACCTGCAACCTGTCTTATTAACAGATAGGCAGCTATTCCAGTCACACTAATTTGGTTAGAAAAGCACAGTGTGTCTTTCACACAGTTTAGCTGTGTCATGGATACAGTCTAAATATGTTTGCATTCATGCTTCAACCATGTCTTAATTATATCAACTACAGTCAGCACTCACATATCCGACCCTATAAAATTTGGACTTCAGTGACGGTTAAGCACGCATATCTGATTATCTCATTTTGACCCGTTCCAACCCTTGTAACCCTTCCTTGCAAAACAGGCAATATCAAAAATACGTATCTGAAAGGACTGTGTTTTGAAATAAGTCGGCTTCCATTTAGATGTACTGTATTGGTTTTGTTGGTACAGTACTATATTTGTAACAGAAGTAGTATTTTAATTTAAGTCACACCTTTGATAGAACCATAGTGAACAATACTCCCAGCTTAGACTTGGTAAGATCTGTTAACGTTGAACTCCCTCCTTGTCCTTTTAGCTTTACATTGCAGGCCGTTACAGAAGCAGAGGTGTTAGAGCACTTCAATTAGATCCGAAGTCAGTCAGCAGGCTGTGATGAAATTGATCCGTTTTTTGTTTTTTTAAAATCAGTATCATTTCTGTGCCTCTTGCTATTTTATTTAATCTTTCAATTAAAACAGCTGAAATTCCTGCAATATGGAAATCTGCTACTTTCCTACCCCTTTTTAAAGGGGGTGATAGGCCAGACCCACGTTGTCATTGACAAAAGCAATTTTGTGCTGCTATTTTTATAGATCTAGCAAAGGCAGTTGATTCTGTAGATCACTCAATTCTTTTGAAAAGGTTGGGTGATATCGGTTTTAGTGACGATTCCCTCAGATGGTTTCATAATTACTTTTCTGATTGGGGTTCAGTGTGTTAAATCACATACATTTGTATCTCAATATCTTAGTTACAAAGGGAGTCCCACAAGGTTCTCTTTTGACACAATTCTTTACTCAGTAGGCTCTTCCATGTCTTCAGTTGTGTCTGATCTGCAACTTGGTTTTGACAGCGTTCAGGCGTTTTCTGGTCTTCTGCTGAACACTAATAAAACTAAATTTATGATGTTTAGTAGAAAAAATGGCAGTAGAATCTGTAACGGTGACCACAAGATTTTAACTCTCCATAAGACTGAATTGGAGCAAATCAACTTACAAATACTATTTGGTTGGACAGTGCATTAACTTTTAATACACATATTGATAATATACAAGCTAAAGTCAAATCTAGACTTGGCTTTCTATATCATAACAAGTCTTGTTTTACTCATTCTACCAAGTACACCCTAGTTCAAATATCCGTCCTTCCCATTTTTGATTACGGCGATGTAATTTACAAAATGGCTTCTAAAAAGACCCTTGGGGGGCTCGCTGTCCTCTATAATTCCGCTGTAAGATTTGTGACTGCTGCTCCTTATCACACTCACACTGCGGTCTTTACTCCCTGGTTAACTGGCCTTCTTTATACACAAGACGTTTGACTCACCGGTATTTACTTGGTAAAACTTCTATTTATTTGCAGAAATTACTACTAATCTCTTCCTCATTTTATAATTTACATCCAGTGAATGGATTAATTTGGTGCTGTCTGGGGTTGCTTCAGCTTTTGGTCGCACCTCATTTCGGTTTGCTGCAGCCAGCGACTGGAATGCGTTGTAACTTAGGCTAATGTTGCATAGCTTTCTTTCCATGGAAGCCTTTAGCCATAGGTTCAAATCTTTGCTGACTGATATTTGTGCTTGCTAATTGTGTGATTTTTATCAAGTTTTAACTGCTATTGTAAAAAATATATATATGTTTGTATTTTTTTTATTTTTTTTATTTATTTTTACTGCTGTAGTGCGAACCTCTTGGTCAGGTCGTTATTGTAAATGAGAATTTGTTCTCAATTGACTCACCTGGCTAAATAAAAGTCAAATAAAAAACTAGAGAGACGACACGTTAACTGTAATACAGTACAGCCTTTTAAATCCGGTACGCATTGTAGCGGTATGTAAAATTTCCCATTAATAACCCAACAGCAAAATGAAATCTAAATGTTATCCACACACGGAACTGCGTAAAATGTAAAAGGCAATGCAATTTAGCAAAACCAAAAGATTGAAAAAAAAAAAAAAAAACAGTTTCCAGAATTACAACAGTATCCAAAGTCAGTATTCAAAATTGCAGAATATAGTGCTCGATAAGGCCCTAATGTCACAGTTCACTTGTAAATGAAAATGCACAAAAGCAACAAAATACATCACAGTGTCTAAAACTGTTTAATGATTAACTGTTACATTATCCTAGCTTGTCTCGTTCGCTTTGTTTTGGCTGCATTTTCGTCAGGTGAAACTGGAGAAAGCGCTGTTTAACTGCACAATATAAGACAGACTGATTTGGCATTAATAGAATTTAAAAAAAAACAAAAAAAAACTGGCTGTGACGGATATTCAGATAAATTGTAACGTTGAAGAGATGGGCTTTGTATCAGAAAACTGGAGTCGGAAATTGTGTGTGACGGGTAAGTGCATTAATTTGTTACATTTATATATAATTGGGATTGATTTTATTCTTAATACAAGGGCTGTAAAATGTGACTGACGTATGTCTGGGTAACGGAGATCCGAGTGCTGACTGTAGTGTATTTCAATATAGGTCAAAAATGTATTTTAAAGAATCAATTAGGTCCTTAGCTTAGGAACTTTTATATGTAAAATATATCATATTTAAAACTGTGGATTGTCTCTGGACAATAATTGTTCTACATCTCCAGTGCGCCCCCTATCATCTATTTCCAGTACTACATTACACTGGTCCTCATGAATCAGTTGAAGTCTTTGTTAGGTTGGCTGCTCGATGCTTTGCAGATTGGCAGTGCATTGCTGACTGATTGGTTCTACACGTACAGATGTGTTAAATACGGCTCAAAGTTCAGGGGTTACATTCCCCTGCTAGTGAGTTCTGTGAGTTTTCAAGCTCCGAGGGGGACTGGCTGCAGCTGATCTCGACAGATCGTTCGCACTGATGGTGAAAAGTTCAAAACCAAGGGAAATTTGGGGCTAGAAGAGAATGCAGGCAGAGCGCTTTCATACAAAGAAATAATAAACATGGTACATATGGAAAAGGTTACTGCGAGAGGCTGGGGCAGTGCAAGCACGGGCTCCTCCGTTTCAAAGTGAATACGCTGTGTTGAATCATCTAGTGCAGTGTTTTCTGTCCTTACATAGTAACTGAAAAACTCAAAAGATTCTGAGCATGCAGCGACAGCTTCCCTCTGAAACACACCTTGTAACCTCTACAAATCGAAGAGGCGAACCCCCACCAAAAACTAACGGCGCTCAGCAGCCCCTGTGTCTCCCCCACATTCAGTTACCAGACATCCCGGGATTGTCCCAGTTTTCAGCCTTCGTTTTTTGTCCCGGTTAAAAACAGTAAAATCGACCCGGTTTTGCAATTACAAAACTTTATCAGTGTGCTCGGCAAGTTAACAGCAAAGTAATTGTATTAGGGTGTGTTAGCGCTACTCAAAAAACTAAAATAAACTATGCTATGGATTATTTGTTTAATAATTCTGATTATGTGTATATCACATGTTTAAATGGTAATAGCTGATCTATTTTTTCTAATCTGGCTTATTTAACATGTTTTGATTAGCTGACAATGGAAAGAAAACTTGATCTGCAATAAATACACCAGATGTTTAAACTATGCCTGTGTTATTATATACTGTTATTTTAACAGCTTCAGAGTTGCTACGGCTTCATTGAATTGAAGAAAAAAAAGTCCCAGTTTTTCCCTCAGGAAATCTGGTAACCCTAAAAATGTGTGAAGGAATGTTTATTGTCACATCCCAGCACTTGCTTTCCCATTGCTGATTAAAAAACTCAAATCATCGGACACCTTCCTAATGTTTAGTCTGAACCTCTGTTTAACTCCCTGCTCTGTTGGGAACTGGAACACACTGATGCACTGTGCACACTACCTAAAAAATACGAGATCGTCACATGTTGAAAACCCGATTTTTGAATGGCTGCGTGTGTTGATTGGGGTATTTAGGTATTGTGGATAGGGTGTTACTTACTGGATATAAAGCCCAGATTCATACAACTTACAACTTAAGGGTCTGTCACTTGACATGACAATTTTCCTATATGACATTTTTTATTTTTCATAACAGCAAAAAAAAATATTCCCAGGTAATACTCTAACCATGCACGCACATACAGAAGGACCTCATAACCACTTAACAATCGCACAGCAACTGAACGGTTAACAATATTTGTAAAAAAAAGAAAGCTATATTGGATTATAAATGCAATTGGAAACATCTGTAGGAGGTTGGGAGTGTATGGTAGGTGAAGATCAAGGCAGTTGTCATGTTCACCCCATGGAAAATGCTCTGAAACAGTCCAGCTGTGGGTTAGCCCAGTGGGGTATAGCTTGATCAAATCAACTCTACAGCTTCTTATTGGTGTACCTCTTTTAAGCCTTGAGAACCAGTGTTGCCAGTTAAAAACCAGCACATCTAGTTACTGGACAGGAAAAACCTGCTGAACAGCCCATTGGGATTGTAGATACTGGATCTAGATTAGAGGAGGACCTCTAAGCCAATTGTAATGCAGTTCAGTGAGAACGTTCTTCAGCTCAAGAGTATTAGAATCTCGGGATCTAAGGAGGTGCCTTTATGTATGCCACACTTCCACATGCATCTGGAAAAAAAATACACATTTAGTGTGATGTTCCCCCTCGGAATCCCATTAATAGTGATTCCTCAGAACTCAACGAGTTTTCCCCTGTAAAGTGTAAAAGAGATGAGTAAACAGATGGGGCTCTGTCGTCAGGGCTAGCACTGATGAGAGCTCCACCGTGGAGAGCCATTCTGGGGGGTCGGACAGGGCAGGAAGAGGCACAGACAGAGGCCTGTTTGTAGAGAGGCATCTGGGGAATGTGGGAGTGAGGCTGCCGCTCTGGGTTCAGTCTCCCCGGTTGTCCTTGGGAAGAGGGGATAATGCTGGGTGCTTTTTACTGCGGACAGGAGAGCAGGAGATGATGAGAGATACAGCCTCGGCTCTCTGCAGTTGGGAAAGAGAGCCATGCTGTCTTCTTTTTATTGTTAATTCAAGAGCAGCAGCTATCACTTTAGTTTAACACTTAATATTACAAGGGGATAGGTGTAGCTCTGCTTGAAATTCAAGGGAACTGAGTTTTGAGGGCATCGCTCAGTTGGAATTAATATAAACCAGATCACAAAACAAGCAGCAGAAAACTCTCTGCTGGAGAGAGGCCCAGGACTGAATGGCAGGCAGGGGGTGTTACAGTCAGTAATGAGGTGCTCTCTCTCTCCCTCTCTCTCTCTCTCTCTCTCTCTCTCGCTCTCTCTCGTTCTCTCTCTCTCTCTCTCTCTCTCTCTCTTGCTCTCTCTCTCTCTCGCTCTCTCTCGCTCTCTCTCTCGCTTTCTCTCTCTGCTATTTTTCTACTTTTCATTCATTTTTTAATGTAAGTGCCATTTTAAAACATTATCATCTTTTAATATTTATTACATCTAATAAAGCATCAGTTCTTTAAAAATGGCGCTCACATTAAAGTGGGCGTTTTCCAGTTGTTTTTAAAAACGTATGTTTATCTAGCGAACCACACCGAAGTGCGCTCACTAATGGATATGTTTAATAGTCAGGTTTATGATCAATCGAATAAGGCGTTCCGATGTTCCAAGTCATAAACACAAACAAACAAACAAGAATGACGTGAAACCTGTATGTAACCAGCGCCACTGCAGTGACTGTCATTCTGTGATTGTACAGAGACGATGTCTCCTCTCCGCTGCCAGTCTGACAGCTGAGAACTCCTCCAGAGAGGAGACGGACTTCCTTACTGGCAGTTTCTGTTTCCATTCGGGAAGCACTGGGCAGAGTTGGAGAGGAAAGTTCAAATCTTCACTGCTGTGGAGGCGGTATCGCTCCGCACGTTTCTATTCATTTCAGAGTTATTTCACAGGAGTGAAGTGACGCTACATGTCTTGTTTCATCGAGGGCCCCCAATGAGACCTTTTGACAAGAAATCATTCCCTGGCAGATCAATAGGCTGCATTCTTCCTTTTGTTTGTGGAAAAACTAGTGAGAGGACGTAAAATAATAATTGATGTGACACTTCTGTTCCCGAGTCTGTCTATCTTCACAGTGGGTCACTTTTTTTCTTCAAGGAGAGGATGTTTCTAATAAAGTGGCCATCCCTCAGTAGTTGATTAAACTCTGCCCTGCGTTACTTCCTCTGCACACTGAGCAGCTTGCTGACTACCTGCTTAGTGTTTGGGTTCTCATGCGTATTGATAGGTTCACAATCCTCTGCAGCCGTCATCTTCCCGTCAGTCACCAGTTGCTTTGCACTGGATTGCCCTGTTGCAGTTGCATTCTGGGATACTTCCCAGAGACTGAACAGAACTATCAGTTCAAGACGATAGTGCACCAATCCACCGTGCCAGAATTCTGTGCAAATGATTTCCAGGGACACCACAATCCCTGGATCTCGGTGTACTCATGTTTGAGTTGAACTTGAAAGATACCTTCCAACACTTTGTGGAGTCTGTGCCACGCAAATGGTGACCCAACCCGATGTTTAATACAGGTATATCCTGGTGTGGCCTTCCTTCTGTGGTTGATATGTAATCCAGTAGTGTATTCAAAAGTTTAACTTAAAGATTTCCTTTCAGGAAAGTACAAGGGTGCTCAGGCCAATAGTCAGCACACAGACTTGGTAGAAAAGTCAATTTGAACTGTAATGACATGTATTCAGTACAAAACGTTTTAAATGTTATTTTAAAAAAAATGTGTAGTTCCTTTATTAAACTCCTTAATAATATCCAACAGCAAACAAAAGCAATTGCCAGTCATTAGGATTTTAACTCACAGCAATATCCACAGCTAAGTATTTTAAGTTATCCATTAAGCTGTCTGCCAGAGGCGCAGTGAAACACAGTTTCATATTGACTTGCCTTATTCTTATTTATGGCCAGGGTATTGTATTAATCTGATGAGATCCCTGGTCATTAATTAAGAGGGGGGGTCAATCAATGGCAGAGACGTTAACCACTGAGGGAGCAAGACCCAGACACTGGAACCGCCACGGTTAAGAGCAGGCTAATGAAGAGATATTGCTGGCCGCAGATGGACTGAGCAGGGGCAAACGCAGGCATTGGCAGCAACATTTCTTCAGCTCTGGAAAGATTAAATACATTTTCCTGCACTGCAGTAATATTTTATTAATATCATGTCATGTTTTTATTTTTTATTAATATAATGTGTATTTTGAAATGATATTCTCACAATAGAGTTCTGTCCCCCTGCAGCACATCATCGAACAAATGTGATATTTCTTACACCCACTGGGGGCAGAGTGTTGCAGGGGGGACAGGTTAATGGTTACACCCTGGTGTACCAGCTGCACATACAAAAATGTCATACTGTTCGCCTTGCCTAACCTGTTTGGTAATTGCAAAGAAAAGAGTTGTTTGCAGCTAAACCAGTGGGGTACAGGCAGTTTGTACTTCAGACTGTCCATGTGAACTCAGCCCTCCCCTGCCTCTGTTTCCTACACAGGTTCCAGCAAGGGGAGTACACGGTGGAGGTGAGCATCAATGACTACCTGGATATCTATTGCCCCCACTATGAGGAGGCCCTGCCTCAGGAACGCATGGAGCGCTACATTCTCTTCATGGTCAACTACGACGGCTACACCAGCTGTGACCACCGCACAAAGGGCTTCAAACGCTGGGAGTGCAACCGGCCACAGAGCCCCAACGGGCCCCTCAAGTTCTCAGAAAAGTTCCAGCTCTTCACCCCCTTCTCACTGGGCTTCGAGTTCCGCCCGGGCCACGAGTACTACTACATCTGTGAGTATCCGGGCCGTACCAAGTGTGCTGTAGGGGTTGGGTTTGATTCACCAGTGAAAGCTCCAGAGAACTGTGTTGTCCCAACTCTGTCTGCTCAAACAGTGCGAAATAATTTTTGTTACAGTAAGTGACACCCTAAACACAGTGTATTCACTTATTATAAATCAGAAAAACAAAGATTGTATTCACAAACTACTGTTATGAAACTTGCTAAATGGGGATGTGTAGGTCACCGTAATTAGCTTTTCCAGCAAGTTGAATTTTGAAATGACAGAGATGCGTATCACACAGTGGACAGGCTTCAGGGTCTCATTATTGATAGTTTTATACCGTTTTTCTTATTCCTTTTTGGAAGTTGGTAGCATCATCCGCAGTCCTGCGTCTTCAGTCCAAGTGAAAATCTAGTCGGGTAAAAGACCCACATGAAAGTTAATGAGGATTTTTTAAGACCTTGGTTCGTACACCATTCCATTTCTGAAATAATACAGGTGACCTGGATTTGGACTTGGGCTTAAAATAGCCGACAACTTGATTGCACGTTACTTTCTTGATGAAAATGTCAATTTGTCAAATGGCAGCACTTTGTTCGCTGTAGAGTTTGCCAGCGCAGGAGGAGATCGGTGCAAACCCGGTTACAGGCGCAGTCATGCAGAACATTTGAAATTATGCTGATTGGCTAAAGCATATTTAGCGGACAAGCTGATGGAGGCAATTGCCACCTCCTGGCTTCTTTAGCAGATGAAATCCATTAACCTCAACGTGGTCTCCAGTGGGGGGGTCAGACGTCCTCCGCTAGCTCAGTGTCTGGGATTGGGTTGCGGGTGTTCTGTCTGAACGTGGTCTCCGCTCTGGGGGGGGGGTCAGACGTCCTCCTCTAGCTCAGTGTCTGGGATTGGGTTTGGGGGTGTTGTGTCTGAATGTGGTCTCCACTCTGGAGTGCGGGGGTGGTGGGGCGGGTCAGACGTCCTTCGCTAGCTCAGTGTCTAGGATTTGGTAGCGGGTGTTCTGTGAGGTTGACAGGATTGAATCTGCTCAGCTTGTTCAGCTAATGGCCTTGAGAATGACAACCTCTGACCCGCTAAAAAGGTTTCCCGCCGGGAGGAAGCGGCTGCAGATCTCAGCAGGGAGAACCATCAGCTCTAATGATGCAATTCCAACGCTTTTTCGCTTTTATTTCAGTTTTTTTTAATAATTGTTCAAATCTTTTTCTTTAAAACTGTTTAATGAAAGCATGATTAATGAGGCCCCTGTTCTTTAAGTGTTTCTGTGTGTTTGGCCAGGGAGCAGATAGCTGGAGTTTGGTTTGAAGCATTCAGTGCCACTGTGCTAGAGGATGTATTCTGGTCCTAGGTTCTTTTTTTTTTTTAAAGATTAGTCAGTAGTTAGAGAAAGCTAGGGACTGCAGTGAAGTCAATAGGTGGTTTGAGTAGCTCAGTGGTTAGAGAAAGCCCCAGGCTGCAGTGTGGAAGGCAGTGGGGTTTGAGTAGCTCAGTGGTTAGAGAAAAGCCCCAGGCTGCAGTGTGGAAGGTTGTGGGTTTGAGTAGCTCAGTGGTTAGAGAACATTTCTGTTCACTTCAGAATTTAAAATTTGCACATAATTAAAAACTTCCAGTCTACACCTAGTGCTGTTTTGAAACGGCTGTTTTTTAAAAGAATCTCACAACATGCTTCGCTGTGAATGGCTGTAGAATGAGCAGAAAGATGACCTTGACAATGTAGACCCTGAGCCAATGACCCCACTGTGCCCTGTTGACCTGCCAGGACCTCAGAGTTCACATGTGGAAGTTCAAGTGTGTCGAGTAGGCTGCTATAGAGATCACTCAGCCACACCACACTGGCAGCGGCTTCCGATCCTCAATTGCTCTTTAATGCACTCCCAGTCCGAAACACCCAGCCGCCTCCATTGTGTCCCCGTTGTGATGGAGCACACAGAGAGCTGGGAAGCTGTTTGCCGGTCTTTCAATGCAGTTATTCTTCGGAGAGAAAAGAGGATTGTTTGGCTCCTACCAATATTGTAGCTGTCAGGTCCTGGGGGCTGGGAAAGGGAGCGCAGGAGGGGGCCAGCCTCTGTTAACTGCTCACAAAGGAGTCTGTCCATCATCATTCGCAGATCAATCACAGATAGAGAGCCCAGAACCAGGACACAAGGACACAGTGCTGTTCTCAATCCGCCCAACCCCCTCCCTCCCTCAGTTTCATCTCAGGGTGATTGCTGGCTGACAGCAGCCTCTCCACTGTGCAGCCTGTTGAGGTTCGGTACACTCCAGTGCCCCCAGGATCCGGTATGGGGCTCACCACCGGAATACGAAATGAAGCAGAATGCGCACAAAGGTGTCTCCAGACCAGGGGGGCTGGATAAAGGATTTACTCCCAGGTCAATACATTTCCTTCTGAGCAAAGAGGGTTTGATCTCCGAAGGGCTTGTGACTTAGAGTTATTCAATATGTAATGCTATTTTTTTTTGTGTGTGTGTGTGAAGGTACTGTACCTCTTCATTATTTATCAAAACCTATTTTAATGATCTAAACAGTGGCAGATCTTAATACCGCCACTATAACATATAGAACCCTGATTTAATGAAGAATCTTATTTTACTGTGTTTTTATTGGATGTAGTAATATTAACAATCACCCCTGAGAGTATACATTGCCTTTAAAAAACAGTTGTTGTTGGTCTTCAGAAATTAAAGTAAGTTTGGCAAGTGTTTAGCCAGTCTGCAGTCTTGCAGTATGTCAGTGTGCGTGAGTGTGAGACTAAAGCTGAGGAACACAAAGCCACTTTCAGGAACAGCGGCTTGAAACCTGGTTCCAGGAGACCGGGAGACCTCGTCTGAGGTTGCTGTATCAAACCCCAAGTCTCCCCGGGTGTGCCGTGCAGTGGCCTGAAACCTAGTCTCCTGAAACCAAGTTCCAAGCTACAAAGTGGCTTTGTGTTCCCTCAGCTTGAGAGAGACTAACAAGTTTCTGTTTTCTTCTCCAGCGTCCCCCCACCTGAACATCGTTGGGAAGCCCTGTCTGAGGCTGAAGGTGTACGTGAAGCCAACAAGTATGTCACTGCAGGACACTAGAGAGACTGTGCTTATATTATACAGCTACTTCCCTGATTCTTATCTGGTCTGACAAAAAATATTGAAAACCAAAGCTGCTAAAAATACTGGTAACACTTATTAACAAAGTTGTAGTTCATATGAATTTATCAGTAATGGATGATTATTATAATTCTGTTGAAATCGTTAATTGCCACCTTCTCATTTATGGAAACTAAAACTTCTAAAATTCCCTATTGTTTTCCTCAATCTGTTATAGTCCATCGTGTCTGTATACCTGTACTGTGAGACTATAAGGAATTCATGCTCTGCTAATGGTATGCAAAACGTTAAGTCAAGGTGTCGAAAGTTTCTGTTTAGCAGAAACTTTGGTCTACTTGCTAATCGAATCAGACCATTAGGGTCTTATAGTTTCCTGTAGTTTTATTCAGGTCTGTCTGATGTCTCCCTGTCTATCTTATCATTCTAAATTAAAGCTAAGAAACTAAGTCAAGGAGACACACGCTGTGGCTCACCCCTTCTGAAGAAGGAACCAGCCGAAAAAAGTTCTCCATGACTTGGTGTCTTATGTTTACCTTTGAATTGTGATTGAGCGCTTCAGGGTTGCGTATGTTTATCCTGTGCCTCTCCTGTCTGACTCTCCTCTCCCTTGGTTTCAGATGACTCTGTGTACGAGTCTCCGGAGCCCTTCCTCACTGATGATAACTCGGGCTGTGGCTTCTTGCTGTGCCCCCTGGCTCTGACAGTGTCCCTGCTGCTCTCACTCCTCCTCTCCTCGTAGCACTGTGAGGGTTCACACACGCTGGCTGGCGCACCCCTCTTCTCACCCACAACACAGACGTGGAGAAGCAATTTCAGAGGCCTGAGGAGTTTGTGTCATTTTTCAGAAAAAAATGGAGAACTTCTTCAAACTAGATGGACCTCGATTGAATGGGGGGAGGGGGGAGGATTGGATTCTGGTTTTATTTGAAGCCCATCTACCAACACTGTTGTTTTTAATTGTGACTGTTTTTCAGCGTTTGTGCTTTTCCTGGTTGGTTTATATGTGCCAGTTGCCAGGGGGTCGACATCATTTCCTGTTCCCATTTTTCACAACATAACAGAAGGGACAGTGGAAGGACCTTTGTTTCACGTTTTGTAACCCTTCAATTTCAAACCTGGATTATGCGGCACATTCTGAATCTGCCAAAGACACCCAATCTTTTTAAGCAACGTTCAATGTAACCCTGTCATGTGATGGGTTATGGGGTCACCATGTGGCACTCGGGAGGATAAAACATTTTGAGTCAGTTTTTCAAATTTTGCAGCCGGTAGTCAACCTGCCTTTTCCCTGGTGCTGACCTGCTTCTTGTCCTTTTTCTTCTTCTACTTCTTGTTCAGAAATAATTAACCCTTCTCTGTGATACTACAGGAACAAAGACTCTCCTCTGTGTTTGGTTCAAAGGTTTCATGATCTTGCTCCACCTGGGAGCTGGATACCACGAGACATCAAACCGTTGTTCTCACCCAACCAAGGGATACCTGCAGTTAAAAGAGAATGAAGAAGCGTTTCACAGTTGTAGAGCACTCTGCAGAAGCAGCTACTGCACAGTGTTACCAACTTCAACGGCAAACTCTTCCTTAGGGCCTTGATAAAGTTTTTAGCAGCTCATCTTAGATCCTGTTATGCAAAAACCCTCTCACCCCCACACACACCATCCTGCTGTTCTGCGTGTGTATGTGTACACGTTTTACTGTCCTTGTCCTTGACTCCATTTAAGTGCAGATTCACTGTTTCAGACATTGTCTTCACACTCCTTAAAAATCGGACTAATTGCAAAAATGAATGCCGGAAAATAAGGTTCACGCTAGGTTACCATGTCCCCACAAAGACTGTAACAGCAATCTACATAAGCACAGTGCATGTGTACGCACACATATATGCTTTCTCTCAATCATTCCAAATGATGTTTTATAGACGCGTGTTTTAATTTTGTCCCCCTGGCCTCCCAGGATCTCGCTAAGTGAAAGGGATTATGGGAGGCAGCCTCTTGACACATTCCAGATGCTGATCGAGTGAGTGCGTCCTCTCCTGGGTAGCTGCCCGGGTCCCAGTTCCTTTTTGCAGTGATCAGTTTAATGAACCGTTGGCAAAAAGAACGCTTCACGTAAAGCAATATTGAAAGCTGCCGGTGTTCAGCAGGGTGAGATGTAGTCACTGGAAGAATTTCTGTGCCACAGCGGACCGTTTTAGTTGCAGTGTTTACAAGAGTACGAGAATGGGCCAATTCATATGAATGTCCCCCTTTGTATAATATTGTCTATTTATCTTAATGCCTGATGAAAATCTCATTGACTCTCTGCGAAAGAGGTTTCAGATACCATGATGTGGTAAATGGTCTTTAATTGTAGACCACCTTCCAGATATTGGTCATTTGGTTTGACGTAAGACTGAGAATGTGTTTCAATGGAACCAGCAATGCACGAAAGACACAGGGAGGGGCAGGGGGTCAGCTGTCCCTTTTAGGTCCAGTAGTCAGAGTTTCTGATTTTAGACGTTAACTGATGAACTTGAAAAAACATAGAACTGAAACTGTCGCACTGTTGTTCTAGTTTGAGAAGGGCTCAGGAGGCCTCAACCCATCAAAACCCCTTCAAAATATTTAGGTATTGTAGGTATTGTATGAACGTAGCTAGCTCCAGAAGATGGGGGACAAATTCTACATAGAGGAGTATAATCTCTTCTGAAAGGACAGATTGGTAAGGAAGAGAGAGGAATTGGGAGTCTTTACCTCAGGGAAGGACTACAAGCCAAGGAACCGGAGTCGGTTTGGGTCAAGCTGTTAGTTAAAGAGGTCTGTCAATATGGGCATGACCCCAGGAATAGAAAGAATAGCAAATTATTATGAGAGCCTATGAGGAGCATGATAACGTAGGAACTGTGAATCATGGGTGATTCCAGCTTCCTCAATATACACTTAAAAATGTATTTCTAAAACCAGTTATCGGAGGGCCACTAAACACAGGCTGGCCTTATTTAAAATGGGCCCAGATAACTGCTAACCCATTAGTCAAATACCCATAATCTACTAAATAATAAATATTAAGGGGTAAACTTGAAGAGTTTGCAGTGGAATCATAGGAGATAGCCAGCATGGATTTAGAAGAGGAGGGCCCTAACTAACTAAACTTATCATTTTAG
Organism: Acipenser ruthenus; assembly: GCF_902713425.1. Classification (NCBI taxonomy): domain Eukaryota; kingdom Metazoa; phylum Chordata; class Actinopteri; order Acipenseriformes; family Acipenseridae; genus Acipenser; species Acipenser ruthenus. The sequence goes on from NC_081235.1 coordinate 3,867,468, forward strand.
GAGGTTACAGCTACGGTAGCTTATGGAAGCACTTAAAATATAATTTACTTTAAAAGTGTTGAGAAAGTCATGTAAAATCAGATTGGGGTGAAGTACTTGGACCCTTACCGTTCTTTATTTATATAAATACATTTTATTACATTTGCAGATGGTATAAAACTAGAGGGAGCAGTGCGCACAGATAATTCACATTTATTTCAAAGGGATTCAGACATGCTGGCAAATGAAATAGTAATACTGCATATCACAAATGCATTGGACAAGTACAAAATGAATAGGATTGAAAGGGATCTTGGAACGGAGATGCAAGTCAATGGAAATGTTGGGTTTCGTAGACCAAATTGGCTAAAACAAAGTCTAGGGGAAGGTTAAATGAGACGCTCTTGTGTCTAGCTCAGTTCACATTATTGCACTTGAGAAGGGCAACCAGGTTAAACCACGGTTTAAGGGTACGAGCATTAGTCTAGATTAAAAAAAGACGGGTACGTTTATAAAGGTTTATAAAACCCTAAATGGTATAGGCATGGTTAACCCAAATCACGGTTTCAAATTTAGCATGTCAAGTTGCCCTGGAGTAAAGTTCAGAATGGAAAGTTAACAGAAAATGTAAAAATAAATAAGTGAGCGAGTGAAGGAGTAACAGCAAGGGCTAGGGACGAGCTTCTATGGGCCGCACTGCCTCTTCTCTTCACCTGCGTTCCATTCACTCACAGGGATACACACACTGATTCGGTGACTTCATTGAGACAGCTGGAGGGTTTCTGCCACATCCGGCAGCCGTCCGCTACGGTCATTGAACCGGCGCTCGCTGGAGTCGTTCAAATGTGCAAACGCTATAACAGCTGGTTTTGTTTTGTTATTTGTTCTGTAGGAAAATGCATCTGTTTTTGTATCGTTGGTTTGTTTCTTTTATTGCTGGGAGTATTACAAAGTGTTTGTCGGCCGTGGTGACGATTTGGGGCTGTGATTATGCTAGCCTCTCTGGTTTTTGTGATGATGATGATGATGATGATGATGATGATGTTTATTATAATTATTATTATAATTATAATAATTATAATAATATTTAAGACTGTGGTGGCAACTTAAACTCTTCTCATAACCAAATAAAAATATCAAGCAATGGATGACCTCCCTCATGCAAAACGATAGAAGCTAACTGTTGGGGATTAACAAGAAAAGGTGAATCCTTGAAACGATCGACTGGGCTCAGTGCCGGAACTGTGGAGCATTTCAACACAGGTTTAACCCTTTTGATTTGCTTCTTTCATTTCTAAGTTATCGGAATGAAACTCATTCAAACTAAATCAAGCAAACAAACATTTCGGCATAATACACCCCACAGATTAGCCGAAATCGTGTCTCCGCTTGAGACCCCACCCCTGTGTTTAGTAGAGCATTTTACAGCACTGGGGAATCCCTCCTGGAATTAATAAACCACTTATTTTTAGGGGTGATCCCAGCATACCCAATGGATAGGTTACCCTAGTGCTGTAAAACGCTCTTATGAACTGATCCAGGTTGATCAAATCGCTTTGTTTCTTGTAATTTTTACTTAAAACTAATAGTCAATCAATCAGACATAGGTTTCAGCTAATGCCTTCATACAGTTTCTTATCTCAGAATTTACGAGTTAAAAAAACTTGCAATAAGATGGAGATTATTACATTTCATCAGAATTGATTTTTGCTAGTGAGTCCCATATTCTGACAATCTAAAGCAAAACTTTTCTAAGTTTAGATTTTGATTTTGATAGTAATAACAGCAGCCAAAGTTTGTGCTCAGCCTTTGAAATATGATTCTGTTCATCTGTCATTTCTCACAATGAACATTTGTGAAAATGATCGTCAATAACGCTCATTTAATGATTTCTGACAACCAGAAACAGTTCATCCAAGCTCACTTGCATGGCAAAATAATCCTTTTGGAGTACATTTTGAATCACAAAATGAATCCTAAATGAATGAATGTGTTTTTTTTCTTTATCTAAATACTTTTATTTGGTGCTGTATTAAGAACCTCAAGTTAAAAACAAACTTAGGCAATTTTTGCTGTAGACAAATATTCTATAGGGGAAAGGGAGAAAGAAAAGGGTTGATGTTTTATAAACTTGTATAGAAATGTGTGTCAATTGCCCTTATATAAATTCTATAGAACAGAATCTTTATACAGAGTGTGTACAGAATTTGTATATCAATGTACAAGGGAAAGAATATTCATTTGAAAACCACAAACACCCCCCCACTGCCCCACCCAAATGGTACAGTCCAGGCCCTTCCCCTGTCTACCAGAACTGAGAGGGATCTAAATTGGAACGAACTGAAATGTAACTGATGTCATGGTATTATCATGTATGTGTTATTGAATGTGCGTTGTATGCTTTATATAGCATTCCATGTGGTGCACTGAAAGTGCAGTGTGTTGTGTAAGGCATGCCTTAATTTTGGTCTTTTTTTTCATGTTTTATTATAATATTTTTATTATATTATTATTTGTATTTTTTTTGTAAAATGAAAGGTACTTGCTCTTTGTTTTGAAATGCGATATTTCAGTGTATCCCAGCCTAGCTTTTTCATTTTCATTTTCAGACATTGTGGCTTGTGGTTACCAATAATCTACTTTTGAATTCTGTATTTTTTTATAATAATAAAATGGGAAAATAAAAATCTGTAACCAGAGAGAGAGAGAGAGAGAGGGAGCAAGCTGATTCGCTGTGTGTTCTTGTTTGCTGCTCTGCAGTTGCAGTTTCTTCTGTTGCTGATTTCATACTGCTTTTGTGCACATTGTAAAAGAACAAAAAGCTAATATAATTGAACTTGAATTTAAGTCCCCACATATACTGAATATTGGTGCCAGCTTAAAGGTAGAAAAAATAGTGTGCATATTAAATAATCTCCTGAGCCACTTATCATTCGTGGTATTTGGTTTCCAATTTTTTACTCTTGCTTTTTCATCACATGCTTCAAACTAATTTGTAAAAAAGTTACTAAGATGCTTTGAGTTAGTTCCCCGCGTGGCTTTTTTGAATCATCAATGTAGGACTAATGTGATCTCACAGTCTGCACCTGTGTGAGCTTCCTGGCTGACGATTGCATTGTGACTTAGCTGGTTCAGTTAATTACTGCTGCTAATGAGATGAGTCTGATTTCTTTATTCATTTCATTTTTTTCAAAGTTTAGCCTGGTAAATTTGCAATGTAATTTTGCAGTTTACTATACTTTTAATATGCATCTAGTTGTATTGATGTATGTGTTTTATCTGAGATTTACCATGCTTACCTGTCCTTAACCATGACTGCAATCATATTGCGTGTTGCATTTCTTTTACCATGGTATAGCATGTGTTATTAAAGATGCACCCGCATCAGTGGAGCAATAAATAGCATTGGAGTCACCACTGAAGAAAGACACGGTTTCAAGAGGAAGGAACGAGGGACTGTATTACTGACTAATAAAATCAAGGCTCTGGTTGAGGTGCTAGGGCTGAAATCTGATCTCCCCGGGCAGACAGCACACACATCTTTGGTGGTCAGGACTGTTTTAGACATTTTCTGTAATACTTCAGTTTCATCAAGGGAGCAGCAGAATGTAAGAACGAAACTTCACGGTGGGGGTCATACACGCTACATCGCAGCAACATTGGGAGCTGCAGTGAAAGGTTAGTAACAGTCTGTGTGTCTCAAATGTTCTCCCCTTAGCCTTGAAGTTGAGCCTCCACACACACACACACATACACACACACACACACACATATAAACCCCTTTCTTAAACTTCTGGACGCGTCCCCCAGTGGTAAACAGTGACAATACATCCTGTTTGCAATGTTAATTTCCTTCATTTAACACATATTTTAGCATAATTAGCAGGAGAAGGGCAATCTGCTGCTAATTGTTTCTGCATTTCAGCCAGCTGATTCACATCCTACACTTTTTTTTTTAAACACTGGGGGGCTGGCTTTCTTTGTTAATGAGAACCATCTGTGTTGAGTACTGGAGAGCAGAGAGAAAAAAACCAAGAGGCTTCATTGTGAAGCTGAGGACTCCTAACTAGCGCAGAAACAAGAGCAGCTGAAGGGGAGCTCAAGTATTTTGAAGTGTTTCGGCTCTTTCTCTCTGCTAGGAAGTAGTTTTTTTTCTGTGAAAGAAATGCCAAATCACCAAACCTTTATCTGTGCGCTGAAGAAGTCTGCTTAGTGGAAGCAGCTGCTAGCTGAATAGACGAGGGTGCTGGAGGCAGGGAACCTGATCTCTCTGCACGGGAGAATGGATTGGGTTTCTTTTTATATCCAGTGTTGGAATAAGGTCGCTTGGGGTATAGCCACATTCTGTGGCTGATCTACCCGATGTAGAGTGCTGAAACACAGAGTTAAAATAACCAGTTAAATGACCGAAATGCTGAAAGAAGGAGGCGTGAAACACACAGCTTCATAGCTGCTCATAGTGCAAACCAATTCATCTATTTTCTTGTTTTTTTAACAGTATTACTTTTTTTTTTGTATTGAGACTCTTTTTGTTGTGATCCTTGCTGTCTTTCATGGTTCTGGTTGCAGCTCGACCCTGCAGTGATTAGTTATCAGGAAGCAACAGCAGATTCCAAATTACAAAATGCAAGCAAAGCACCATCTTCAACACAAAAAAGTGATGATATTGTTAATAAAAAGTAACATTGAACTGTGGTTAGCTTTTGATTAACCATGGTACCTCACTTCCCATGTTGTAGGTCACATGATTGCAGTTAGACCAATGGAGGGAATCTGACCCACAGCACTGATCAGCTATAACAGGATCTTTTAATCTATTGTGCTGTATTCAAAAATGGGAAGAAATTGGTTTTAAAACCTTGGTTCACCTTCCTTTTTCATTGACTTTGACAATGAATCACAAAGTTCGAATGCTTTTTGGAATGAGAAGTGAACTCACATTTTAAAGTTGCTAGTAACCTTATTTCAAAGCAGACTTTGTAAAAGTTTAGTGCAAAAGACCGAGCTACACATTATTATTATTTATTTCTTAGCAGACGCCCTTATCCAGGGCGACTTACAATTTTTACAAGATACAATTTTTACATACAATTACGTTATTTTTTTACACATTATTCTTACATACAGAACTACCCGACAAATTCATTTCTTAGCAGACACTCTTATCCAGGGTGACTTACAATTGTTACAAGATATCACATTATTTTTACATACAATTACATTATTTTTTTACACATTATTCTTACATACAATTACCCATTTATACAGTTGGGTTTTTACTGGAGCAATCTAGGTAAAGTACCTTACTCGAGGGCACAGCAGCAGCGTCCCCCACCTGGGATTGAACCCACGACCCTCTGGTCAAGAGCCCTAACCACTACTCCACACTGCTGCTCATATAGGAATACACAGCTATTTTAGAATAGCACCTGTTCTGTGTTGGTTAAAGCTTTGAAACATGATTGCAGTGTCTAATAGTTAAGCATTAACTGATGGAAGCAGGCATGGAGAGAATAACAAGGAATTCAACAGTCACAATAACAATTAAAAAGGACAGATTAAAAGCCGAGACAAGCAACAAGCATTGTGTACAGTACGTGAGGAGCACGCATTTCAAGCGATCAAGGTCACGCATGTGGTATGATCACAGTCAGATACTGGTAAGCTTTAATAAGTTAACAGTTTAAAGCAATATTTTACAAAGCTTCCTGTGTTCCACAGAAAGAGATTTGTAATTAAAATAAAGTTTAACCTGATGCATGTAAAGCCTTTCTAACATTGTTTACAGCTCTGCTTTTTTCATCCTGCTGAAGAAGGACTTTTAGTCCGAAACGTCCTCATACAATAGATTCTTTATCAATTCTTCACATTTTTGTGTACCTACATCACCTGTTTCTTTTTGATCTTGGACCTTTTGGTACACAGTGGTTTTCCTTTTTCCAAAACAAACAAAAATATAAATAGGTAGATAGGTAGATTCCATGAATAATTGATACCAAAAAATCAATTATAAATATATATAATTTTTTTTTATCAATTATTCACATTTTTATGTACTTGCATTACCTTTTTCTTTTAGATTCTGCTCTCTGTGGTACATAACAGTTTTCCTTTTTCAAAATGTATATATATAGTATGTTTTAGTAGATCCTGATATTGATGTGATACAGCCATCTTAAATATCTTTGCATTGGGTGGAAATGACATCACAATAAAATGAGCTGTTCTGTTTAATTCTTCTTATTGAATTATATATTTTAAAAGATACTGCAGGGTGGTGTGTAAGATGCAAGCTGCCTCACCTCTATTATGGCATGCAAAGAATCTGCCTTGACCAGTGTCTGAATGGTGTTTCAATGAAGAGCCCTACAAGGGGAGTGCTGTATCACAGTATTGTTTGCAAACGAGAACCCGTTTTTTTCAGTTTTTCTCTGTGTGGTCTTTCCATGCTGTGCATGTCATAAAGTATGGGGAGGGATCTCTCTCGGCAGTGCACAGAGCAGGCTGCAGGTTTAGTAAACCCAGTGAAGTATTGATGGTGCTGTGGAGCTGAGATCTGCTGCTGCCCAACGCAAGGTAATGATTCACAGATGTGCGGGCGATCTCCTTCCAAGGACAAGTCAAGACTTTAAAGAAAGCCAATTAATCTTAAGACTTGTCTTCTCTTATTAGCATTATTTTCTACAGGGACAGATGAAAAGAGCAATTACACTTTGAAGTTCTAATTAAACACTGACGGGGGAGTTTGGAGATGCTTTTTGTTCTTGAATTTAGATTTTCTTTTTTATGGGGGAAAAGAAAAAAACTCTTTTTGTATTCAGTTGTAGTTGTGATTCAAGCTTAGGAGGTCTGTCATCTCTTGTGTGTTTAACCTACACAAGAGTGGAAAAAAATCAAATCATTTACATATTTCATCTGTTCTCTTTGGAGATCAACACAACATGTATAACCAGGAAATTTACTGTTTGGAGAACATTTCAGTCACATCAAGGTTGAGGAACTGTTTTTTAAAGGTCATGTAAGCAAAGCATTTTCTTACGTCCTATTAGCCAACATCCTGCTACACTAATTCCACTTCCCCACCAGAGTCTTACACCCACAAAACTATGGCTTATACAACCAAGCCCCCCAAAGACTGTAAACCACTGGGACCGATGACAGCGATAATGAGACGATTACATCACTGCATGCAGGTGCAGTGCAGCAAGCATGCAAGAAGCAACACCAGTAAGCACCTGTGAATTATCAGCCCCTAACACGACCGACTGTATGAATTTAAAAACCTTTATGCTTTGAACTATGTGCACATGCTTTGATGTTTCCCAGATCAGCATCATCCAGTGAGGGGGTGTGCCTTGGCATGAACCTTTATTCAAATTCATAACGGATATTGCATTCCGATAAGACCGGGGGAGGAGTTCTTGGATTTTTTATGTTTTAGCTGATTAGGTGGACTTTCATTTTTATAATATGTTTTTAATATTTATTTTGTTTCCAATTACATTTCATGTTTAAAGAATAAGGTTATTATAAAGTTACCCAGTGTGTACAGATCACCATGTCTCTAATACTTATTATTATTATTATTATTATTATTATTATTATTATTATTATTATTATTATTTAAACTTATTTTATATGATCAGATGATGCATTTCTGCATTTCTCTGTATTTAAAGTATTATGGATTTTCTTGTTGTTACTGCATCTTGTAAAGCGCTTTGTGATGGTAGTCCACTATGAAGGTGCTATATAAAATAAAGATTGATTGATTGATAAAAGAGAAAAAGTCCAGCTTCAAAAAGAATTCTATTGAATCATCATGACAAGTTGAAAACTGCTGGTGCTGACGATTGCTGACCTTTGAATTCTATAGACTGTTTGATTTCAAAAATTCTCTCTACCGTGCTAAAAAAAAAAAAAAGAGTGGTATACAAGCGGTATTCAGTGGTTTAAAAACCAGCCTAATTACTGAAGCCCGCTCCTGAATTCTGAGAGGGTTAGCTCCAGCAGGATCATTTAACCTGACATTCAAAACAAAACAGCAATTTCTGTCACGTTCAGTAAAAGAAATCTCCGCGAGAATCCTGAGCTGCGATGAATCGAGGAGGGGAGGAAAGGGGGAGGGGGAGCGAGAGAGGAAACCTTTCAAATCACCTGCTTTCATTCCTCCCTGTCTCCAATCCTGACATTATTGAAGTCAACATGGAAAAAAGTGGGGCTGTCAATCATCCGGCTAATTATGTCCGCAGGGAGGTGAATTTGATAAAGCGGGCTAAGTAAGTATTTATTCTTTATGACAAGCTAGTGAGGAGCTGGGATCTGTAGCCCTATGATGGGCATGGGGAACTGAAGTGGGATGATGAGGAAACAGGCAGCAGCACACCTGACTGCAGCTTTCGTGTTTGGATCCCATTAGCAGCCTCTGAATGTGTGCTACAGTGGCACACGTGTCAGTGATTAGGTTCTAAAGATGCTGTCACTGGGTGTAGACTGGTGCAAGGGCTTCCTCATTTCCAAAGAGGCCGGGTCCCAAGTGCTAAGGGTGGAGAAGTGAAGCCATTTACCTCACCGACAGCCAAACCTGGTTATAATTAACTGCGGAAGAGATGGTCTTCAAGATAGAATAAAAGGGTTTGCAAAATCATGTAATATTCATGTTATTTGGTTTCCATTTCTTGTTTAGCTTCCCCTTCGCATAGTGCCGCACAAACCGGTTATTCGGATGGAGCGCTCCACAGAAATCAGGGGCTGGCAATCAGATGAGGGTCGTTGGTGATGAATGGGGTGATTTACCATTCCAAGTGAAACAAGTCAAGAAACAGCTGCTTGGATTTGGGGACTGCTTTTTTCTTGGACTGTAGAACAGCGATCCACACAAATCCAAGCAGATGTTTCTTCACTCGTTTCACTTGGAATGGTAAATTAGCCCAATCAACACCAATGCCCCTCACTTGTGGAGAGCTTGAATAATCGAATGATCAGTTTGTGCAGCACTGCTTACACGTGCTTGAAACGTATTGTTAACACGTTTGATGTCAGCGTGGTCCATAGCAACATGGTGTCTATTAAAGACCTTCACAAGATGCTTCTAGTTGGTTGCCCACAAGGGATGTGAGACTAAGAGACTGACACTCGTTTAATTATTAGTCTCACCTTCAACACTTGTCCTAGTTTCCCTGTAATAAAAAAAAACAAAATATCAGACTCATTGCTTCTTGTCACGGTCTTTAGTAGAGAACATATTGCTACCAACCTTGCTGACCTCAAACTTTTTAACAAATGTGATAAAAAACAAACATGAATTGGAAACCAAAGACCATGAATGATAGAAGGCTGTTTGTTCTACCTTAAAGTCGTCCTTTTCGGCAGGTGTGTGGGGCCCGTATTTTGAGGGTAATAGTATATTTTCTGACATGCATTAACCCCCTAGTAAAACCATTCCAGGGGCACACAGAGGGTCCTCATGATCGTGTAATAATCGCACGGTACCTGAAGGGTTGAAAACATTGGTACAAAATCTGTAGCCGATCGGATTCCAGCCAAAAGCAGTCGGAGACCTACGGAGTGTCTGATAAAAGTTTGGTGAAGTTCAGTCAAGAAAGTTACCATGTTCACCATGTAGAGTATGACAGACAGACGGACAGACTCAATCAGTGTACAAGCGTCCCCACACCGGCAGAGTTTTTCATTGTTTTTATTCCTTGCACCAAAATAGGGCCTGTGGTCGTATTACTGATAACCAAGGATTTGAAAAACTTTTTTTTTTATTAAAGTCAGAAACATTACCACTGGTCGAGTGGTTAGAGCTGAGGAACTGAGAGGAAGCAGTGTGGTATAATGGCTAGAGCTGAGAGACAGGGAGGGAGGCAGTGTGGTCTAGTGGTTAGAGCTGAGGGGGAGAGAGGAAAGCAGATTGGTCTAGTGATGAGAGCTGAGATGCAGGGAGGGAGGGAAGCAGCTTGCTCTCGTGGTTAGAGTCGAGGACTGTGCGAGGCAGTGTTGGCTGATGAATGGAGCTAAGGGACTTGGAGGCTTCCAGAGAGATCAAAGCCTATTTGATCCTGGGTTCAAACCAGTTATTTCTTTTTTCCCCTTTGCCCTCATTCAGCTACAGAAAGCTGAGCCAGTTACCCTCCAGAGACCCACCATTAATCTTTCATTCACTTCAGTGACATGAAGCAAGAAGCTTAGAAAGAAAAAAGGGGTGTCAAACAAATATGATCAAAGGAGGATGCAAATGTCACTGAGAAATTAATATTTAAGAGGGGATTAATATTTATACCAGCTCATTTGCTGTGGGCCGACTGGAGAGGGCTGCTTAAATCAACAGAAAGCTGAGTCAAAGATTATTCACTAGCGTGGCTTCTTAGCTTCTCCTATTCATTTACTAAAGAAACCAGAACTCAGTAATGTGTAGAGAAGCTGGTCTAGTCTATCCTGGCTTTCAGAAACTCAGCTCTCTCCACTCAAACACACATAGTTCTCACAGTTCTTCATCCTCAATCATTAAACAACACTGCATCCCTCCCAGTCCTTCAGCTCTAACCACTAGACCACACTGCCTCCCTCCCAGTCTCTCAGCTCTAACCACTAAGTCACACCAGGGCCGTCAGGGGTTATGCAAGGGACGCAACTGCACCTGGGTCCAGCCTTTGGGGGGCCCAGTCCTGAGTCAATTTCTCTTTTTTCTGAGCTCACTTTAATGACTAAAAGTAAAAAAATATAGAGGCGCCGTCTAATCTACTGGGATTCGAAAAATAAACAAGGTAGTGATGGCGGACTGTCAATCAAAACACAAATCCGCAAATCACAGCTAACAGATTGTCTGTCTGGAGGCGGGACACAGAGCGAGTGCTCTGGCAATAGGTCAGTGTTAAGATCATGTGATTTCTCTGCTGGCAGATGTGATACTCCCAACAGATGGTAAAAATTCAGAATAAAAAAAAGGATATGCTTTTGTACTGTGGGCTAAGTTTTGAGATGGAGACTTTTTTTTTTTTTTTAGAAACGTTTTCTACTAACATTTGTACAGTCATTTAGAAATCCAATTTATGCCTATGATTAATATGTTTTTTTGACTAATTTGAAACTATTAATATGTTTCAATATTAACTAAATCAAGTTATTAATCAAATTGATTAATCTTGTTACATAATTGATTTATTCAAATGTTTGCATATACTGTTACTTGACTGATTACTGTCTTGTTCACAGTCATCTTCAAATAATGTTAGAATATGTTTTGTTGTTGGTTTCTTCAGAGTCTTGCATCAGGGCCCAGTAAATCCTAGCGCTGGCACTGGGTCACACTACCTCCTTCCCAGTCCCTCAGCTTTAGCCACTAGGCCACGCTGCCTCCCTCCCAGTCCCTTAGCGATTACCCTAGCCTAGCTGCAGATGGACTCAGGATTAGTATTTATTGTTATTAGGGTTCATTCTTTGATCCCGCCTCGCACACCATAAAACTGGTTTCTGGAGACATCAGGTGGCGAGTGATGCCATTTCCTGTGGGTTTCGCGACCAACACAGACCCTTTTGTATTGAGCAGCCGGGGGGGGGGGAGCTCAGGACTGCCATCTAGCTGCCAGAGCAGATGACTGCAGCGTGTGTGAGGGAGACAGAGCAGGCTAGAGCTGAATAGCTCAATTAGACTCAGAAAGACAACAGACAAGAGGGATAGTAATGGTTGGAGTGTGACTGTCAGCTGGTAAACTGATTGCAGTACAGAAACTCATTTATTTTCAATCTTCCCCTTCCCCTTCCCATCAATGGCAATGCAGTGCTTCTGCACTAAAGGGATACTGCCTGCTGCAGTGATGGCAGACTCATATCTTCACAATTCTATCATAATGGATTGAACCAATACACAATATTCTATTTAATATTATTAAGTGTCTACTCACCGGAGCGCAGGAGCTGCTCTTCACTTCTAGTTTCCTGCCATAGATATATGGAACCTAGGCTAGATCAGTGTCTTTATAGATGTAAGAGACACCGCCATCTAGTGGTCACTAGTGTTTTGGTTTTTTTTTGCTGCTAATGCGCACTAGATGGCACTGGCACTTTCTAATTTAAAGACTAATATTAAAATATTTGAGCAAATGCAATAAACACCTCACAATGATTGCTGACATGACAAAAAGGTCAGGAGACAGTTTTAAAAAAAAAAAAAAGTAATTTGAACCTTCTTAGATTCCCGGCCGTCAGTTCAGCCGAGACGATGGGGCTGAATGCAGTCTACGCTGCTTTCTGTCTTCACGGCTTCCTTCAGCTTCAATCATTTCTGCTGCAGGTCGTTCTTGATGGTATCTATGCAGCGAGTCCTCGTCTTCCCCCAGGTTTCAATCCATGTCCCTCTGTGCGCATTCCCCTGACGGTTATTCTATCAGTGTCCACTCCTGACACATGACTGAACCATCGCAATCTTCTTTCTTGAATTTTCTGCAGCAGAGTTGTTTCCTGTTTCAGCTTCTTTCTAATTATCTCCTTCTTTATCTTTTGCATCCTGGAGACACCTAGTATTCCCCTAAGCCAGCTCATTTCCTCAGTACATATTTTACGCTCATCAGATTTCCTCATGCTCCAGCATTCTGACCCACATAACAGTGCCTGAACGTTATCTCATACACTCACATTTTTATCTTTAGCTTTCCGTATCCCTAATTTGAACCTACATACTGTTAAGAACAAACAATTCTGGCCTGTGGAATTTTATTTTGAATTCCAACATTTCTTAGGTTCATGAGGAAATGATATGCAGCAGTTATAGTGAGAACCCAGGTGGAAGTATAATAATGTTGATCAAACTTCTGTGTTGAAAGTTCACCTCTTACCCAGAATCCAGGACAATAGCCTTCCTGGAGAGGGAGAGAGTGTGGGCGGGGCTTCCTCTGCCTGGGTGCCCCTTTGATTGGCAGGCAGGATGTGCCCCTGGAGCAAAAGGCACGGGCGCCTGTCAATCAGTCGGGGTGTGATCTGGGAAGACAGGAAATCTGTTCAGACACAGCTGGCGGGGGGCTACACTGTACAGAGAGGTAACCCAATATGGAAAAATACACTGATTTTTTTTTTTAAATATTGTATATGATTTGCCATTATTCTCTAATAAAGCACAGCTGAGAGGTGACACTGATTAATGACAGTCGTTGTATAATTGTGATAATGGCATTGCTTTGGCATGTTCCTCAGTAACAATGGAACTCACTTGTTAAAGTAATGGTGTATTGACCTCTGAGTTTCATTATTAGCCCTGTAACACGGCAAGCAATGCCGTCATGTCTTAAGAAAGCTATTCTACTATTTAAAAAAGGTACATCTTGGTCTCACTTGCAAAGTGTTAAGACAGTAACAAACAAGTTTAACAAGATCGAGTCTGGTGGTTTTGTTTTAATTAATGATATTAGTTATATTTATATAGTATCAAATCTCAACGATCATTTTTTTAAAAAATGTGTTCATATTAATACTCCCTTTGTAGTTAGATATTAACAATAACTAAAAAAAACTCCAGACGCAATGGATCTCATTATCAACGTGATTGTCAGCTGGGAAGCTCGCACAGGTGTTGAAGGCGAGACTAATCATCACACTAGTTATGCGGGATCCTGAACAGGATAGTTGAAAGGGTCCTGACTTGTGGCGATGAACCTGGGTGAGCTTAAACCTACATGTGTTTCAATGATGTGATGGGAAAACAGAAACTAGACCAGATATGGAAAAGCAAATAACATGAATGACACATGGCTGAGAGGATAATCCATTTATTAAACCCTTTTCCGTTTACTTTTAAGAACATCTGGATGCAATATGGAGTGTATGTTTCTGGCAGATTGGTGGTGGAGCCATGCTTCACTGCCAGACAGTGGCCCTGCATTGATAAGGGAAATGCTGCTCACACAGACAGCATTGCAATAGGGGAGTCTGTAAAGAATTCACCGCAGTATACTGTCCCTGAGATCGCACTGATCCCAGAGAGGCCACTCAGTGGTGTGTATAATTGTAGGAATGCATTGTGCTTCTCAGTCTGTTTTCACACAGCGAGTGCTTAATGCTTTTTCTGCTGTATTACCCTCAGAAAGGGAGGAATGTGACGTGAGGCCATTTCTGTGTCACTGCTTTGAGCTGTTCTCTCTGTGGTTTCTCAAGCACCATAAACCCTATCTACAGTATAAAGCAGGACAAAAACAGCTTATCGGTATCTGTGAGGTAAAAATTGTTATTTATAACTAGGCTTGCTCTTTTTAACATAGATTTTTCATGTGTGCACAAAATACCCTAATAAATCCCTCACCTCTTAGACAGTGTATTCATTTTTGACCCTGGTTCTTTACTGAAACATCATGAAACCTGTGAATTGTGCAACGGATTTCAGGGCTTTGCTACTCAGTGTGGTCATTCTCAGTGCATGTGCTTCTGACCAGCAGCTGACCAAATGCAGCCGCGGTGGAGACATCCAAGCTCAGGAAAAGCACAGCAAACGAAACAGGTGTCAGTCATACCTGATGCTTTAATCATGGCTTGTGGACAGGTTTCATGGCGTTCCATTGAAGAACCCCAATCGCATACGTACTCTAAAGGATGATTTATTACAGTATTCTGTGAAAAATTAATCAATCAATCAATCAATCTTTATTTTATATAGCGCCTTTCATAGTGGACCACCATCACAAAGCGCTTTACAAGATGCAGTAACAACAAGAAAATCCATGTTAAAAAAGGACCAAAACTATTACTATTAACCATTATACTATACGTGGCACTGCACTTAGCAGCGCGGCGTTTCTCAAATGCGGCCACCAGCGTGATTTCGTGCGGCCACAGCAGCGCCCCAGCAACTCCTCTCTTAATCGACATCGCTATCCAGCTTCCATTCAGCGCAGTTCATGCTGCTTGCATTCTGATTCCACATTCTGCTTCTGTTAGCTGCTATTGGCTGGCATTAACTTCAGTATAATCACTGCATGTTGATTGGCTGAGCTTTCATTCTGATACTATTACATTTTGGCATGCGTCACACATCTTCACTTTGTCAGCGCTTATTGGTGGATCAAAGAAAGAATGCTTGCAGTGAGACTTGAAAATAGCAGTATGGAGTAATATTTGCTTCAGTGCTGGGAAACAAATATTTGAAGGAACATTGCTCCATGTGAATTCAAAGGCAAAAATCCATGCCTGTGTCTGCCATAAATGAAATAGCTGAAAGAAATGAGAAATACGTATCGCAATGTGTTTTGCCTTGTACCGACTATCCTCCTTGTCAGAATTTGCGCAACAGTTTCTAAAATGGCAAGTGGGAGTAAACTATATATATAAAGAAACAGGATCAACATGCAACGCTGCCTGACCCCCCGTTTAAAAGGGTTTTGTCAACAAGTAGTAAACGGTCCCGATTAGGATGCATACACAACCCAAGAGCGATCCCAAAGAGTGATCTCTACCTGAACTAAGTTCCACTTCAGATTTGGGAAAAGAATCTGTGGATACAGATGCAGGTGCCTCACTCAGAAAAGCTTCATGCTTTCCAAACACCGGCCCAGCTTGCAAAGTAAATGTTATGTTTGTTTTATGTTGTGATGCTGTTTTCTGTTATGTGGAATGTAATAAACGAAAACCAACACAGACAGTTTTTTTTTTAATTGTTCAAACCCCCTTTTCCACATTTATTTTAAGAGTTTAAGTTCAATTTGACAGTTTTAACTTGTGTTGCTTAGTATTCACAGGGAAAATGTGGCCGTACTTTGAGGCCCCCAAAACATTTGGTTTGAGAGCCTAAGAGGACCAAGCTTAAAGTAGCATCAAATTACATTCTTACATTTTTGCTATTGCTTTAATGCCATTATTCTGAGCGGTTCTCATTAGAATTACTCAAATAGTGTCTTGCTGTTTTTTATATGTTAAGGTGCTTTGACTATGGGCTCAGTTTTATTTCCCTGCTATATATATATATATATATATATATATATATATATATATATATATATATATATATATATATATATATATATATAATAGGCTAGATCAGCCAATGTCTTTATATTTGTAAGTGCTGGCGCCATCTAGTGCACAGAAGTGTATAACCAAAACAAAAGGAAACTTGATTCAGATTGGCAGAGTATTTGAAGACGATGGCTCTTGCTTGTATAAAGACAGTACTGCCAATGAACCTTAACGCAGCCTTACACTGAAATACTACTATCTCAACATTGCTACCATAATGTGCGTTTTCTGGTTATGAAAACCTTATGCTATGATTCCTCGGATGAGAAATAGGAGCTGTCTGTTTCGGGACAAGCAAATGCCTTTTTACAATCTGCTGTCAAAGCACCAGGGAAGAGAGCGAGGTGGGAGAGGAAGAGTGACGTGTAGGTATCAAGTTCAGACCTGCTCCACAGATAGATGTTGTTGAAGCGTCTCACTGATGAGCACGAGAGAAATGCAGCAATCGGCACTAAATTAGTGACATCAGTAACCTGCCATCTGACACGCAGCATATTAATAGACAATCAGAAGCAATGGAAACTCCTGTTCCTGAGTCTTAACCTTCCCAGTCTGCTGTGCTAAAGACATGCAGCAGTGTATGCTGCTGAAGCAGACACCCTCCAAATGATCTTCACTGACATTGCTATGGTTTTGTATTGAAGGGCACAGTGGTATCTACTGAGAGAATGGTGTTCCAGGTGGTCTAATATATTGGCCTACCAAAATGCACAACACAATTCCAGTACCCTTTTACAACATCCCTCCAGGCAACAGCACACCCACCCTACCGACCAGGCTCCCAGTGAGCTCAAAGTGGACTCCTGCAGGGCTGGCCTCCGTCCTCCAGGGGGCAGTAGCTCCCCGGGTGTAAATTAGCTTGCTCGTGGGATTGAAGGACGCCCACTGACCTTCAGTTCTCCTGAGCTGTTGTGGGGAAGGAACAAAATGGGACACCCTATATTGGGGAGAAAACAAGGGTCAAATATACAAGAAAAATGCGAGTCTTCCCAACTCTGTATTCAAAATGCCATTGCCAGCTGGTATTGATAGCCCACCTGTTTTTAGCAATTAAATCATGTTAGTATGAACAATGTAATTACAAGAGATTATTTCATAGAATTTATTTATTTTGTATTTTAATTGGGGGGGATGGGACTTTGGACCCCATGGCCCCAACTTTAGTTTTTTTTAACTATCTCTTGAATTCTTTAGTGAGCATTAACACACACGCTCATGCACACGTGGTGGAGTGCTAACAAAGGTGTGCTGTGTGTCGCTGCTCATTGCTAGTCAGCTGTCATCCTGGAAGCTGTGCTGAATGAATACATTAAGAGCCCTCACCAACACACTGCTGCCCTAACCCTGCCCCCCTGTTTATTTTACTTAGGAAATATGGGGGGGGGCGGGGCATGGAGCAAGAATGTGTCTTTCTGAAGAGGCCTGGTCACACACTTGGAATTGGGGAGTAAAACGACTGTGGAATTAGCTATACAGTACATTTACACTGTCTCTATTTACCACATTAAAAACCATTAAAGATTTGTTAACATGTCAATACATCTGGTCTTGGGTATAGATGTCATCACATGCAAAGAACATACAACACAGTTTTAAAGTTAAAAGAACGAGACGCTGTTCTATAATAGCAGGTCCTGGGTACTTGTTTTTTTTATGATTTATAATAATACATCATGTGTCTCTTATTCTAACAGATATCGTTTCTCTCTTGCTAGTATAAAAACCTCAACTCTTGATTGTATCCACTCAGATGAGTTTGTATACACTCAATGCTTCCTGTAGTTAATCATCTTTAGTTTAAGAAAGCGTTTTGGCTAGTTTGTATAGTTTGGGTTGTGTAGCACGGGTGATTTAAAATGTATATTTGTATTTGGGCATGGTCAATGCACAAGTAGTTCCCGTCCAGACTGTGCCAGGGCCAGATTGAATGATTAGCCATTGAGTCCCGGCACAGCCGTTTAGAAAGAAGCAGGTTTCACTCACTAGGTGTTAGTTGTGTTCAGAGAACGAGAGTTGGTAGGTAAAGAGAAAAGAGAAATAATAATAATTGCTACGCGTGCTGATTCTACACCAGCCCAATACTTGTTTTGTTTAGTGTCTGTTCCACATCTTTTTTGTTCGTCTGTTTTGGCCCTCATGCCTTTTGTTTTGGGTTCAGTGTTTTGTTTAAATCTTTTATTTGTTTAATAAAACTTACGCATCAGCGCTTCATACCCGTAGTACTGTGTGAGAGTCCATTCATTCCCTGGTCTTACGTCACCCACAAGCCATCCCGCTCACAGTAACATTCTAATTACTGTGTATTTACATAGTAGTTGCTTAGTAAATACATGTGTACTTACACATAAATACAGTGTTATTATGCATAGTTATAATGTACTTAATGTGTAAATCTTTTTTTGCACAATATAACCCTAACACTTTTCTGATACAATTGTGTAAGCACATTGTAACTATGCATAATAACATTGCAATTATGTTGAAGCACACATGTATTTACTAAGTAACTACAATGTAAATACATGTTTAACTAGAGACACGTAATATAAAGTGCTACCAATACAAGTTTATGAACAGTTTCCAATTTTACTGTCAACCCTTTTGAAAAAGTGGATTGTGAGTAGCAGAATGTTTGTTGCTTATTTTCCATGCCCAAATGAATTCACAATGATTCTGGGGTGTTTGTACGGCCGTGTGTCTGTATAGCACAAAATATATCGTGATTGCTTTGCCATTTCATATTCTGCACATACTGTTCATATATATCACGGTCATCATTTTTTTCCCCTTGCTATATTTTTCCTATCCTCTTGCTGGCCACACATTAGGCTACACGTTGCTGTGTTCTTGAAGGGTGACATTTTTGTTCGTCTCATTTCTAGTGTAAGTGCGGGGTGATTGCATGCTGCTCCCGCCCTCCCCTCTCGCCTGTGATCTTGTGATCAGAGCAATAGAGCTGCTGCCCTGATTGTTCAGCAGCTAAAGGAAAGGGCTGCTGTCTCACCGGTCCCAGCAAATCTGATGTCCTCTCTGAATTATTGATGCAATGTAGAGTATGCATAATGCAAAATACATGTGCTGGGGGATCCTGAGGCAACATGAGGCAGGCAGGCAGCATTCCTTAACAACCAGCAGTCGATACAGTGCTGTGGTACCAGCATATAATTCAATTGCATCCTTAATCTTATAGATCTCCTATAGTAGCATATTTAAGTGTTAGGATCCTAAGTAGAAATGTGACGCTATGGGCTTGAGGTTCATAGTTAACATTACCTACCTCACACTTTAACCTCAGCCCCAAGCCAATACAGTCATATTTAGTGATCCATAATGTATTTGGTTTGGGATCCTAAAATATACCTGATATACTAGAGCTGCCCAATAATTCTCTGATTATTGAGCAAGGTGATGACCAGGGATCCTAGTTTTCCCAAATTAAAAAAATGAAATTCTCCGATAAAAAACAATAAAACTCTCTGTTATTCCGCAATTAAAATAAAAGGCTAACAGTTAACACAGGAAGTATTTATTGGTACACTTTTAAATTCTAAGGAAGTTACAAGCTCACCAGTGCCATCAATCAATTACATAAACACACTTACCATTTTATTTTAAACATTACAAATACTTCTGTGTAGTAATAATACAAAACTACAAACAGTATTCATATTAGTTTATCTCAGAGTTAGTCTTTGTTATCCGGGTGGCTATTGCCAAACTCCTTGAGCCGATCTTCCTGGTGTGTGTTTTTTTTTATCATTTTCTGCATCTTTAAACAGTTCAGTAGTAACAACGCACAGGATACTGAAGTAAACTGCAGCTACGTTTCAGCATGAATGTAACACTGACAGTGCGCCTCGTTCAACCTTGACCTCTCTACACCAGAAGCAGTTTTGTTGAACAAGTATGTTTAGGTACATTTTGTTGATGATTATATATGATAAGTGTATAGATTTGGTTATCAAACAAACAAAAAAAGCCTTGCATGTTTTTTGCCCCGCCCCAAGTGTAAAACAACAAGTTCTCCGACAGCATTGAAAATCCGTGTTTTTCCTCGCTATTCCACAGCAAACAGATTCCTGTGATCCCTGGTTGATTGGGCTCACATGTAAATTCCCTTTGAAACATCTGAAGAAACAGCTGATTGAATTTGTGCTGAATTGCCGCTCCCCGCTAAGCAAAGCTGACAATTTGAGAGTTTTTTGGTTACAAATACAGGAATTTATGAATCCTGATTAATATACTAGTGGCATAGCTATTAGTTAGTATTGTTATTCCGGATTATATTGACTATCCCAGTGTTATTTATACCAGCTAAATTGCCTGTTTGTTTCAGGCGAGTTCAAACTAAATTAATCCTTTTGGGATGTGTTTGTGTTCTCTTTTTAATAAAATGTTACATTCATTTGGATGCATGTGTTCTCTTTTTAATAAAATGTTACATTCATTTGGATGCATGCGTTTTCTTTTTAATAAAATGCTACATTCATTTGGATGCACGTGTTCTCGTTTGGCTGTGGTGTGCTCTGTATTGGCACTCCTCATTCCAAATCAAAGAGCGTGTTTTGGGAAACCCATTTAGGTAAAGAGCAACACTGTTTTAGATCACTCACCTCGATATAAGAAAACAGGGTGGCATAGTCGGACTACAGTCCATTTTCCTAGCAGCCCCCTTTAAATGAAGGGTTGCACGCATATTGACTTTGTGAAATCTCACATGAGCTGGAGAGCACTCCATTTCCTTACCTCTTAATTGCACTTGCAATACTAACACCGGCCCCTATTCTGTTACACTTGGGTTATTTTCATGATGTAAATCACCCAATCACTTTGTGTGCTGTTGTTCAAACTCACCCCAGTGATGGTCAAGCTGCAAATGGTTTGACCTACAGCAAAGGAACCAGGATGCAGCAGGTCATATATATCTATAGCATTTCATTTGAATCAATTGGGGAAAATAACAAAAGAAGATTTAGCACAGTAATAATGTTTATAAGACTAATAAGAGGTACTGTAAAAAAATGGACTTTACATGGTTAGCACTCCTTTCATTTCAACCACAGGTAACCTGCTATTGTGGTCTAAAGTACAGTGCATTGCAAACAAATGCTACTTTATACTGTGTTCTTTCTATTACTGTATGTGATCCATAGCTAGTAAACACTTAACAGTGCTTAGAAACACGAAAAGAAACTTTCTAGATTCAATGCCAATTGTTTCGACTAGAACTCTTTCTCAAAGTCATTGAATTGGTGAAGTCTCTTTGTATTTCCCATCTGTGCTGCGTGTGTTTGCTGTGCTTGGAGACTTGTGATTAGGAGCCCGAGTCTCTCAGATGCCCCCGAGAGTGCAGGAAGGTAAATACACACAAGTACGTCATCGACACTCCAGTAAATATTTAAAGGTAGCCTCCAATAAGGCATTCCTGGTTGAATGATTCATGGAGCTGGAGTATTTAGGAGTTGATCATGAAAAATGCATGAGGACGAAACTCTCTCAGCATTGCAGGCATTTCTGTGGAAAATCAGCTTACTGCAACTTGGCAGTGTAACCAGAGAGAGCTGCCAGCCAACATGCCAAGCTAGTGCATGTGCCACCCCAAAGAATTAACCTTATGGTCAAATATCATACAAATCTGTCAATAGTCAGCTGTGCCCAATTATTTTACCCTCATAGTTTAGCAACCCTCACAGCATCAATCCCCACATCAGGAGTTAAGGTCAGTAGGCTTCCTCCGATCCCACAACCAAACCAACTGCCTCTCTACTCCCTGCAGCTCAGCGGATGTCAGAGAGCTACCGGCCCCAAAAAGGCTGACAGTTTTGCTGCTCTAACCCATGGGAGAGCCGATGCAATTCTTCCTGTGGATTCCCCAGCTAAG
Organism: Acipenser ruthenus; assembly: GCF_902713425.1. Taxonomy (NCBI): domain Eukaryota; kingdom Metazoa; phylum Chordata; class Actinopteri; order Acipenseriformes; family Acipenseridae; genus Acipenser; species Acipenser ruthenus. The sequence continues at coordinate 3,889,327 of NC_081235.1, forward strand.
ATAAGCGATTCCGCACAGCAAAGATGCGACCCTGCGCTCCCTGACTGTATGACTCGCCCTGCACACCACACAGCCATGCTTTTACTGGGTGAGCCACTCTGGGACTTCAGTGGACCGGGCTCTGTACACATCTAACTTCTAGTTTATTTGTTTCTGTATTGGTAAGAAACATTATCCTATACAAAGGGCTAGCTATTGTTTTGCAGCCTGTATTGGAACGTGCACCTGTTTTGAATGCAGCTGGTTTGTTAATAAATTGAATATTTGAACCAAACTATTTATGTGACACTGTAAAGCTGAGATACAGCTCAACCTGCATCTTATAGCACATACTGTGACCTACCGGAATTATATTAAGTGGCTTCAGGAGCACTTCTAGAGTTGTAGTTGCTAGTTTTTTTGGTAACATTTTACATTAAGTGTATCTAATTACTGTGTATATACATAGTAGTTACTTAGTAAATACATGTGTACTTACACATAGTTTCAATGTTATTATGCATAGTTACAGTGCACTTTATGTGTAAATCTTTTGTATGCAAGTGCACAATTGTAACAGAAAAGGGCTTTGCATTATAACACATGTAACACAGGCTGGATCAACACCATCTATCGAACAGGTAATAACAATCAAGTTTCTTTTTGTATCGCTGGCAATACACAGCTGTTCACTAGATGGCGCTGGCTCTTCTATAAATACATTCAGTCTGGGTTACATATATATATATATATATATATATATATATATATATATATATATATATATATAATTTACTAAAAACAAAAACAGCAATCACTCCCCGCTTGGTGATTTCTGTGTAACACAGATTCCTCTACCTGAGAGCTGCCCTGTATTGTCTTCTTGTTTTTTTCTAAATGGACGATGCATTAGGGGGTCTGTTGAGACAACGCGCTCGCTGTGTGAGTCACCATTACAGACCACACATCTAGGACACTGTGAGAGGCTCACTTGAGACAGACCTACAGTTTTACAGTAATATCAAAGGGGGGAAGGGTCCCAATTGCACAGGAGGGAGCGATATTCAAAGCTTCAATTTAATTTTTTTTTTTCTAAAAGGAGAAAAACATCCATTAAAGTTACCAAACTCATAATCAGCAACATTAAAGATGGGGGTGGGTGGAGGTGGGTTAAGTGTTTTATTTATCATTAACTGGCGACATTACTCTCTTTTCGGATAGAAATGACACTACCTAATGGAGTAAAAAGCTTTTTTTTCCACAGTCAAAAATAAATAACAACCCTCTTAGGAAAAAGAGAGAAATGCTATTTTCTTTATTTGTCAGACTCTCCTGTGCTGCGTGTGAGAAGCACAATGAAGAAAAATGATTTCAATTCTCCGAAAGTGCCTCTGTGAAGCTCTCCCACAGGCTTTGGGCGCAATTACTGTGTGTGGCAAATGCCTCCACAAAGCCTATTGTAAAGCACATCAGGCATAAGCCCAGTCTCTCATTTGGGGACCAAATAAAATAAAAATAAAAGATGATAGCAGATGAGGCGCACACCAGCGCGATCGATATATCTGCGAGGCTGCCCTGTTTCGGTTGACAGAACGGATTAGTTTGGGCCACGGCTGATTACCTATATGAAAAATTAAATTATCTGAAATACAGCCCGATTGTTTTTGATTGCATTTCAGATACTGTCAGAATTTCAGAAAGGATCCCAATACAATGCCAGGGCACTGCCGCCAAGAACACACTGGTTATCAAACTTAGGGGGAACAGTGAGGCAACCACATCGCAAGCAGACCCCCTATACAGAATGGGTGCAGAGCAATGCAGAAGGTCTTCTAGAGAACGTTCCATTTGGAATGTCAAGAACTTCACTTTCCCCTCCATGGCTGTTCATTCATAATCAGAGCTAGCAGTATGACAAAGACCATGATTTATATCAAGAGAATAGCATAGAATAAAATGGCAAAGAAAACTGTAATGAAAATGGTATTTAGGAGTCGGATCTAGATTCATTAGGTAATTAAATGAGGTGCTGTTTTTACAGCAGACGGAATACATGACTTGCATAAGACCCCTTCCTCGAGAACATTTCGGACAATGATTAATCTCACCTCAATTATTAAGTGCCATTTAGAATCAATATACGAAAAAGAAAACAACAGCATTGCTTAATTTACTTGAATTAAGAACCCATCAATGAATGAAGTGTTAATGACAAGCTTTAGTTTTTTTCATCAATCAAACAGCGATCTTACATAGAAGTTGTATTATGCAGGTTGCACAATGACTCTCGCAGGCTTTATTGTCAATTTGCGGGTCACTTGGGTGGTCTGCATTGATTCTTCAAAATATGATGCTACCATTCTGCTTATGCCTGCTATCGTTGTAGCCGTGCTATGCGCAGAGCAGACAGTTTCATTTCTGCAGGTATTCATCACTGTATTGTGTAAAATATCAAATCTGCATCTCCCTGTAGAATTAACTTTCAATCAGGGGTAACCATATCTGGGATGACTCGCTTCCTGCCAAGCGGAATCACTGCTGCCCTGGCTATTGACAGTGTTTTGGCGGGTGTTTCTATTATTCAGTAACGCTGTTATTCCCTAAGTCAAGATTTCATGATCAGATCAGAGGAATGGCCAACCAACACTGATTAGATCAAACTGAAGTAATAAGTTGCTGCATTTTTGTAAGCTGAGAAAGCAGGCTGTGGAATTCTCAATGAGCCCAGCACAAGCTTTGATTTTTCTTTGGTGACGGGTTCCTCTCATTTGATTCATGTATTTCTGAAGGTTGATACCGTATCAGCCCATCTGTTCTGTGGATTTCTCTTGTCATCAATACAGTAGAACAAAAACTTTGGGGGAAAAAAAGCCCCTTTCCAATTACTGTGTTCTTTCATCAGAGGGTTACACTCTGCATCCTATTTGATTTCCTTCTTGTTTCATACCCTGTAATGTGTGTTCTCTGTCACAATCTCATGCACCTTTCCAATCACTGGGAAAAAGGAATTCTTGAGTTGTCCACTAAGGGTGTGCAACAGTCATTTCTGTCCCAACTGAAACTGTGACCGCGTATACATATTTCCCATCTTCTAATTCACAGCTGACACAGTTGCAAAAGGGGGCTGAAATTATAGATGCGCACCACAAGTGGTCCTTTATAAAAACAATCAAATCGAGCTTTTGGGAGTCTTTTCAGAAGACTATTGATCCCATACTACTTGAGTAAGTGAGAGCTAGTGCATGCTTTAGTTCTCCACGATCACTCGTGGTGCGTCCTATATTTGTGCCTGTAATATAGCCTATACCTGTAATATTATCTCTGGTATTGCCCCTTCAATATGCTTATATGTTATAAGAAGTGCATATGGTCCCGCCTATGGCCATCTTTTAAAGTACATTAGCCAGTCCTTAAAAATCTACTTAATCAGCAGTATCTCTATTCAAAGTTCTGCACTGTAAAGTCCCACAGCACAATAACTGCCAAAGTGGTATTAATATTCAGGATCTGTGTTGATGGCCTGTCTTTATTAGCTCCTAATGAAGATAAAAATGCGTTGTGCGATTTATACTGAAATGCTATATAAATGCAAATCCACGCTGAGGCTTTTTCCCAAAGCGGCAGGGAAGGAAGGCTTCAGTCAGGCCGCCTGTTGTGGGCAGATTTGTAAACAATTTAGACAACTAAATTGATTTTCTTTTTTTATTATTACTGTATTATTCTGGGGAAGGGAAAGGAGGAGGGGGGGTTGGGTTGGCAGTTTTACAGCATGGTGGTCTTATTAGAGGGGTATTTAGCATTGGCATGATATGTTTTGGATTGCTGAGGGTGTCCTTAGTATAGACAATGGCTTGATACTGACATCAAAAGGAGCAAATCGAGCCTTTTTACTGATTTTGGCATTAAAGTGAGGTTTTGCTATATCTCTTACCAAAGGGATACAAAAGTGGAATGGGTTTATGGGGTCCAGAAAACCCACAGTAATCCTCAGACTGCAGTAATTGGCCAGTGGTGGGGTCTTCCAGCTCAGGGGAACGGACGGTCAGTGGGCATCCTCCGATCCTCAAGCCCCTCTTTACACCCAGGACCTCCACAGCGAATGTCAACGAGCTGCCAGCCCCTGGAGGATAAAGACCAGCCCTGCAGGTGTCCATTTTAAACTCACCGGGCTCCTGATCAATAGTGTCCACTGTGTAAGAAAAACACACACCACTACCGTGTAAAGGTAGTCAAAATAAGGTCTAGCTTATTGTAGTAATAGAATTCAAAGAGAGCAGCTAGTTCTGGTCTCAGTAGGCTGTACACCTGAGCTCCGGACGCTGGGTTGCATCATCCATTATACATAAAAGAGCTTCATCCCTCAAGCACAAGACATGGACAGCATTTGAAATACAAACCATTTATGTTATTATTAAGCAGATAATATGCAGATAAGAAGCAGATAACATACCGTGAGAATGGAAGACAGGACGTTGTTGTCGTCCTTGCACGATATGTTTTCATCGGTGTTATGGGTTACTGTGAGATTCTCAGAATAGACATTATAAAAACTGCAGTCACCCCTGACACACAAGAATAAGAAAAGGCAGAAAACCCACTCTTACAGGTTTTTATATAAACCTTTTATTACAGTATTACAACTGTGATGAGGAGAAGCATATCCTCCTGATTGGGACTCCCCAACCTGCGAAAGCAACAGAGCCAATGTGACACGCTATGAGGAATCCTCAGTGGAAACTTCCCACAGCCAGGACACAAACCAGCGCTCCCCAGACTGAATAACTCACCCTGAACACCACGCAGCCATGCCTTTACCAGGGACGCCCCATCTGTTTAGACTGCCCAGGTAGATCTCTTGATCTGCCCACTGAACTTGCCTGATCTAAGCATCACGTTACTGCATCCTCAGCTAATGTATTATTGTTGTAATCCTAATTTGTTGCATCCTATTTCATATTGTATTCTATTAATTTTATTGCATTTACTGTAAACTATACTGTATTTAAATTTTAACCTTGCATTGTAACCCTGTACTGCCCTGTAACACCTGTAAGTCACCTTAGATAAAGGTGTATAACAAATAAATACATTATTATTAATAATAATAATAATAATAATAATAATAATAATAATAATAATAATAATAATAATAATAATAATAATAATAATAATTTTTCCAGAACTCACAAAATAAATACCAAAAAGATGTTTTGATCTAGTGCCTATTCTTATTTGACTTGCATTGACTTGAGTTGACTTTGCTAAAAGTTTCTTTATTAGAAAACACACTGTGCTGAATGCATCGTCTTTCCTGTGAACCCCAAGACCTGTGTACACAGTGTACACCTGAACCGCCTCTAAGAACAGGAAACAAGTCATTGAGCCGCAAAGGTTCCATGCTAGAATATTCCCTTGCTTCTAAATTCAGAACTAAGAACTATTATTTTGGTGTGTTATGTGGCTTACCTATGCTGTACCTTGCTTTCACTATGCTTTATTACACTTTACTATCCTTTTACTATGGTAACATTGTTAACCCATAAAGTACCATGTACTTTTTTCAGAACATGAGCTGTATTTATGTAATTGGATTCATTCTAAATAAATATTTCAAGTTAGACGTGCCCGTAATCAGAGCAGTGACATTTCCTGCTGGCTATGAAGCTCAACACATAGAAAATGAAGCTTTATCATCACTGCGGGGAGGAAAACACCAAGACATGGATCATTTTTTAGGCTTCAGTTTCTTAGATTATATTGAGGCATCTGAAGGGTTATATTTCCAGAATTAACAGTTGCATTTAGACAACTTTTTATGGTTAACAAAATTAGAGTAAGTTATCATAACAATATAGTTTAAGAGAACATTTTAATAACAGGTAGATGCCAGTAGCACCAACTGCACAGAGCAGCAAATGGAATCAACACTATAGATTTGGAATGTAACATAAATAATGATTGGGACGCCCGGTGTCAGTATACATTTTAATTAGAATAATAATTCATATTTAGGTCTCCTTTACAATGAGGTCCTGAGGCAAGAGGCAGCGGGTCAGAGTCTTTCAAACACAACAGAATTACATCAAAACAGGGAAGCACACTTGGGACAAAGACCGAATCACATCACTGCTAATAGATAAAGAGGACGACACGGGAAAGAGGTGGAAACGTCTATTAGAGAGAAGAGAAACAGCTTTGTCCTTGACTTCAAATCCCTCTCCTCGTTCGCAGCCTGGGGCCACGTGTAATGCTGTATGTGAATGTTACATTGCTTTACATTTTTCACTTTCATTCACGTGTTCTGCTATTGAATGAACACTGAAAGGAAACCAGGTCTAATTGAGACACTGGCGTATATGTGAACCCTTATACAAGTGTATTGGCATGGCAGTTTTCCCATGATTTCCCCATGCTTATAGTTTACTATGTTTTTGGCGGTCTTCGGCCTGGGGTGGGGCCTGGGTGGTGCTGTCTCAGGTGCTGTGATTTTGTGCTGGTGTTTGGTTGGCAGAGCCTGCTGTCTTGCCGGGTGTGCGACTTCCGCGACCAGGGCTCCCAGCTTCTCTCTCAGTGCTCTCTGGAGCTGGAGCTAGTCCTGCAAGCCCAGGTAGGGGTCGCAATCCTCGAACCGCTGTTTTAGAGCCATCGACCGTCTCCTCCCAGCTCAGGTTGAAAAGCACTTCAGAGGCTAACCCCAGGGCTTGAGACAGGTAGGTAGCCTTCCTGCGGTCTGTCCAGCCATATTCGGCCGCAGGCAGCTCGAACCAGGGCAGCTTCGGTGTAGGACTCTGTGGTGAGGCGGGCTGTCGGTTCGCTGCGGGTGGCAGCATCTTGCTCTCCTCTGCCCTACTCTGCGGTGTCCTCTCTGCCGCAGGTTCTGGCAGGCGGCGGTCAGGGGAGTTCCAAGGTGGTCCTCCTCAGTAGTCGAGGGCAAACTTCCAGCAGGGTTCCCGTCTCACAGGCCGCGGCTTCTCCGGGGTGGACGGCGAGGGGGATCCCAACTCTGGCTGACTGGAAACTTCACAATGGGTGTCGCCTTTAGTCACAACAGCGTCCACTGTCCGCTCCTGACTGGCTCTTCAGCCTCCGGAGATCCTGGCTCCCTTGGGTCCTGCTGTGTGTCCTCTTCGGTTTTCATTTCCAGCAGCGTCCGGTCCATAATCCCACTTCTATACACCAATGTAGCATTGCTTGGAAAAATAAAGAGGCTCACACAGGATTTGCAGGTTCTCGAATTCATGGTTTATTATATGATCGTAGCACCCATTGTTTTCAGGAATCAAGAGGACATTGGAAGCGCTACTAACAGACTGTGTACACGGATGCCAATTTGCACAGGATTTCTGCATTGCTGGGATGCTGGAAGGAGTTTGAGCAACGTGTCTTGGCTGGCGTTCATCTCGGTTTCTGCAACTTTTATAGTTTCTGATTGCACTATGTTTGCACATGTTTCTCTATATCAGGGTTTTGTAACAGTGGTGACTCATTGCAGCCTTTGATAGAACAGATTCACTTAGTGACCATCTGAAGACCTGCAACTTTTACAATGTAATATTTATTTGTAATTTTAACTGTGTCTCTGACCTGCCCTGCAATTGGGATGCTTTATTGAACCTGGTAAAGTAACAGAATAACTCTAAGCAAGCTGGTGTTCCATGTATAAAAAATACAGAAAATCAGATCCGAAACTGCTCAGGGAATACTAGGAATAGAATGCATGAAATACCTGCGGATCCATTTAAAATGCATCTGGCTTGAAAAATACAGCATCCCAAATTGTAAGTGGATTGGAGAGCAGCATAAATCCAGGTGGGGGTGGCACCTGGCCCTTGTGTTTAAAACCTTAATAAACGAACAAGCAAGCAACTAAATAACTGTTAGCAAAGCACACAAGTGAGGGAGGTTCATCAGTAATTACATTGTTATAAATAATACAGCAAGCGCTGTGAAGCATAAATAACTGTTCAAACAAAGCCCCCTGGAAGTCTGTGCTTTAAAACAAAAGGAGCGAGCTTGCGTGGGGAGTCTAAACTGCGATCGATGCTTCTTAAATCAGAGGGCGCAATTGAGATTCAGAATAACAGAGTGAAAATTAAGACAAAGGTTTCATAACTCCAAAGTCGAAGGAGAAACCGGAGCCGGCGTGTTGCCCCTTGTGATGGCAGGTGTGCGTAAAGCATTTCTAATGAGTCGACGGTGGCTTTGTGTGTCTATTATAGCGGGGTCTCAGGTGTGAGTGTGTTTAATTTATTTTAACACAGTGGCTTTTTTATTCTGCTCCCATAACTGTAAAATTGATTTCCTCGCTTGTGTCGTTCATTATTCACCAGCCAACAAGCTTAAATGCGCTGAATTAAAACATGAAACACTGCAGGTTTTAATTAGCTTTCGTTACACCAGCTACAACATGGGGGATAGGCTGTCAATCGAATCCTTCAGAAAGCTCAGGAGCTGTTGACCGGTATTCAGAGATTCAGCCCTGACCGCTCTGGTCATCTTGTTATCCCTAATTTCAATTTTCAAAGTTTTGTATCCATTGTCTGTTAAAGGCCTAAACTGGGCCACTTTAATTTGTTAATTATACCTTTTTTACCACAGATTTTGCAACTAAAAATGTTTTCCGAAAAGAAGATTTACTGTGTGGAAGTGAGGCGGGGAAGCATATTGTGTTGCACAGGCTCCAGTGCGCAATGCTTGGGTGCACAGCGCAACACTAATGTACTTCCCCACAGTAAACCCTGAGGAGTCTTTTCAGAAGTTGCAACAATGGAGGATTTCACAGAACACACAATACACTTTTTAGTGTTTTTAGTTTTTTAAATGATATATGATTCCCTACAAGGTTAAATACGTGCATGCCTTACATTTGTGAAAATCTTCACTGTTATTAGCCAGCTAGCTTGACTAAGCAGTACAACTGTGGCTGGGGAGTCTGTTGCTGGATAACTTCACTCAGACTACTTGCTCACTAAATATCTTGGTATCCCTGAACCGCAAATCATCTGATTCGTCTTGTTTCATTTACAAACAATGCTGAATGACCGTGCGGTGCATTTGTTATCTGCTTTCCTAGAAAAAGGAGGACGTTTTCGAGGACCATTCTACTGGTGAGCTGTCTTGCGCCTTACAATATTTAGCATGGTTTTAAAGAGGAGACGATTACCTATTCAAGGGTACCGAGATATTTAGTAAGTAAGGGGTCTGAGTGAGGAAACATGGGCAATGCAATCCCCAGCCCTGGTCTTGCTGTAAACCATTTGTTGGTTCCAAACTTTATATATATGTGAGATCTATGCAGTGCATGGAAATGCATGACAGGTTCCATTTTGGAATTATTGAATTAGCTTCTACTGCTCCGAACATCAGGGACTGATAAACGCAATGCATTAAATGAGTTACAATTTACTGATCATGTTGCAGTCTGATGTCAAAAGATATTTCATGTGCAGTCACTGTGTAATGAACAATTAACAACGGTATGGGTGTCAACCAGACATTCAAATTTCATTTCAAATGAACCTCAATCATAGTGAACCATCGTGTCCTTATTCTTGCTGTCACACACAAGCACACGCAACATGCTGACATCCCAATGCTGTAGTCTAAACAGAAGCATCTTCATCTATTGCATGCCCATAGTGCCATGCTAGTACCTGACGGTGTGTCACTGTATCAGGAGCATCCCTATAAGGATTTAAGAACATGCCCTCCCCACCCGCCCCTATTGCTATGGGAATTGAACAATAAGTCCTAAATGATGTTATTGCTTGGAATTTTTCCACTTGACTGAGTAATTAATGATCTTTTCAGCAAGCTGGCTGATGCGATTTCACTGTATGCAGTACAGTAGCTGAGGAAGGATGGAAAAACATTCCCTGGAAATGAGCAACGGGTCTGCCCCCCGGTGGTGAGCTTGGGAATTGCAAGGCTTTCGCATTTATCAGAGGGATCACATTTTTTACCAGTTTGTTATTGAAGCAGAAGGTGTTTTACGGATGTTCTTAGTTTTGTACTGTTTTAAATGAGGATTTATTAAATAGAACCTTCAATTTTTTTTTACTGTCGCCTTTTTATGATCTTTCTGACTGATATTTTGTTCTGATTATTTAAATATTGTATCTGTGTGGGATTTGACTAGGAGTTCTGGAGTTGCTCTTTGATTCCAGCTGCACCTAACAGCCTTTGTGTATTTATATTAGTAAGCAGCAGCGCCATCTAGTGCACAGCTAGGGTATTTGCCAGAAAAACTAAAGCAAACTTGATCCTAAGTGTCAGGTCACTTTATTATTATTATTATTATTTATTTCTTAGCAGACACCCTTATCCAGGGCGACTTACAATTGTTACAAGATATCACATTATACAGATATCACATTATTTTACATACAATTACCCATTTATACAGTTGGGTTTTTACTGGAGCAATCTAGGTAAAGTACCTTGCTCAAGGGTACAACAGCAGTGTCCCCCACTGGGGATTGAACCCACAACCCTCCGGTCAAGAGTCCAGAGCCCTAACCACTACTCCACACTGCTGGTCACTAGATGGCACCGCCTCTTACTTTTATAAAGACACTTTGACGGATCGGGCCTTCAGAAGTATGATGTTTGTTCAAGGCACTGGATAAGATGTAACAGGAATTTCAACAAATCCTTAACATTTGAAATCAGTGGATAAATAGCAGGGTTGGGGGGACAACTTGTTTTTTTAACCAAATTTGATTGAAGTATTTAAAATCATAAATTGTATAGATAAAGTTAACCTAAGATATGACTTCAGATTTAGCACAGAGAGAACAAGAGGGCATAAATGGAAGCTGAGTGAAAGTTTAGAACAGAAGGCAGGAAGCACTTTGTTTATAAAAGTTAGAAATGCAATAGCCTACCAGGTGAAGTAGTAAGATCTAAAACACTGGGACCATTAAAAAAAGACTAGATTCTGTGCTTTTAAATGAGCTCCCCCCCAGTTGGGGAGAATGGTGTGCTAACAAGGGACACGCCTTGATGGGCAGAATGGCCTTTTCTCGTTCCCAAACTTTTCCTATGTTCTTACTTTTAAGAGGTGAAGTCAAGCAGAGAATCGTTCTGGCTTGTGCCTTGACTTAAACTTTTCTTTACTTGACTTTGTTTCTTCTAGTTTTAACTTGTTTCAGATTTCACCCATTTCCAACATTCTCGAAGTCCGTTCTCTGAAGCAGCAGGATCTGGGGTAGGGGGCAGCTGTAGTGGCACAATGAGATTTAAGATTTGTGTCGGGGTCAAACTGCGGTAGGAAAAAAAGACAAAGGAAATGATTCCAAAGATAGTGCCACTGGTATAGAGCACTACACACACATGCACAAACTTTGCCTTTTGTTCCACAAATCTACCAGCCATGGCGCTTGGAATAAATAGCTTTAATCACCTGCTTGAAAGGGAGTATTGAAAGTCTTTCAATGTCTGCTCCGCTCTGAACTGTCCGTCAGTCTTACTTCAGAACTGGGAAGCCGGCGCAGGTTGACAGGCGGGACAGTGATGGGGGTCGGAGGGGGTAGGACGGGGGGATTATGCTAAAAATGTGTCCAAAACCGATTCAAGTGGAACTTTCGCTGCTCGTCTAGCGTGTGAGAACGCGCTGGCCAGCCTTCCATTTCCCACAATCCCGCTTTGTTCCACCACTTGTCTCCGCGAAGCTTGACTGCCCCCGGCCCGTGAGAGAGATTGAGGGGGGCTGCTCAGGATTATTCACCGGCCCGTGAGAGAGATTGAGGGGGGCTGCTCAGGATTATTCAAACTTTTTGCATTTGGAATGGTGCGTTCTGACTCCTGCTGTAGTATCACTGCCATTCAAATGTAATAAAGTGATGTGGTGTTATTAGCTATGGGGCAAATGCTGCTTCCAGTCTTTCATTAACTCCTCTTTCTAAAATGATAAAATTCTACTTGCTGCTAATTTACCACATGGTTGCGCTATCTATCATAGCCAATCAAAGCAGTCAAACAGCAGTGACTTGAAGTATTTTTTTCATGTTTTTGAAAGTGTTCCTTTAACTCCATTAACTCCTATTTTTTGTTAAGGATAGAAGTTAATGTTACAAAAATGATCAGCCAAACAATGAGTTGAGGGAACCTTAGCGGACAAATGTTTTGGAAAGTGCCTTCATCAGTACACTGCTCAGTAAATATGTTTGTTATTTACACTATCTTTACAGTAAAGCCCTATGATGGTTATTTTAATCTAAATACAGACATCCTTCAATTCTGAAATGCTCTCTCAACCAGACTTCATGCCACTGTATTTACGTATCAAAAACACAGGGCACATTAAAAAAACAATTTGATTCTGTCCTAATAAATGAGATCCCTTTGGCAAGGTGTACAAGAAGAGAGGAGCCTTGATGGGCCAACCGGGCTCAACTCTGTCCCAAACGTTTCTTTATTCTTATGATCATTCAATCAATCTATATATACAAATCGAAAGATACCTCTGTTTACAGTCTCTCAGCAGTATCGATCTATCTATCTATTGAATATGTATCCACAGTATCTGGCTATGTTTCTGTCTATGTAGTGGATCTCTCCTGCTTCGTCCGCTCACCCTTCTCAGCTCCATTGTCTGGCCAGTCAAAGAGGGTGACAGGGGTCTGTGTATTGTGCAGTGCCTGGGGCTCTGGGAGGATTTAGTCCCTGGTGGGGCTGTGTGGTACAATAGGAGACCTCTTCAATGGGTCCTGCAGGTCAAAAGTGAAGTTGTGACTGATTGGCTTTGAGAGATTATAAGATGAAAAGGAAGATCAGCGTTCTGCTTGAATCACTCGTGTCTATTCAACCTCCACCCGCTGCCCCAGACCTGGGTCTGTGCTGTTCCTGGTCTGCACTGTTCCTGGTCTGTGCTGTTCCTGGTCTGCACTGTTAATGGTCTGTGCTGTTTCTGGTCTGTGCTGTTCCTGGTCTGCACTGTTCCTGGTCTGTGCTGTTCCTGTTCTGTGCTGTTCCTGGTCTGTGCTGTGGGTCTGTGCTGTTCCTGGTCTGTGCTGTTCCTGGTCTGTACTGTTCCTGGTCTGTGCTCTTCTGGGTCTGTGCTGTGGGTCTGTGCTGTTCCTGGTCTGTGCTGTTCCTGGGTCTGTGCTGTTCCTGGTCTGTGCTGTTCCTGGTCTGTGCTGTACCTGGTCTGTGCTGTTTCTGGTCTGTGCTGTTCCTGGTCTGTGCTGTACCTGGTCTGTGCTGTTTCTGGTCTGTGCTGTTCCTGGTCTGTGCTGTTCCTGGTCTGCACTGTTCCTGGTCTGTGCTGTACCTGGTCTGTGCTGTTTCCGGTCTGTGCTGTTTCTGGTCTGTGCTGTTCCTGGTCTGTGCTGTTCCTGGTCTGTGCTGTTCCTGGTCTGTGCTGTACCTGGTCTGTGCTGTTTCTGGTCTGTGCTGTTCCTGGTCTGTGCTGTTCCTGGTCTGCACTGTTCCTGGTCTGTGCTGTTCCTGGTCTGTGCTGTTCCTGGTCTGTACTGTTCCTGGTCTGTGCTCTTCTGGGTCTGTGCTGTGGGTCTGTGCTGTTCCTGGTCTGTGCTGTTCCTGGTCTGTGCTCTTCTGGGTCTGTGCTGTGGGTCTGTGCTGTTCCTGGTCTGTGCTGTACCTGGTCTGTGCTGTTCCTGGTCTGTGCTGTTCCTGGTCTGTGCTGTACCTGGTCTGTGCTGTACCTGGTCTGTGCTGTTCCTGGTCTGTGCTGTTCCTGGTCTGTGCTGTTCCTGGTCTGTGCTGTTCCTGGTCTGTGCTGTTCCTGGGTTTGTACCTTGACCAGAGGCTGACAGGCTAAGAGCCAAGGCTTAAAAAACTGCCAATCTCCTCTCACCGTTTTATTGCAAACAGAACCCCACATCACTGCAGCATAGAAAATGTAAGACTGGGGTCTATTACCTGAAACACAGGCAGCTAGGATGTGAACCTACATGCCACTTATCCATCTGCACCTTGATACCAGTTTGTAAATCTCATCTCATTCCCAGTATCAAACTGGGGCTGCAGCCAGTTCCATCTTCAGTCTACAATCCAATCTGCAAATGGACACGTTACACAAAAAGTGAAATATCTCCAGACTGTATGACATTTATGTATAATTGCTGTGTAGAAACAAATTCACCAAGCCTCCAGTGTTTCACTGACAGTATAGTCACAGCCTTCATGTTCAGCATTCATGTTTTTTTCTTCAGTCAAGGGATTTGAAACCCGTCTCTCACGTTGATCGTTAGGTACCTTCCCCCATCAGTGTGGAGAGATCCTAACTGGGGCTGACTGGCACAGAGTCCCAGTTTAAATGGATTTGATCTCGATCTGCTGCTGATGGAAATGAACGAGCCTGGTTTGGCTGTAGTGTTGTGGCAGGTGAAATGGGTTTATCATAATAAAATCATGGCAAAGTGTAACAAAGCATAGTGAAAGCATGGTAAAGCAAAGGGAAGCATTGTAAACTTTAAGAGAATGGTGTTTGGATAATGGAAGTGGAAGAAAATGTATTACACATTATACATTGTGTTCTTTCATAATGAGCAGTCTTGTGACTTTGTAGCTGCACTTGTGCTGCCACTGCCAGCTGCATTGCCATTGCAGATCATTTCCAGTGAAAGCCTACACTGGATCGATAGTGCTGAGTGTGTGCTGTGCACTGCGGAGAGGAGAATTACAGGGTTTAAGATGCCTGAGACCTGAGGCTTTAAGAGGGTATTGCCTGCTGTGGAGGCTCCTCAACTAGAATACTAAACTGGAGTCAAAGCACCTCCAGCATGCACCCATACACACACACACACACACACACACACACACACACAGACACACCCATACACACACACACAAACATAAACAAACACAAAGACACACTCACACACACACACCCATACACACACACACACACACACACACACACAGACACACACACACAGACACACAGACACACACACACACACACGCCACACACACACTCACACAAACACACACTGACACACACACACTTACACACACACACTCACACACACACTCACTCCCCCCCCCCACACACACACACACACACTCACACATACAGTTACACAAACACACACAGACACACAGACACACACACACACATACGCCACACACACACTCACACAAACACACACTCACACTGACACACACACACTTACACACACACACACTCACACTCACACACACACTCACTCCCACACACAGTATTTAAGTAGCTTCGATTGTTTAGTCCTCATTCTAAAATTGGGACCCTTTTGCGATTATCCCATCCATCACCTTCTGTCTGTCTGCCTGCCTGTCTGCCTGTCTGTCTGCCTGTCTGCCTGTCTGTCCGCCTGTCTGTCTGCCTGCCTGTCTGTCTGTCTGTCTGCCTGCCTGTCTGCCTGTCTGTCTGCCTGCCTGTCTGCCTGTCTGTCTGCCTGCCTGCCTGCCTGCCTGCCTGCCTGTCTGCCTGTCTGTCCGCCTGTCTGTCTGTCTATCACACAACACTGTGAACATGATAACTGCGTTGATTTTGCGCCAGTCTTCACTGAATGTTATTAGCACTGCGAGGGCCCTCTATGAGCTTGCACTGGCTTTTTCTGTCCCCTTGTCTTTTCATGCTGTTTGCAATCATTCCGAGAGCTTCTTATTGCAGTGACTCAAACACTGAGCTCAGGAGCTGCTCTTCAGGTCCAGTGTGCAGTCATAATTATGTGTAACCTTTGCTAGATCAGACATGTGTCTTTCTAGAATAAGAGCCAGCGCCATCTAGTGGTCTGCCACTTTCAATCAAGCTTCCTTTTGCTTTGCTGCTGACAGACTGCTGTGCACTAGATGGTTCTGCTGTTTACTTATATAGATGCTTTGGCTTATCTAGCCTCCATTACATATGTCTATGACATTCAACTAGAACTGAAGAGCAGCTCCTGAGCTCAAAGTCAAAGCACCTGAACACAGACTTAAAAATATATAAACATAATATCTGAGTAATTGCAAACGTCATAAAATGATAAGGGGTAAATAAAATAAGGAAATATATTTTGATAAACTAGGAACTCTTTTTACTATATTTAGAGTTAAGGTTTGTCAGAAAAAAGCACATAGTTATGTTACAAATCATTTAAAGGAATGCCTCTGAATTTGCTCCCCATTTTTTTTTCAACATTTTTTAAGCAATGGAAAATCTCTGGCAACTCACTGTCACGGGAGGGAAGAAACGTTGGCAGAACGCCTCAGCGCCAGACACAAAGCGGGGAGCAAATGTGAGGAAATGGCACCATCTTGTGGTCATTCTAAAGAAGGCAATTTATTATCAGTGTGCAGTATTTTCAATACGTGGCTTGAAAAGTCTAAAAAAAGGGTAGCAATAAGTATTTTTTATATTTAATAACAGTAATTTTGATCTCAGATATTAATTCATTTCTGATATAAAACACTTCTCTATACGTTTTGAAATCAACACACTATTCAAAATAACATTTGTTGTGTGCTACAGAATGCACTGGTACTAAATATGAATTGCAGTCTGAAAATGTTAAAACTGCCTTTTTTATATAAATTGCACGGGAATTGTAAACGTGGTTTAGTTTTTGAAGAAATTGGTTCATTTTAAAAAGTTACATGGTCACATGATTTAAATGGAATGAGGAAGGGTTAGGGTTAGGGTTAGGGTTAGGGTTAGGGTGAAAGCCAGGTAAAAGCATATTTAGACAAAACATGGTAATAACTCTGTTTAGGGTTAACAGCATCATTCCGAGTGTGAAAGAGAACTACAGGACAGCACAGAAAATGCCAGTTGAAGTTACTTCCTCTTTGGTGTGCTGTGTTGTTTGGTGTGCTGTGTTGTGTAGTCCTGGGTGTCTGAAGATGGGTATATACAGTTGCCACAGTTATTCATTTGGCACAGCCTCTTCCACGCTCTCTCTCTCGTACTGCAGTGGCTCCTCAGCAGAGCTGTGCATGCAGGGTTGTCCTTTGTCTCAGGCGACCAGCTCTCCACCTCGGGTTCTGACGTCAGTCGAGCCACAGGTTCCAGCATAACTCCCGGGCCTTTCTGTTGGCCTTGCTGCTGTTAACTCCTCACACACACACACACACATGCGCACGCACGCACACACACACACAGCAGCCAGGCACATTGCTGTATATCCTGGCACCCTGAGTGCTCCTCTCCTGTCAGAACCCAACACCATTGACTTTAGCACAACAGTCGTTCTGTTTTCACAGATCCAGAAAGAGTAACTTCAAAAGTTATTTTCTTATTTCGTTTTCCTGTCCCAATGACGTTTCAGGATGTTTGCAGTGTATCTAATAGTGTTTTGTTGTTGATGTTGTTCTTTCCTAACTCTGTTTTGATTCTGAGTTCAGGAGCTGCTTTTCAGGTCTGGTTGCCTGTCATACTGCAGACTAGATCAGCCAAAGTGTCTTTATGAAAGTAAGAGCTAGCACCACCTAGTGACCTGCCACTTTCAATCAAGTTTCCTTTTGTTTTTCTTGCAATACCCTGCTGTGCACTAGATGGTGCTGGCGCTGACTAATGTGAAGACACCTGATCTAGCCTATATCTATGGCAGGCATACAGATATACATCTGGATTCACAGAACCTGAGTAGCACTGATCTTGGATTACATGCAATAACAGCCACTCAGAATTCAAAAAGGTCAGTGCAGTGAAAAGAACAAAAAAAAATCTGCATCTACTTACCCATCTCATGTGTTGTTTTTCTCTAGTTTGGTAACTTTGCCGGTTTATTTTCTTTTCACCAGCAAGCAGCTTCAGTCATTAATATGTTCGCCTCCTTTCCAGACAAGCACACAGTCACTCAATATTGGATCAACAGAACCCAGGCGGTATTATTTACTCTTAGAGATTGACACCGCTTCCCTCCAATACCCGCCCAGCACAGATTTCCAGTGGAAGATTCTGATTGGAGCGGTCACTGCAGGCTGTGGATGTGGGCGTGATTCATTCATACTCAGAACATTTCATGCGTGATTCAGACTTACGTGGTTCTGAAACGTGCCGGTGGGGTGGACACAATAGTAACGCCTGGGGATGCTGCGTCCCAACATGCGACCGTTAGATGTGAATTATTATTACTGCTGCTGTTATTAATGACGCTGGGCATATTGCAATGGTTTATACTAGAATGAAGGAGAAAGCCGTGGATCTTTAACTCTGAACACTGGACCTGGGTTTCTGTTCACAGCAATGCAACAAAATACAGTTATTAATAATAATATCAACATATAAACGCGGCTGTCTGAGACGGATACTTTACATTTGCAACGAAAATATTAAGAAATAAATAAGAAGAACTGTGTTTTAAAAAATAGACATATATATTGATGTCGGAGTGAAATTGTGTCTCCACTCTGGGCGACGGATGAACACGAACCAAACAAAACGGTCACGCCGTCGCTGCTTGGAAAAAAAACGTGATTTTAATGTTTCATTTGAACACTTAGTGCCAGAGAGTTGAGTATAAGATGTCGCGGACTGGCTGTTGTGAAACGTTTGACATCCATCATGACATTTTCTGATTGCTAAATGGAAACACCTTATTACAGAATTACGACTGGATTTTTTTTAAATACAATGTTTGTATCAGTAACACATTTTATGCTTCATCATATTATAATGGAATGCCATTATGTACACTCTTTTGTGCAATCTGGTTTCATTATTTGATTTGACATTCCTAATTATTATTATTTTACATAACAGAAACCCAGTTTGGGAGTCGAGCCGGCAGTGCGTCGGTGTATCGGGACACGTTGCATATGAGTTGTTGCTGCCGCAGTGTAAGCATGCCTGCGTCTGGGTCTGGCGCCTGTGCTGTGGAGTTCTGGGTCGAGGGCTCTCGCAGAGACACCGCGCTGGAAGATTTTTATACTAAGGGCCCAGAATTAGGAAGGTACAGTACAAGCGGGTTAAAGGTGAATTAATACAAGGGGTCGCCTTAATATGTGTGCGAGGGCTAGGGTTGGGTATTCAGATGTATAGAACTCAGATTTCCAAACTGCTGATTTTAACAAAGGTCTGATGGTTGTCTCCCACTTTTTTTAAAGCTCATTTTACAGGAAAACAAGTTGTAAAAGCTGTTCATATCTAACACTGTATATTAATGAGAGAGTGGGGAGCCACAACAGAAAACACATTGTAATAAAAACATGAAGATGCCATTTATAACCTCCTAGTGCTGCACGTTGTTGGCTCATTAATTGAACTGTAGTGTAGATTGGTGGTGGGCAGTTCTAACTCACCTGAGTGTTCACACCTATTTTCTTTCCTCCCATTATCATTCATTTTTAAGTGCAGCTCACTTCTCCTGTCACCAGCACCCTGTAGATTCACTCCCTGTGCAGCAGGTATTTAAACTGCACAAGATGAGCTTTGTCCAATCATGAGAGACTGGGCAAAGTGAAGTAAAAAATATTCTTGAAAAAAAGTTTCTGATGTGCTCCATGATGGGCTTCAATCATTCGCAGTCTGTGACTGATGTGGTTCAGGGGGGAGCCTAATAAGTGTTGCACAGGAAGGGAAGTTATAGTGGCAGGACACATGGGCTTTGCCCAGGTCTTGTTGATGTGCTGTAACAAGAGGTACAAACATATTTTTAAAGGTTTGCTCTCTTAGTCAATATGATATCCAGGCAACCATGGAGTGTTGACCTGTCTTCCAGAACAGTTAGCTAGAACCAAGTGCATATGTTTAATGCCATTTTAGTAACACATCAGTTGCCCTTAAAACAGAGTGTGTTCTCAGTGAAAAACAAGATCCATTGCTTGCTAATGCACAGAGTGATTGACTACTCTGTTTGGCAGATGTCACTGGATAAGGAGGGAAGCTAGGCACTTAATGGCCAGGGCTCTTATCTCAGTCTCCCAGCTGTATCAATCTGTCTAGTGGACAGTGAAAGGGCTTTAGTGCTCCGAGCTGTGGCCGTGCGTTAACCCTTTAACCCTTTCGTTATTCTGAGTTCTGTTGCTCCAGTACTGAACTGTAATCAGTTGCCCAGTAATTTGGGTTTGCTGTGCAATGCTGGCTAACTGCCCAATGCTTTTGATTTTTAGCTTATGTGAGTTATGCACAGTGTTGTGTCATAAAACTTTCTGGAATTATAAAAGATAATGGGCGACTGTAGGGGGAAAGAAAAAGCCAACTTGTTAACCTGATTGTAAAAGAATCATCAAATGTCATTTGAATCTAAAGTATTTCCTTTCACACACTAATATTTACACAGAATAATATGAGGACAGCCAGGTGTTGTGAAAGACGCATCTGGGTTGCCTAGGAAACCAGCAGTACCTGAGTTGCTGAGGGAGGGCGCTGTGGAGCAGAGGCAGCATTTAATTGAAGGGCAGTGAGAACGGATCAGTCCCCTGGGGTTAGGATGCTGCTTCAGAAGGTCGCAAGTATCCTTCGTCCAGCAGCGGTGTGAAAGAGGGCCCATACACAACAGAGGAAACCCTGTCCATAGTGAATAACTGGTATTATGCAACAGGTGAAGGCTGAACACTTTTAATGATCCCCTTTGGTTTTTAGCAGGTGTTTGAATAAAATGGTGTGTAAGGCTTAATGGATCTACCATAGGTTATATTTGCATGTGTAATGAATCCTTGTGCAATTTTGCCCATGTTTAGGTCATTTTGCATTGATCTTTTTTAGTGTAGCCTTTACTACAGTGTTAATTATTATTTATTTCTTAGCAGACTTACAATTGTTACAAGATATCACATTATTTTTACATCCAATTACCCATTTATACAGTTGGGTTTTTACTGGAGCAATCTAGGTAAAGTACCTTGCTCAAGGGTAAGCAGCAGTGTCCCCCACCTGGGGTTGAACCCACGACCCTCCGGTCAAGAGTCCAGAGCCCTAACCACTACTCCACACTGCTGCTGTGCTAGCCCACCCTGCTTCATGCTATAACTTTAGACCTGCTTAAAGGTCTATGCACCATGTGGATTCTTTCAAATCCAGAAATATTCAAAAGGAGCAACTAGAATTCTAAAGGCTCAGATAGATTCTGATATTGGGAAAGAAATATGAATATAATATTGGAGCAGCCGATCTCAAATCCACTCCGAATGAGTGTAAAGATAAAACTGTATGGGATCAAAATGCAAATAAAACGTTGCTACGTACCTGTGATGTTACAGTCGGGAGTGCTTGTCTTATTCTAGTTGTCTGGTTTTAGTTTTGTACTTTAAACAGATTTAATTGAAGATGTTGCTTTGAAAATACGTCCCTCTGTATTGGAGCTCATAGCACTGTTTTTGAGATGGAAAAATATAAATTAAACCCTGCGTTGCGAAGCAGGAGTTACGGAGAAACTGAAGGGAAATGGCAATAGTGTTTAAGAAATATCAAATCAATTGTGATTACAATGAAAAAGATACTGCAGTCATACCAACAACACTGCATGTATTATAAACGCTGTTCTGTAACCCTGTAGACTAACAGATTCACGTGAGACTGATTATAATGATCAGGTCAGAGCAGATTTCTCCTCCCAGGGAGGTTGTGATGGCTGGGCATGTGAATGTATTGTGCTGTGTTCTTTACCCTCCCCTGGAAGTACCTGCAGTATATCCAGATTCCAGGATACCTTCCCCCACCCTGGCCAGGCTAAATCTGTAGCAATGCTGGTATTATCTTTGCTTGATCCGAGACCAGGCCCACTGTTTTCTTTGTGTTTCAATCTACTTTGCATATAATACCGCAGCCAGATGTAGATTTTCATTATTCATCCTGGCGTGTCAAAACCGTCATTTAAAACATATCGTCAGCTGTGGAAATGGCACAAAACAAATCTGTCTTTCTTTTAAGGGATTTAATAATAGACCTTAACCTTCCATTCGCTATAACGTTTTGAAATTCTGAAAGAAACTCATTGTAGCGAAACAGGTCCTTTCACTTCATTGGTCTTTTCACCTGCAGAGAGAAACGGTAACGCTTCCTGATAGTAAGACAAGCAAACTGAGAGCTATCTTTAACCTGGCGCCGTGCCAGATGTCATGTTTTAAAATGCAGGTGTGTGTTTGCTTTAGTGTGTTTCTTTCTGCGCATTTGGGAGCTGTATTGCGAATGGAAGTACACAACACACAATATTGTGAACAGCATGCACTAGCAACATGTTGTTAACAAGGTTGTTGAAAGTTGCGTGCGTTTAATAATGTAATAGCTTACGGACAGTGTAATGAGTGTATCTGTATTTTGCAGTGTCTGCAGTAGCTCTTTGTGGCTGGGCTGTGTAGTTTCAGGGGAGTCCACTTTGACTTTCATTTTTCCTCACTAGGGGCGCCACTTCTGTGGTTTTCAGATGTGAAGAAAAACAAACGCAGAAACCGTACGCAGCCAAAATTCTGAAGAAAACCGTGAGTACATGAAAGCACACGACAAAGATCCCACGCAGCAGACTGCTGGAATACAGAGCGGGGTCCTTTCAAAGGGGCGCCTGCTTTTGAGACTTCCCTCTACTGTGTCTGTTTCAGGCTGTTTCAAAATCTACTTTGAATTTCTGAAATGTTTTAATATTTATTAAAATATCAGTATATTTACAACAAGAAAGGTCACCAGAGCAACATTTATATAGCAACCACTTCCAGCTTACACATCTCTGTCAGCATGCCTCTTATAAAAGATTCTCACAGTGGAAGCACAGCACAGTGTAACAATAAAGCAGAAACCATGGTGAAGCATAGGGAAGCATTGTAAAGCACAGAGAGGTATGGTGAAGCATAGGGAAGCATTGTAAAGCACAGAGAGGTATGGTGAAGCATAGGGAAGCATTGTAAAGCACAGAGAGGTATGGTAAAGCATAGGGAAGCATTGTAAAGCACAGAGAGGTATGGTAAAGCATAGGGAAGCATTGTAAAGCACAGAGAGGTCTGGTAAAGCATAGGGAAGCATTATAAAGCACAGAGAGGTATGGTAAAGCATAGGGAAGCATTGTAAAGCACAGAGAGGTATGGTGAAGCATAGGGAAGCATTGTAAAGCACAGAGAGGTATGGTAAAGCATAGGGAAGCATTGTAAAGCACAGAGAGGTATGGTAAAGCATAGGGAAGCATTGTAAAGCACAGAGAGGTCTGGTAAAGCATAGGGAAGCATTATAAAGCACAGAGAGGTATGGTAAAGCATAGGGAAGCATTGTAAAGCACATAGAAGTATGGTAAAGCATAGGGAAGCATTGTAAAGCACAGAGAGGTGTGGTAAAGCATAGGGAAGCATTGTAAAGCACAGAGAGGTATGGTAAAGCATGGGGAAACATTGTAAAGCACAGAGAGGTATGGTAAAGCATAGGGGAGCATTATAAAGCACAGAGAGGTATGGTAAAGCATAGGGAAGCATTGTAAAGCACAGAGAGGTGTGGTAAAGCATAGGGAAGCATTGTAAAGCACAGAGAGGTATGGTAAAGCATAGGGAAGCATTGCTAAACCCTTATGAGGGGTGTTACCTTTCAGCTTGTATCACCCAGGTTCTCTCAGCTGGAATATTTTTTATAATGTTCTGCTTGCAAACATGATGTTACCATTGGGTCATACATTTACCTGTGATTTATTTTCGCAATGTGTCTGTGATGTGGAGCAAGTGGGACTGAACAAACAGAAGAACCAAATCCTGTTACATTTAACCTGTGCAGCTGAACCTTCCCATTTCAGATTGACAAGAAGATAGTCAGGACAGAAATCGGGGTTCTGCTGCGGCTCTCGCACCCCAATATCGTAAGGGTTACTTTTCTTCATTTCTACATGAATATTGTTTTGAAAACGTATACTGCTGGGGAATGTAGCTGTCAATGTGGCGCTCAGCGAGGAAGGCTGACTGTCTACTCCCTGCTATTTCCTATGAATACTTCATTTCTACTATCAGGAAAACAGTATACATGGGATTTATACATGAGATTTGGAGAGATAGGCAGCACTGGTTTGATACTGGAGCGAGATGAGATTGTTTCAGATTCTGAAGAAAGACTGCGAAATGACTAAATAATAATATTGATGCAGACTAACACCTTCATCAGTTGATCTGTACATCAAAGTGAATTTATAGTTGTAAGCAGCAGTATTGTGTGCTTGCTCAGGGCTGCCCTGACAGTATTGCATGCTTGCTCCATGCTGCCCTGACAGTATTGCATGCTTGCTCCATGCTGCCCTGACAGTATTGCATGCTTGCTCCATGCTGCCCTGACAGTATTGTGTGCTTGCTCCGGGCTGCCCTGACAGTATTGCATGCTTGCTCCATGCTGCCCTGACAGTATTGCATGCTTGCTCCATGCTGCCCTGACAGTATTGCATGCTTGCTCCATGCTGCCCTGACCCCTGTGTCTCCCACCTGCTTGTGCCAGCAGATCAGACTGAAGGAAATCTTTGAGACGGCGACTGAGATAAGCCTGGTCCTGGAGCTGGTGACCGGGGGAGAGCTGTTTGACAGGTGAGGGGAGATCGGCACTTTTTTAAGAATATCATTTGTATTTTAACCTGATTTAAAGATGAATTCTTCTATTTACAATTTTTTTGGGGGTGCAAATTTCAAGAAATGTAAGAAAACGTACATTTTTGCAAAGAAACAGCAATAGAGAATGAAAGAGAACTTTCTCCCAGCAGAAGAATACTTAAAAAAAAAAAAAAATCAATAAAGTTTTCTTGGTATTTGCAAGTCTTAAAAATCATCAAAATACACACTGGCTATTTTATTACTTATACCTTATATTGAGCCATCTGCCCTGATCGCAACCTTGACACGACTCTACAAGGTGCTGGAAGGTGTCTCGAGTGATGGTAATCCATTCATTGGTATTTCACGCAGTTGGTGCAGAGGTTGTGATAACGAATGCATCGTTCAAGTTCACCCCCAACATGCTCATCTGGATTGAGACCAGTGGATTGTGGAAGCCATGGAAGATGTCTGAAGACTCTGCCATGACCCTCAAACTGATCTTGCACAATTCTGGCACGATGGAGGATCATCATAGAAAATAAAAAAAAAATCAGTTTCTGTACCGCTCTACTTGAAACTTGGCTAGGCATCCTAAAACACAGTGGGTTGTTCTGGTGAGTGTGTTAGAACATGATGAGGTCCTCTGAGCGGTTGGCGGGTTGGTTTGCATTTGGAAATGTAACATCCAGATCAGGATGTATGATAGCTGTGAATCACTTTGTTAGCCTGGCTCCTCCTTGGTGAGTGTTGCTGTGTCTCCCCAGGATCGTGCAGCGCGGGTACTACAGTGAGAGGGACGCAGCCCATGTCATCAAGCAGATCCTGGAAGCTGTGGCGGTAAGGTCTGCTGCTCACTCCCGCACACCACAAACAAGGGGCTGCTTTCACAGATTTGTGCTGTGATGGAAAAAAAAACAGATGGCAATTTAAATGTTGCCTAATATTTTTTGTTGTTTATTTATTATCATAAGCGTTCCTATTCATCGTTTATTAGTGTTTTGAGCAAAAATGAGGCCAGTATAAAAATGATACTTGTTTTCAATGGAAAATCTCCCACTGTTTCAGGAGATACGAAATGATGAACTGGGAACTGTTACGGTGGCCTCATTCCAGAAATCCACATAGCTCTGTGTAAAATATGCTGGTGATGTTAATAAACATGAGTGCAGGAAGATTAAAAAATAAAATCCAGAGGGAAGACTCTCTGTTGGGGGTAAATATATATGGCTCTGTCATTGCAATCCACAAAGGAATGCAGGGGCTGGGAATTGGAAGTAATCCTTTCAGATTTCATTTCGTTGTCATAGTAATCTTCCAGGAATACAAGAGAGAGAGAGGGAGGTGGATGGCTGTGTACCCAGCCTGTCTCAATGGGTTTTCTGTGTGTGTGCCTCGCCCAAGCTGCACGAGATATTAACGTTAGCGCCTTTCACACTGGCATGCTCTACCCCGGTCAGAACCTACCCGGGTCAGGGCCCGGTGTCGTGCGGGCCGGGATTTCCTGTGTGTGTCTGCCACTCCCCCAAGCTTTGTGTCGTCTGCAAATTTGACAACTTTGCTAATTATCCCCCAATCTAAGTCATTAATGTATTTAAGAAACATGAATGGTTCTGTAAAACAAAACCTCCAGAAGCTCCTTAGCTAAAGGGTTGCTGAGAGCTTTGCTTAAGACTCAGATCTTCTGTTTGCCTTTATCTCCCAATCTAGGTTTTACTACGGCTTGGAATTAAGAGTCGCAAATGAATGGAAGCCAATGTAATGTCTTCAGAAAGACAGAAACCTTCACCAAATGATCATAAACAACTTCTGTGCTGTGGGGCAATGGGCTTGCATAGTTCTGTCTGTTTGTGTGTGTCCGTGATTAAATGTTACATCGTCATTACCAGCCAACTAGTTTTGCATTGGCTTTAAAGAGATTTCTGGCCACCTTTACTGTATGGTTTGAAATATCCCCAGTAAGCTGTGTCCGTTCAGTACCGCTGTAAGAACTGGTGGTTAACTTATCGTATGGATATTTTTTTTTTACATATAGGTATATTAATCTTCAGAATTTCCCAGAACAGATCTTCTCTCTCCCCCCTCTCTCTCTCTCTCTCTCTCTCTCTCTCTCTCTCTCTCTGTCTCTCTCTCTCTTCCCCAATACTATCATCCATCTCATCATCGCACATCCAGTCTTTTCCTATTATTGCTAATAGCTCACAGCCTGCTGTTGCAGCTAATGCAGCTGTGATTCCCTCTGCCTGTCTCCCTCGATTGCTGCTCATGCATGCCTGGATGAAATAACAGAAGCGACCTCTTCTTGAAGGGACATCGTGGGCTTTGACATAACTATTCACTGGAAAGTACAGCACAACGTAATGGATAGAGAGGAGTGTATTGCTGGCAGGGTATTTTACTGCTGTGTAATTCATTCAATTGGGATCTGACCGAGACATATTAATTGCTTTTACATCCCAGTGATGGACTTGCAGCTGAATTTTTAATTAGGAAAAAAACAACCTGCTCCATAGAAATCAGGTGTAATGGAAAGACATTTTGTGCAAACAGCCCTGCGAGAACCATCACTGAAATCCCCACCTGCCATCTCCACTGTACTGGAAGCTCTTGATTTACAGTAACACCCGATCTTACATAATGAAGTCCCGGCTGATTGGAATATTTAAAGCGTGAAAGACATCCAGATGATTGCATGTCACTGGATTAAAACGTGGAGCTGCCAGAGCACAGTGTTGAGGCTGGTTGGGGAGCTGAGTGATTGGACACTAGCAGCCCCTTGTGTTAACCCCGGCTCTCTGAATTGTGTTGCAGTATTTGCACGAGAATGGCGTGGTGCATCGGGACCTGAAGCCAGAGAATCTGCTCTATGCCGACCTGTCTCCAGATGCATCTTTGAAAATAGGTACAGCTCACAATTACCAGTCATTAACTCCTGGACCATACAGGTCTGTATCAGGGTTGGGCTATCAGTTCTTGATTATCGGCTGCATTTCTTTCTCTCACACACACCATTTTCTTTTTCTGTCGGCTTGTTCCACACTGGCTTTTTAAAATAAAGTCACACCACTGCGCTCTCTCAGTCCCACTACAGAGACTGAATTCAAGGTCAAATTAAACTAACTAGAACCAATGGAACCAAAACACTAGCTGTCATGCTTATCCATGTTAGCTTTAGGCCATAATTATCGATAATCATTTTTCAGTACCACCCTTTTCATAGAGCTTGAAATCTGAATCAGTGAATGGAGTGCAGTCTGGTATTAAATTATTAGAATCCTGGTGAAGATGCAAAGAGCGATCTGGAAAAAAGAAAAGGCAATTTTAAAGACACGTGAAGCCGTACTCTTCACAAATAAAGTTGGTAGTCCTGTCCACTTGCCCTGCATGTCTGTAGCTGACCCCCTGGGTTGTTGTCTGTGCAGCGGACTTCGGGCTGTCAAAGATCGTGAATGAGCAGGGCGCCATGAAGACTGTGTGTGGGACTCCTGGGTACTGTGGTGAGTGACGGCTAATTCTAAACACCACACTTCATTTGTTGGTAGCACAGAAACAAAAAAAAAACAAAATTGCAGTTTCCCATTTAGATTTAAGATTTCCATATCAAATAAAAGTATCTATATAAATATGTATATTGCATATTCAGCAGTGTGCACATTCATTAGAGCACCCCATTGCTTCTGTAGTTTTGTTTTGTTGTGCATATGAAATCAAACCACTGGAACTGGAGGCTGTGTGGTCCAGTGGTTAAAGAAAAGGGCTTGTAACTAGAAAGTCCCCGGTTCAAATCCCACCTCAGCCACTGATTCACTGTGTGACTCTGAGCAAGTCACTTAACCTCCTTGTGCTCCGTCTTTCAGGTGAGACGTATTTGTAAGTGATTCTGCAGCTGATGCATAGTTCACACACCCTAGTCTCTGTAAGTCGCCTTGGATAAAGGTGTCTGCTAAATAAACTAATAATAATAACTGAATCTTCAAAATAGGTAAGTTAGTAATTGTCTAATTTAATTGATGACTTTAATAAGCCGCACATGCAATTCATTTAAAACAGTAAGAGAAAAGGAACACAGAGCCACCAATGGTAAAACACAGGAGACTTTTTAGAAGTTGTTTAAGATGCCTAATTAAAGCACAAAGTGGTCTAACATTTTTACACATGAGTGCCTGTTGTTTCTATCACTAATTACTGACCGAAAATTGAAATTCTCACCCCCAGAGGTTTTCATGCAGATAGGTGTATAAAGGACATAAGTGACAAATCGAGAGGTGTTCTAATAGATTTGTACACTACTATATCTATATATTTTTTTCCAGCACCAGAAATCTTGCGTGGGAATGCTTACGGGCCAGAAGTGGACATGTGGTCAGTCGGGGTGATAACATACATTCTGTAAGTGCCTCTTACTACTGCTTGTAAAGCAACTGGAAGATTGCAAAGGGATGGACATTAGCCACATACCTGTAGAGCTGTCACAGGTGCTTCGCTGATGTAGAATATGACTTCTAGCTGTCTTATTGGGGCAGCAGTGTGGAGTAATGGTTAGGGCTCTGGCCTCTTTACCGGAGGGTCGTGGGTTCAATCCCCGGTGGAGGACACTGCTGTTGTACCCTTGAGCAAGGTACTTTACCTAGATTGCTCCAGTAAAAACCCAACTGTATAAATGGGTAATTGTATGTAAAAATAATGTGATATCTGTATAATGTGAAATAATGTATAATGTGATATCTTGTAACAATTGTAAGTTGCCCTGGATAAGGGCGTCTGCTAAGAAATAAATAATAATAATAATAATAATAAAATGAAACACAGCGCCCCCTATGGGCCTCACAGGAAGTTCAGTGCCCAGGTGTTTTATAAACACCACAGTAAACTTTCATGATTTTAATATTTAATAGTAATCATTTAAAAAGAAAACACAGCTATAAGTCAGTATCATGTTAAGATTTAATAAATGAATGTAAGATATCTAAACAGCATCTGAATAACTAACGCTAGTATTGCATTTAAATATGCAGCTGCTTTTAAAAGCACCAAATACCAAAAAGTATAATCGTCCGCAGTTACTTAATGCTTGAATAACATGTGAAAACAAGTTAGTGATCTTTGTGGTGCTTGTTGTCTGCTTTGTCACGGTTACTTTATAAATCCAGCTCAAAGAGGAGCAGCAGCATAATTACTAATTGAATTCCCGGGTAAGTTGGAGCTGTCTGTTTTTCCTCAGGCTTTGTGGGTTCGAACCATTCTTTGACCCGCGGGGGGATCAGTACATGTACAGCCGCATCCTTAGCTGTGATTACGAGTTTATATCCCCCTGGTGGGATGAAGTGTCCCTCAATGCCAAGGATCTGGTAAGCAGCTGTCAGACACAATATTTGAATGAATCTAGAGCTACCAAATGTAGTTAATTGTGCACCAGAATAACAGAAAACAAAAATGCAAAAGTGATTTTGATCAAAACAAAACTATTAGAAACCGAAACAGTAAATTAGAACAATTTGCATAAAAGAAAAATAAATGTAGAATGGTTAAACTGATCAGAAAGTGTTAACCAATTAAATATTGCCTAAACTAGGAACATTTTAAATAATCCTATGGTACAAATTGTAATGCAAAAGCATCAGCACTCTATTGCTGGTGATTGCTTACAAATGTGAAATGTTACACCGTGTTTAATTGAAAGCCCCTCTTTTTAGCCCCCGTGTCTGATTTGTCCTGCACACATGTTCAGCTGTGTTGTGTTACTGAGCGCATTTCCTGTGCTCTACCCCCCCCCCAGGTGTGTAAGCTCATCGTTCTGGACCCCCAGAGGAGGCTGTCGGTCCAGCAGGCCCTGCAGCACCCCTGGGTCTCCGGCAAGGCAGCCCGCTTCTCCCACATGGACACCACGCAGAGGAAGCTGCAGGAGTTCAACGCCCGGCGCAAGCTCAAGGTGAGGGCTGACCCTGGGGCTCGCCCTCTCCAGGTTTAGCCAGCTCTGTCCTGGAGCACTTCTTTCTGGTGACTAGAGCTGGTCTGTACAGCATCGCAGGACATTATAACCAGCATGTAAAGTGAAGCAATGATTGCAGGGATATAAGAGCTAAGAAACTAGACAATAATGTAACTGCTTTGCAAGTAAGGGGCTGGTTTCATCAACCTGTGCCCTGCTGGGGTAAGCCACGGCTGTATATTTAGAGAACCAGGGAATCAACTACATTTCTTGAAATCGATACAGTTTTATAGGTTTGAATTTGTTTTGTTGAATTCTTTTACAAATTGAAAAAAAAAAAAACTTGATTACAAATTTAACAAAATACATGTTTAAAGATATTCACGGTCTAGACTTGCATTAGTGATTACTTTCAGGTCAGGTGAAATTATAAGAAACTACAAGATTTTTTATTGTTATAATATTTTACAGCACATCAACATCACTCTGGGTTGCATCCCAGGATTAGCCCACAAAACAAATTGTAATCCAGGGTGATTTCTCAGTGCTGTAAAATGCACTAGAAAAACCCAGTGAAGTTTGCATTAATGTTTACTAAGCATTAGCCCAATGGTTTCTACCTTTTACCTTGGACTATACAGAATGGAACTAGGTTTCTCCAGCTCTGTCCGTGTCTCTGCAGGCAGCCATGAAGGCAGTGGTGGCTACCAGCCGCATCGGCTTCCACAGCCATCACGAGGGCTCCCGAGGGAACCGGCAGCCAGAGAGCACAGGCAGACAGACAGACGGACAACCCGCTAAGAATTCCCCGGGGCACGCCAGCGCACACTGCAGTTCTGAGAGCAAGCTGCTCCCAATCAATACCCCCTCAACCCCAGCCCCCCAGCCGCCCCAGGGCAGCCCCAAAACCAGAGAGCCCAACGCACTGCTGGTGCCCCCCACCAGCATCCCTCGGGCTACCGGCAACGACCCCGAACCTCCCTCCGCCAGCCCAGACCACAGCAAGCACCCACGGCCTTCCGTTGCCCCCAAAACTGCCATCGTCCGGCCGCGGACCCCCAAAAAGTGCTGTTCTTTGGGATCCCCAAACAAACTTCCGGCTGTTTCCCCATCTCCTCCCAGTCCAAAAAACATCAGCAATGGATTTGTGATGGAGTCCCACAACAAGAAGGCCCACTGCAAATAGCGGCCTGCCAAAGATATGCCCTGGATGATGGGGTGGTGCCATTCCTATGATCCAGAACACTGGTCTGCATTCACTAAGCGTTGTACCTTGTTAAACCCACACGGTCTGACCACTTTAGTAGACCCTGCACCGAATATCAAGTTGGAGCACCGTTTACAACCCTGATTAAAAACTTTCTATGAGTGGCATAGATTTCACAAGTGTGCTGGAAGGTGTCTCGAGTGATCCATTGAGCCCAGCCTCTGTGACTGTCTGGCCCCTCTCTCCGTCACTGTCTGCGGTTACAGCTCTCTCTCTTGGCGACCCTTTTCCATTGGTTTTGCTGTTGCTGATCCACTCTGATGACTCGTGGAGCAGCCGAACCAAAAGGACTGTCTTTGCTAGTGTGGCATCTGCTCCGTGTGCACCCACTATCCTCTTTCAAATGCTGTTAGATGCTTTTCCCATTTCTGGAAGACTGTTTGCAATTGCGTTTCTCCCACAGCTTTGTAGTGCTGCAGGAAACACACGAGCAGAGCTTTGAGACAGTCCATTTAAATTAATAAAATGACCTTCTTCCCCCTCTGACTGCTTTGAAATGGACTAGCTCAGGCTTCATGGCTGGGTAAAGTTTTGTTAAGCAGCGTAAATAGCAGAGTATGTTCATTATCAAGTTACAGGAAATGGATTCTCTCTAGGAATGTTACATTGCTTGCTTGATCTTCCTTTTACAAAATAAATGCTGCAAATGTTTTTAATATTTTGTGAAAGGAAAAAAAAGTTGACAATTAGCCCAAGGCACTAAACTTTTATTTAAAGATTATTATTATATTTTCTTTTTTAAACAAGCTTTCCCTTATGCCAATGTCATTTTGCACAGTAATGTTGTATTTGTCCTTTGAGTTTCCAATGGTTAGACTATACGTGTACCATAGTTTACTATGGTTTGATTATTTCAAGAACATTTGGTATGAAACAACTTTGGTGGACTCGAGAATGTTTCTCACTAACTCTGTATATGACCAGATTGCTTTTATTTTCCCAAGAACGCTATGTATTGTTCTGTCACCTTTACCATCTGCACATTAGGAGGGTAAGAGAGTGCTGTTCACTGTGGCTGAGCTCCCATTCATTCTTGAATGTGTGAGTTTACACTGGGATGAATACCATTGTATAGAGCAGCTCGCTATGTGTGCTAATGATCAGAGTTACTTCACTAATGTACTCTTCTATTAAGATTCTGCTTCAGTCGTCATATCCCTGAGGATTGTTTAAAACTCAGTGGAGCTCTCAAAATCATGTCTAACTTGCAATTAAATCAGGTACACTTGCAACAGCCTTTGAAATTAGGAAATACATCAGTAAGGGCATTGAATAAGGGCATCTGCTAAGAAATAAACAATAATAATAATAATAATAATAATAATAATAAAAATAATAATAATAATAATAATAATAATAATAATAATAATAATAATAAGTAAGAAATACAGCATAAAAGAAATGTGGTATTTCATAAATCCACTGGGGCCAGAGAACAGGGGCCTGTGTCACAATAAGCATTTAGCAGGCTTCTAACTAGCTGGCATCCTTCTAGCCGTTTCACAGAATTCTAGGTATCAGTAACTTTAGAAAGACCTGCTAAATATTTAGAAAGCAACTAATAAACCTCTGTCGGCTTTCCAGAGAGTCTCACAAAGCGATGTTAAATGTTCTTTACCTCAAACGGGAGAGTCGATGAATCTGAATAAATATCACGTTACACTGAGTGATCACAAACCAGCAAATCATGGCTTTGCTACTATTTTTAGCCGACAGAAATTTCGTACAAAACTTTCGGGACACAACAAATCCGCCAGATTAAATATAATGACCATGTATTGAAACATTACAGACAGACTCGAAATGTAATGCTAGAATTATGTGTCTTGAAAATCCACGGTGTACCAACAGAAATCCAAGTGCCTTTTATGCATCTTGCGAATTTCAAAGAAATGTTGGTGACTGACATGGTATTAGTAAGATTAGTAAGGCAACGGCTTCACAAACTGATGCCCGTGTTTCCTGCAGCCTTGCCAGGAGACCAGTTCTTAGTCTGGTAACACAGAAGAGCTTCCAGACCTGCTATATCTTGATTTAGCACCCTTCTAGCTTCTAATTGTAGAAGCGCTTTGTGAAACAGGCCCCAGGTTACCAGATGTAGACATGGTTCTTTAAAATATTACACCGATACAAAGAGAATCTAAACAAGAAGGATATGCTAGTTAAACCCCCCCCCTGCTATTCCGGGCCCATGCAGATATGCTAGTTAAACCCCCCCTGCTATTCCGGGCCCATGCAGATATGCTAGTTAAACCACCCCCTGCTATTCCGGGCCCATGCAGATATGCTAGTTAAACCCCCCCCCCCTGCTATTCCGGGCCCATGCAGACATGCTAGTTAAACCCCCCCCCCCTGCTATTCCGGGCCCATGCAGACATGCTAGTTAAAACGCTCCTGCTATTCCGTGCCCATGCAGATATGCTAGTTAAAACGCTCCTGCTATTCCGGGCCCATGCATTGTTGCTCTTTAAGCTGTTTGTCACCTGAGCATCCTTATCTGTGAAACGCCGGGGCTTCAGAAAACGTGTTTGACAGGCAGGCTAATTCAGGTTTCACTGCTTATGGAAAAATGACAGACGTTGAAAACACCAGAAGCAAGGAAACTCCGCAAACGCTGTATTCATTATTATTTTCGAATCTCCCATTCTTTCACTATGATTTACCTGCACTTTACTGAGCTGTGCTTTTACTATCATATGCCATAGCTTGGTCCATTTTGTCCTGCATATTCACCACTATATATTTAATATACTGTACACAGCATTGATAGATTATTAGCTAGATACGTTTGTCTGCTTGATCCAAGCTTAATCCTTGTGTCTTTATCAGCGTGAGTAGGTACAATTTACTCTACAATAAAACAGGATCCGCTTTGTCAGAGCAGACTGTGCTACTAAACCCTTGCATGCATCAAGGACTTTACAGGATGTCCTTGTGTCATCAATTATGCAAATGAAGATCAACTGTGATATGGTTGTTTTACAGAGTGGTTTATAGATGTCACGTTGACCTGTTTTAAATGTTAGATGTTTTGGATAATGAAGTGTATTAGAAGAAACCATGTGTTTTGTTTTATTTTTGGAAACGTTTGAAGGATAACACTAGAAACCCTTGCTGATCCAATAGCAGATCACCCAAGTGACCCGCAAATTGACATTAAAACAAAATACAGCTTATAATAAGATCACTGGGTGATGCAAAACACTGAAGCTTGTCCTGATCAGCATAGGATTGCATTCACACTTCATTCATTCATCAATGGGTTCTTAATTCAAGTTGCAAATTATATCATTTTTAAATCACCAATGTGATTTTATTTTAACTGCACTGATATGAAATGTCATTATAATAATTTAGATCAGATTAGTCATTATCCAAAATGTTCTCGAGGAAGAGGGAAACTCCGAAGCCCGAGGAATTCCAGAGTCCTGGGACCTGTGCATCAGCACTCACCACTGTAATCAGCAATGACAGCACAATGGGTTCAATATAGCACAGCAGTCTTGATGAAGAAGCACAAAGTGACTGTTTGTTAACTACAGCATATTGTAGAAATACTCAATCTTTGAAGCTCATTCATGAAATGATAGTAGATGAGATGGAATCAGAACTTGACAAAGTCAACCTAGTTTAATCAGTGCAGTTTGTCAGTGTGTGGTAAGGGCTTTACACATGCACTAGTTAATAATAATAATAATAATAATAATA
The DNA here is from genome assembly GCF_902713425.1 of Acipenser ruthenus. Lineage (NCBI taxonomy): Eukaryota > Metazoa > Chordata > Actinopteri > Acipenseriformes > Acipenseridae > Acipenser > Acipenser ruthenus. The sequence continues at coordinate 3,924,618 of NC_081235.1, forward strand.
ATAATAATAATAATAATAATAATAATAATAATAATAATAATGTAAATATGTAATTATAGATGTTTTATCGTTTACTATTGTAGAAATACTAAGACATTTTTTAAATCACAATATCGATAATCACGTTGTAATCATATTTGTGTCGCTAATCATGCACAAATTATTTTTTTTTTTATATACGTCTGATTGAATCAGAATAAAGTTACAAGGTCACGACCTCTTAACAGAGTCATTTTGACCCACACATTCAAAACCAAAAAAATAAACTACAGTTCCCATAATACCGAGCGAGGCGAGGGGAGACGCCCGATGGCACGCACGACCTTCCAGTACCGAAAAGTCTCGCGTTATTTTTTTCCAAAAACGACAATACCGGAAGAAGTGTGTGGAAGATGTTCGTGATCGTGAAGTAAATAAGGCGGGGATACTAATGTGGAAGGTGAGAGTGAGGTTCAGAGGCGTGCGGGTTCAACATTGCGCTGTAAACTTTGCACAGAACCTGTTTTGTAAAGAATTAGAATGAAAAAGCAAGACATCGTCCATAATTGTTCTGTGCAATGCAGTTCAAACTTCAGGGCCAGTTAATCGAGCCAAAATTCAGTCTGTTTTTTTTTTTTTTCTTATCTGGGTGTTAAATTTGCAAAATAGAGTTCTCGTCCCAAATTTGGACAAGAGCTAGGATTATTAGAACAGTATATGAAAACAACGATTGTATACATTATGCATGTGTTGTTTTTTAAATGTATTTTGTGTTCTGTAGTTATCTGTGTCTCTGCTGTTTATGTTTGTAGCTGTGAGTGGCGCAGTCACTGTGTTTGTTCCGGGCGTGTGTTGCACTGTTAGAGTCCGAAGTGAAAATAGGTGATATAACGGACAGGAGTCGTGGGGCTCAGACTCAAATTAATGCACACTTGAGGGAATTTGGGGGGATTCAAAAATGACTCCTAAAAGTGTTGAAATCCTCCGCCACGTTGTGATGCATACGCGATCATCACAAATACAAGCACACACCTGAGCCCTGGTCTGCAGGGGCTAAAAAATCAACAGGCGAGCCCTCCAGCTTCCACGGGGTGTGTTATATTATTGAAGGACGGTTATTATATACTTCTTGAGATCGTTGTTGTTATTGTCAAGGGGACGGAGTTTGAAAACAAACTCTCGAGGTATTTACAGGTTTTCGATGACGTGGTAATAACGTTGTTTGTTTATTGTCAGTTATCAAAATAACTGGACAGGTAAGTAGAGTGTCCAGCAAACAAGCCGACGGGAGTCCGAGAAACGACGCGGGCGTGTCGGATTAAAAAGGCAGTCGATTTGCAAAACACACAGTAAGGGCACACAGTAATCATACCGTGATCAATGGGGATTTATTAGAATGCTTTAACGCAACAAAATCCTTTCGCGTTTTAACGTTTACATTTTGAGATCAGAAACGCTCGTCAGTCGGCAATAGCGAGTTCTCAAACTGTATCTATTACTGTGCACCCTGAAGTAATTTGGGTCTGCCATGATAAGATTAAAAAAAAATATACATCTTCACATTACAGACCACCCAAGTGACCCGCAAATTGACATTAAAACACGCAGATCATTAATGTACACCCGCAAAATCAAACTTGTATGTAAGATTTAATTTAAGGTCAATCTTGGCTAAACTTTTTGGGTGATGTAAAAATGACGTTTCTCAGCATATGATTGTATGTACACTCTCCATCGCCAGCCCTGGTGTGTCTGAGACCGACATTTAGCAAAGATTTTGTTTGAACCTGTGATACTTTAGCTAATATCCCCCTTTACAGGAGTTTGACCGACTGGACTCTCAGAAAAGATACTCAGTACCTACCCAGGGTAAGCTAAATTAATTTTGTATTTGATTATAATGAAATTGTACATTTGAATATAACTTTACCAATATTGAAGCGGGGTTGAATAGTCCCTTTTTAAGTATAGTCATTTGTACTTTTATTTGTTGAAAAGTAATCAAAAATGTTCTTGAAAGAGCTGCTGTGATGTTTTAAAATGTATTTTAATACCCTTTGTATAAATGTGTAAGCACATATTTATATTAACTTAAAAACAAAAGTAGTTCTATAATTGTATGTGGTAATATTTATTCATGTAATTAGTTTAAATATTAGTTATATGTACAGTGCCTTGCGAAAGTATTCGACCCCCTTGAACTTTGCGACCTTTTGCCACATTTCAGGCTTCAAACATAAAGATATGAAACTGTAATTTTTTGTGAAGAATCAACAACAAGTGGGACACAATCATGAAGTGGAACGAAATTTATTGGATATTTCAAACTTTTTTAACAAATAAAAAACTGAAAAATTGGGTGTGCAAAATTATTCAGCCCCCTTAAGTTAATACTTTGTAGCGCCACCTTTTGCTGCGATTACAGCTGTAAGTCGCTTGGGGTATGTCTCTATCAGTTTTGCACATCGAGAGACTGAAATTTTTGCCCATTCCTCCTTGCAAAACAGCTCGAGCTCAGTGAGGTTGGATGGAGAGCATTTGTGAACAGCAGTTTTCAGTTCTTTCTACAGATTCTCGATTGGATTCAGGTCTGGACTTTGACTTGGCCATTCTAACACCTGGATATGTTTATTTGTGAACCATTCCATTGTAGATTTTGCTTTATGTTTTGGATCATTGTCTTGTTGGAAGACAAATCTCCGTCCCAGTCTCAGGTCTTTTGCAGACTCCATCAGGTTTTCTTCCAGAATGGTCCTGTATTTGGCTCCATCCATCTTCCCATCAATTTTAACCATCTTCCCTGTCCCTGCTGAAGAAAAGCAGGCCCAAACCATGATGCTGCCACCACCATGTTTGACAGTGGGGATGGTGTGTTCAGGGTGATGAGCTGTGTTGCTTTTACGCCAAACATAACGTTTTGCATTGTTGCCAAAAAGTTCGATTTTGGTTTCATCTGACCAGAGCACCTTCTTCCACATGTTTGGTGTGTCTCCCAGGTGGCTTGTGGCAAACTGTAAACAACACTTTTTATGGATATCTTTAAGAAATGGCTTTCTTCTTGCCACTCTTCCATAAAGGCCAGATTTGTGCAGTATACGACTGATTGTTGTCCTATGGACAGAGTCTCCCACCTCAGCTGTAGATCTCTGCAGTTCATCCAGAGTGATCATGGGCCTCTTGGCTGCATCTCTGATCAGTCTTCTCCTTGTATGAGCTGAAAGTTTAGAGGGACGGCCAGGTCTTGGTAGATTTGCAGTGGTCTGATACTCCTTCCATTTCAATATTATCGCTTGCACAGTGCTCCTTGGGATGTTTAAAGCTTGGGAAATCTTTTTGTATCCAAATCCGGCTTTAAACTTCTCCACAACAGTATCTCGGACCTGCCTGGTGTGTTCCTTGTTCTTCATGATGCTCTCTGCGCTTTAAACGGACCTCTGAGACTATCACAGTGCAGGTGCATTTATACGGAGACTTGATTACACACAGGTGGATTCTATTTATCATCATTAGTCATTTAGGTCAACATTGGATCATTCAGAGATCCTCACTGAACTTCTGGAGAGAGTTTGCTGCACTGAAAGTAAAGGGGCTGAATAATTTTGCACGCCCAATTTTTCAGTTTTTTATTTGTTAAAAAAGTTTGAAATATCCAATAAATTTCGTTCCACTTCATGATTGTGTCCCACTTGTTGTTGATTCTTCACAAAAAATTACAGTTTCATATCTTTATGTTTGAAGCCTGAAATGTGGCAAAAGGTCGCAAAGTTCAAGGGGGCCGAATACTTTCCCAAGGCACTGTATGTAAAAACTCTAAACAGAACAGTATTTTACTGAGCATTTAACCAAAAACTGTTTATGTGAATCGTGCCTGATTTTAATAATCTAGTACACTGATACATTGTAAACTATCGAAGTTGGATACCTTGTGTCAAATTTGAAAATGCAAAAGTAAAATGTAATTCTGACTATATAGTCTAGTTTTCTGTTGAAAACACATGCAATTTGTTTAAAGAAACGTTGAACAACCATTTACACAAAGTGATTAATCTGTTGGGTAGGTTTGCAGACTTCCGTGTCGCTGAAGGTTTCTTGTCTGTCTTGTGCAGCTGGCAGTTCTCCTTGGCAGTCTCCCGTTGGAACTGGCACCGCAGCAGGTCCACATGAGGGACGGGGATGGCAGATCCGACGTACGTCTTGTGCCTGTGGGAAGGGCGCCTTTGGCCAGCGAAGGTGAGTAGATTAGCCCTTTATCTTTAGCAAAGTTTAAAGGTGGGTGCAGGGCTGGAAATCAGACTCCCATTGCATAGCAGTTTGATCCATTCCTGCTTTTACTATGAGTTTAATAAGACACACCTGAGCTTGCTACCTTTGCACTGTGTCTAATCAAGCACATAGTAAAACCTGGAATGGGTGAAGCTGCTGTGCAATAGGAGTCCTATTCCCATCCCTGGGGTGGGAGTCTGCTCTAAATTGATGTGCAGGTGGATGGTTTGGAGAAATATAAAAGCTCAGGATGAAATTACACCTTCTAAAATAGGTGATTTTGTAGGATGTGTAGTTTTAAACCTTGAAGCTTCAGATGTCATTTTGATTGCTTTGTTTACATTCCCCTTACTAATTAAAGGGGCTCTCAGTCCTTCTGAGTGGTTCTGCTGTACCAATATAAAGTTACCATTTCTCAATCTATCTTTACCTGGCTTTGAGCTTGTCTGGAGAATCCTAAGTGCTGAGACTAAGCCTTGCTCAGTCCATTCAAAGCAGATTTTCTGTACGTTCTTTATTGCTACAAAATGGGATTACAGATGCAGCAGTGTAGAGTATAATCACACATATTCTGACTGTTAGTTTTCCTTTTCGTTTGAACTGATACCGATTGGATCATCTCCTGAATGAATGGAGCGGTCTGCTTTTCTCATGGGGTCATGGATTCATAGATTCAAGTCCTAAGTGCTTATTTTTTTGTTCTCTCTCTAGATTTTGCAACGAGCTGCTGTCCGCTCCAAAACCAGCAAAGATAATATTGAGGTGGAAATATTTTGCAAGGAAAAGCGGTAACTATTCCATGTTTCTAAGTGATTTACAGGCATGCTCAGAAACAACCTATTGAGTGTTAGTGCTCACTTCAGTGTGTTTTCTCAGTATGGTTAGTGAGCACCAACACTTATTTCTGAATGTGGCTATCAGTGTAGCAATACAAAGATAAACTTATCATTTATATCCTATTTTTTTTTGGTAATTTCTAATAGAAAGGTTCATTTAAAGGTGCATTTTTTTTGTATCGTTCATCCCTGGATTGTGGTATTTTCCTCTAGAATATTTGGATTTAGGTTAAGGTTGAAGTGTCTGTCTTCAGCAAGTATAGGTGCCCTCCTAGAGTGTGGCGGGGGGGCGGGACTGGACTGTTTTGTCAAGAAACAGATCAATCTCATGAATGACGGATGAGAGGTAACCTTTGTTTTGCCAGGGTGTTGATAAATCAGGCTGACACAGCCCCACTCTCCCAACAAAATATTGAAGACATCTCCCGACAGCTTGGTGAGTAGAATCATGAACTCTCTATTAATCTGCTCCAGGTGAGCTTCCCAATACATCCGAGGTACTGGCTTCTATTGGAATGATCGAGACCCAGGAGACCTGGATTCCAGTCCAGGTCTTTCTTCCAACCCTGTACTTTAATTAAACTGAGCAGGTTCTAAAGAGGAACTCGGCACTGTTCTGAAGTATCAGTCATCTTTGTATTGTTCTTGTTTAGAATCAGAATCTGGGTGTCTGTAGGGACTAGAGTGGGTCGGGCTAAAATATCCACGGTATGATAACTGTACAAATACAATAATCCCATGGTAACCTTAATATCATGGTATATGCACGTTATAACATGAAGGCTTACTTCAAGATGTTCATAGAAACACAAACACAGCTTTAACTGGATATTGAAATGACAATACTTGCAGTGTAGCGCAAAAGCAATGGTGTCAATACTGTACCTAAACCACAAAACCGTTATACCAACTCATCCCTAATAGGGACGCCTTGTCTGTCGATCTGTCTGTGTGCCAAACTTACATTTTTACATGTATACCGTGGATACAGGTCATATAGTGATTAGGGGTGAGTCAGTATATTCGAGTCATCAAGTATCCTAAATAAAATTACTACTCGTACTTTGATCGAGTTTTGAATACTCGTTCATTTCTAAAACAAATGGAAAAATGAGCCAACTACACAACTTCTAAGAGAGGAGGAAGTTGAAAGTGATCAGCCACTACAATTGCCACCTCACTGACAGGGAGGCAAGGCTCTTTATTACCTAGCTCTGCTATTGGCTAAGAGAGTACATGAGCAGTAAAATGGCATCTTAAAATTTTTTTTTTTTAAAAAAGCAACGCATGGAAGTATTTAGAAAAACAAGACCACCGTGCAGTGTAATCCCTGCAAAGTATTTTGTATCATAAATCAACGACTTAAATGCTCAGTCATCTAAAATGCAAGCACCCATCTGCTACTTTGGAAGAAAGTACTGTCCGCTGTGGTGAGTGGTGTGATGCATCTCGGGCAGGAAAGAAAAGGCGTTTCATTTTTTTGGTTTTAGTTTCTTGTTTGTTCAAAGTTAACTTTGGATTTTGAGTGCAAACTCCCCGTGCAATGTTAAGCCTTGTTGTTTGAGTTCTGCTGTTATCGGTCTGCTGCTGATATCAGCTTGATTCCAGATTTTCTTTAGATTATTATATTATGGAATCAGCAAGTACGGGTAGAGTACATGTTGTTTTTATGTTGTATTTTATAGCATAGATGTTAACGTATTTTGTTGTGCTTTGTTAGTAAGCAGTCGTGTTGTGTGTTTTAAGGGTGTTAAAAATGCAGTTGAAACTTTTGAAGGTCCTTTTTATAATTTAAACCCCTCTGCTGTGTATTCTTATTTCTTACTTCTAGTTTAAATATTTTTTTACATCCAATACATTAGACGCCTTAGATGTTTCTTTGCTGTTCCTGTTGATGTATTTATCTATGCGTCCCTATGTGTGGTTGCTGCTGATACGTTCTGAGGACCTGTCACTGTTTTTAGTAAATAGAGGAGTATTCGGGTATTCAAAACTTATTCTTGGTATACTCGAATATCTTATTATTTCACATTCCCACCCCTAACAGTGATCAACTGTTTCATTGACAGCCGTGACGGGGTGAATGCACTCACATGCTGGTTAGAATGGGGGTGAATGCACAGCATGCCGGTTAGAATGGGGGTGAATGCACTCACATGCTGGTTAGAATGGGGGTGAATGCACTCACATGCTGGTTAGAATGGGGGTGAATGCACAGCATGCTGGTTAGAATGGGGGTGAATGCACAGCATGCTGGTTAGAATGGGGGTGAATGCACTCGCATGCTGGTTAGAATGGGGGTGAATGCACTCGCATGCTGGTTAGAATGGGGGTGAATGCACTCGCATGCTGGTTAGAATGGGGGTGAATGCACTCGCATGCTGGTTAGAATGGGGGTGAATGCACTCGCATGCTGGTTAGAATGGGGGTGAATGCACTCGCATGCTGGTTAGAATGGGGGTGAATGCACTCGCATGCTGGTTAGAATGGGCGTGAATGCACTCGCATGCTGGTTAGAATGGGCGTGAATGCACTCGCATGCTGGTTAGAATGGGCGTGAATGCACTCGCATGCTGGTTAGAATGGGCGTGAATGCACTCGCATGCTGGTTAGAATGGGCGTGAATGCACTCGCATGCTGGTTAGAATGGGGGTGAATGCACTCGCATGCTGGTTAGAATGGGGGTGAATGCACTCGCATGCTGGTTAGAATGGGGGTGAATGCACTCGCATGCTGGTTAGAATGGGGGTGAATGCACTCGCATGCTGGTTAGAATGGGGGTGAATGCACTCGCATGTTGGTTAGAATGGGGGTGAATGCACTCGCATGCCGGTTAGAATGGGGGTGAATGCACTCGCATGCCGGTTAGAATGGGGGTGAATGCACTCGCATGCCGGTTAGAATGGGGGTGAATGCACAGCATGCCGGTTAGAATGGGGGTGAATGCACTCACATGCTGGTTAGAATGGGGGTGAATGCACAGCATGCTGGTTAGAATGGGGGTGAATGCACAGCATGCTGGTTAGAATGGGGGTGAATGCACAGCATGCTGGTTAGAATGGGGGTGAATGCACTCGCATGCTGGTTAGAATGGGGGTGAATGCACAGCATGCTGGTTAGAATGGGGGTGAATGCACAGCATGCTGGTTAGAATGGGGGTGAATGCACAGCATGCTGGTTAGAATGGGGGTGTCACTCTTCTCATGCTTCTGGCTTTACAGACTTGGATTCCAATCGGCAGCATGTTTTAAACATATTTACTAACGAAGATGACAGCGACGAAGAGTTTTGGGGTTTCCCCAGTGAGAGCCACAGGACTGGTATGTATGAAAACAGGGAACACTAGAGACGCATTGCCGCGCATTTTTTCACAACAGCATTTTTAAACAGATTTGTAGATGTAGAAAGTAAAGTTTTTCTATAACTCACTTCATGAGATCCCTGGGGTTGAATCTTCGCTACCACTACCAGTTTTTTCCTGAACAGTGAAAACAAGCAGTAGAATTGGAGCACAGATTAGAAAGATGTGCCGTCCTGACTGCCCACAGCAGCCCTGCATCATATTGAGAAGTTTTATATAAGATGAATGTAAAATGTTGGCTTTTTATTTGTGTTCCAGATCAAAAACTGGAAGCCATCCAACCTGACCCTGTAAAAGAGTTGCTGTACAGGAAAGCTCTCCGCCTAGCGCTGAATGTTTTATCCGAAAACGCTTCCTGCCCCTCTCCGATCAGCCCTGGGAAGAGAAAAAGAGGAAGACCAAAACAACAAACGGGTACCGGCCCCTTAAAACCAGATTGTGACATCAAAACAGAGGGCACACCCCGAGCACTGCCCCCTGGTGGGAGTGGCACTCTACAGCACTGTGAAGCCGTGACACCAGGGAAGAGGGGGAAGCTGAAGAAGGTCGAGGCTTCCAATGACTCGACAACAGAACTAAAAACCACAAGTAGTTTGAAAGTGGAAAGAGGGATTAAGAGGGGCAGGAGATGTCCTCCAGCACTGCCCCCTGGTGGGAGTGGCACTCTACAGCACTGTGAAGCCGTGACACCAGGAAAAAGGGGGAGGCCGAAAAAGTTCAAGGGCCCCAATGACTCTACAACAGAACTAAAAACCACAAGCAGTTTGAAAGAGGAAAGAGGGATTCCGAGGGGCAAATGTCCCCCAGCACTGCCCCCTGGTGGGAGTGGCACTCTACAGCACTGTGAAGCTGTGACACCAAGAAAGAGGGGCAGGCCGAAAAAGTTCAAGGGCCCCAATGACTCTACAACAGAACTAAAAACCACAAGTAGTTTGAAAGAGGAAAGCGGGATTCCGAGGGGCAGGAGAGAGCCAGACTCCAAAGACGTTGCCCAGTCCCCTCTGGAGACACTAAGCCCATGTTCACCAAGAATAAAAGCCGTATTGTCGAAGAACCAGAACAGCAAGAGGAACTGTTTGCTTGGCTCTCCCCTGACAGACTCTGGAGGAATAGAACTGGAGCGGACTCCAGGTTTTCACCCTCCCATTCGCAGTTCCACGCCAGACAGCCTCTTGAGAACAGATTTGGGATGCAGTGGGATTGGGAGCCCTGGGAAATCTCCGCAGGGAACGCCCAAGAGGAAAGTGGGAAGGCCACCGTCTGGACACTTACGGAAACTTTCGTGGGAGTGTTGTGGACCAAAGGTAGGAGTGAAACCGACCATCTTCTTGTCTTATTTGTAATGGTGAGTTGGTACGTGTGTGTGGAATTTTCACCTCTTTGAAAAAATAGACATATGGTTACAGATGCAATATACAGGGGGATTAGAAAGTAAGTTTACCACATCAATGATATGGTGCGTTGATGTGGTAAACCTACTTTCTAAACACCCTGTATATGGAATAATCAACAAGCAGTCTGGTTACTGAGGGAATATTTACACCTGGCCAGCATTGGTGAACATAAAGACAATGTCGAATTGTTTCCCAGTTTGTGGTTGTGAGTGATATGAAAATGTGAAGCAGGTGTAATAACAGTATGATTTAACCCTTTGCGGTCCTATGTCGGACCCTGTCCAACATCATCAAAAAGACGTAAAAAAACAGGTCTCTACTCGTTTTTTCTCCGGAAAAAGCCGAGAAAACCATTCAATGGCCGAGTGAGACCGATAGGAGCCGAGAGAAGCTGAAAAAAAAAAAAGAAAAAAAAAAGGGGCGTATCACATGAATACACATAGCCCTGGCACCACATAGATAACACGGAAATAAACAAACAAGATAGCTGCTTCCGCATCCAGCGCTCAGAGAATATCACAGACCTTTGCAGAGCTTTTTGAGATGTTATAGTAATAAAATAATGACTTGGATCGCATTACTGAGGAGTTTGGTGATAAAACGAGTGATAAGGAGATGATTTATCGGTATGCACTACTATGAAGAGGTATGTGAAAAATACAGCGAACAAGGGGTGGGGCGGGGCTGGAGATGCAGTACTGAGTGTCCTGTTGATATGCAGTGCCTTTTAAACATGTTTTACTGTGAAAAAATACTTTTAAACAGCGCGTCTAAAATAAACTGCGCGTGTGAAAATAAATTGGACATGACGCACCTGAGACGTGCTGAATAAATGGACCGCTAAGGGTTATAGCATGGTTTCTTGCCCCTTACTAAATTAAAAAATAGACATTATAGCGCTTGTTCTTTGTAATAGAAATGGGTGTTTGAAAGCACCAGGCTGACACTGATTTGTCTACAGCACCTGCAGTCCAAGTGTGAACAAGGGCAAGCCCCCAGAAGAAGCAGGAGGAGACAGGAGACGGGTCAGCTGACATCTGCTGGTTTGAAGGGACAACGTGGGGGGCTAGAGAAGGACCGTGGCTGTGTGGGCATGGCTCTGGAGCAGCCCCCAGTGGTAAATCCACGGAGATGGAACAGGAGCTCCCCGGACCTGGCTGTTAACAACGAGAGAGGACAGGGGTGGACCCTCAACCCACAAGCACTGCAGCAGGAAGCAGACCACAAAGAGGAGCCGCCACGCAGCACGGTCACGTTTGAGCTGCCACAGTTCGATCTGGAAGAAAATGGTACGGCAGCAGTGTGGCTGTGAATGCTGAGTCGCGCACGTGCTTTACATCTGTGGAAGGCTTATTGTTTTGCCGTCTGTACGCAGATGTTTTTCAAGTTGGTCACAGGTGAAAGAAGTATGGCAAAGAACAAGTAGCTTCCACTTTCATTTATGTTGGCTGATGGCCAGCTTGAATAAATGGCTCCTGACTTCGCCCAGTAATCAAGACATCTCTGTAGTTTGCATTTCACACTTTACATTTAAACAAATATGTTGTGTGCTGTACACATGTATAATGTGCCATTGTGTGGTGTTGGCAGGGAGGGGCTCGCTGTCCTCGGACCTGTCCATAGAGATGAGTTTACTGAACGAGTCCACGCTGGACAGCTCGCTGCAGGAGGACGAGGAGGAGGACGAGCTGGAGCTGCCCAGCTTCATGAAGGACAGGGGTGAGGATCGGACCCCTACACACTGGGGCTCACAGAAGGGGTGGATACTGAGAATGGGCTTGCTGGTTTGTGACCGTCTTATCGGAAGTATCTCAGCAGCGGCAGATCTAAACACAGCTTCCTGTTTTAGTTTTTTATGATTTCTTCTGTGGTCCGTGATTGTGCAGGTTTATGAAAATATTGTGGCCATATGGTTAGGGCTAGGAGGCAGTGTGACATAGTGGTTAGAGCTAAGTGACTGGGAGGGAGGCAATGTGGCATAGTGGTCAGAAGTGAGGGACTGGGAGGGAGGCATTCTGGCATAGTGGTTAGAGCTAAGGGACTGGGAGGGAGGCAATGTGGCATAGTGGTTAGAGCTAAGGGACTGGGAGGGAGGCAACGTGGCATAGTGGTTAGAAGTGAGGGAAGGGGTTTGAAGAGAAAGTGGGTTAGAAGAATACAAAGACGATACATAAATAACAGGATCCATCTGAAAAAGAGCCGCCTGTAACGGGGTCTGTCTGTCCACAGAGCCGTGTTCCATAACAGAAGGAATGTGTGTGTGGTGTAAATTCAAGAAGTACCCCTTCTGGCCAGCGCTGGTGAGTCCCCATTCGATTTGTGATCATTAAGCAGGTACTGCGCAGATAGACACGTTTTGTTATTGCTAGTTGGTTCACCAGTACAGTCTTGCTCTACTTCGCACTGAATGCATCGCTGTTTTGATGACTTTTGCTTCCCTGTCATTAACAAGGTAAAAAGTGTGAACCACAAGAATAAGAAGGCAAGCATTATCTTCGTTGACGATTTACTGTTGGACAAGAACAAGTTTCGAAAGGGGTAAGGGTGTAACTGTGAAAGGGGGTGTGAGCTGACCCACAACTCTGAACTGGGAGCATTCGAAAATACAGGATCCCCCTTTATTGTTCTGAGTTATATGGTTTGTTGTGGTCTTTTTTTTCAGCATGTGTGTGTCTTTAAGAACCCTGAAACCTTTTGATTGTGAAGAGAGGGAGCAGTATATAGTAAGTGCATTTATTTCCTTTATCTGTTTTTGCACAGTGTTCTCCTTGTTTATCTGTGGTTGGCTCAGCACACATACTCTGTTCTCCAAGACAATGGGATCACTACATAAAGCCAGTGAAACAACCCTAGGACTGCAGCATGCTGTTTTGCATGCTTAATCCAAGCACAAGCCACTCTTGTTTACTATCTGGTTTACCTTGGAGCTACCACGGCATTACAGGATCCTGCCATAGTTAACTAATATCAACAAGCGGCTGATCCGAAACGTTTTTCTAAAGCAATCTTCTGACCTATCAGGATCTGTTCCTGCCTGATCACTTCCTGTGCTCTAGGTTACACGTGGCGGTGATCTACAGTACAGGAAGTGATTGGGTACCAGGAAGTAACGACACAATAGTTGTACTTGCTTCCTTACTAAAACAGAGTGCTGTCATTTGTTAAAGGCAAGCATGCAACATCCCCAGCAGTTGCTGCCGACATTCTCTGTCTGGTGTGGACTTGCCCATACATTGAGACTGCATGTTCTGCACCCACTGAATTGGTTGGAAGTGTTAAGGCAAAGCTTTGCCAAGTTATGCAGATGTGGAAATCAATTAGAAACAGTTCCAAAACTCGGTTACCCAAGGGCATCTGGCATACTTTAATAAAGGCAATATATGCAGCATGTTCGTTGTCATGTTATTTGTCCCATCCAATAATTCATTTAATTGGTACAGAGCCAAAACAAAGAAAACGTGCCTATTCAGGTCTAAAATTCTAACTGCGTTTAAAAAGTAAGCAGCAGATTGTTTGAAGCGAGGAGGCTGTGCTAGATCGTACCTGTAGTGCTGATTTAACTCTGCTGCAACCGACAGGAATACTTTGTGTCCTGCGCTGACTCTCCAGTTTGTTTTCTAAAAGCTGTTTATTTTACGTTCTGTTCAGCAGCCTCTGTAGTAGCCTTTGACCTTAATTATATTAATATAAAGAAAAAAAAATCTTTCTGTCTTTAGACAACTGCTCGAGAAACCTATCACCGTGCCATTGACTGGTGTGTGGCGTTGATTGACGACTACAGCATTCGAATAGGTGGGCTTGTCTTTTATTTGCAGGCTTCACCTGCTGTGTGCTGTCTCTGAATTTAAACTAGAGGGTTTAATCCTGACGTTTTCTATTGATCGATTAATCAGCCGATCTGCAGTCGATTTCATTGATTAATCGCACCTGTTTGCTAGTGATATTAAAAAGACATTTGCAAATAATATAAAGTATTATCATAATGCTGTTTACTGCAGAGGTTTCATAATGTCCGGTAATGTTTAATGTGCATGTATTTACTTACTTGCAATTTGACATCTTAAAAATATTTGTGACTAAGATGATACGATAAACTTGTATGTGTGTGTGGGACTCTCTCTAGTGTAGTTTTGACTTTAAAGTTAAATACCAGGTTTAGTCCTATTTTGATACTGAAACAGTGACAGTGTTTAGATCCGACACTGCTTCGATCAGTTGACTCTAGAATGAAATGAAATGTAAAAAGCATGTTTTGATTCCTGTACCGATGTTTCTTTTTGATTATTTCTTTTTTAAACAGCTTGTGGTTCCTTCTCTGGCTCTCTTGCGGAATACTGTGTGGACGATATCAGTGAGTCATTTTATTGTTTGGGGGCAGAGGTTGAGTTTTGTCAATCATTTCTGTAATACATGACCTGCTGCTGCTTGGTATGGAATGAGTTCCTGTGCGGTTGGTCACATGGTCTGAGTGCAGCATAGGAAGGGATTTAGGTCCTAGGAATCCACAACAACTTTCAATCTACAACATTGTATCTGCAGTAAATATCATGTGAAACTGGAAATGCATTTAGAATTAAAAAAAATAGGGTTTTACTTGAATGCACTTGTTAATGTACTTGCAAGTAGTCACACTGTAGCCAGCAATAACTGACATTAAAATCCTGCGCTTAGCAACCAACTCTGTCATTGTGATGCAGTTAATGCACCTGTTTGTATAATCCTGTTCTGCACATGCATGCTTTCAGTTGTATTTGAAGGCTGTTGTAAATAGTGTGCACAATTTGCTTTTTGAACAGTACTGTTCTCAGTGCATCGATTTTCTGATGATACCTAGCGGATATCCGATTAGGAAATGGCTTGCGGATTGCACCCCTAGAGGTGGCTCAAGCTATTAGGTGGGCTGGTATTGCTCTCGCCAGCGGAGAATCCTTCTGCCCTTCCCTGTGATGGAGTCCTTTTGCTGTGTGCTTGCTCCAGGCTACCCAGTCCGAAGGGAGTTCCTCCAGGGCCCCTCCAGAATGACGTTCCCCAGTAACCTGCTGATGCTGGAGGAGGACAACTTGGACTGCCAGACTGGCGGCCCCCACTGCCGTCGAGCCCCCTCCAAGAAGCTGCTGCCCGACCGCTCGCGCGCGGCCCGGGACAAGGCCAACGAGAAGCTGGTGCAGTACATCGTGAAGGCCCGCGGCGTGGAGAAGCACCTGCAGGTGAGCCGGAACCAGAGCCCATAGAGGACGTAGGAGCAGGAGAGAATTTACCAAGCAGGAGAGAATTTATCAAGCAGGGGAAGTCTTAAAGGATCCCAGGGACAACGTAGCGATGTAATCTGTGCCTTCCCCTCACCGCTGTCTGTGCAAAAGCTGAGGGAAAGCCACTTTTCAGGAGCGGTGGCTTGAATCCTGGTTCCAGGAGACTGCACTTTGAGAGAGCTGAGAGAGTAATATTGTGAATTAAACCATTTTAACTGTATAGGACTAGCGATAATCGTCTCTGTCCTGGCTGGTATCCACATTAGGGGATAAAGCCTCTTCTCTCAGAAACCCTTTGAGGAAGTGACTTTGTCTTTGCACAATTTATATAAATACTGCATGCTGATTGTGTTAACATTGCCTGATTGGTTGAGGTCTTGTGTCTTTTTTTAGGGTTACGTTGTATAAAGATAGCACACTTTGAGTTTTGGTCTTATTATTTGGTACACTGTTTTGTACTGTGGTTTTCTCAGGTAAGTTCTATTCCTGGTTTCGTCCAGTAAAATTGTAAATAAAATTCCACCATTGCTTTCTGGCAACATTTAGTGTAATCTGAAGCCACATCAACTATTATTACAGATTGAGAATGATACAAGCATATCTTTAAATGAACAGTGTGAGCAGCTGACCCAGGCAGTTTTTAATATCACTAGTTAAAGTTTTGTCTGCAGGTCCCATACGGAAACAAAATCATTGTTAGAAAATGAACAAAGCAAAATAATGAAGACGGTGCAGAAAAAGAGCGATGAAAGTCAAACCCCACTTGGCTCACTCGCGATTTTGTTTTCTGTAGATCACAGCGTTCGGTCATTCTTGCAGGTCCATTGCTAAGTCTGTTTTATGGGCTTGTGAGTATCGCTTGCATCATAAACAGCGAAGCCATGCTAAAGCAGAGCAAAGCAGGCCAACGCTACGCATGCTTCCAAACCATTCTCTATCAGCGAGCTCAGTCTTGTATTCATATATTCCTGGGGATGCTTTGTTTTTGTTCCAGTTTGAAATGACTCACAGCCTTCATGTGACTGTATTGTGGCTGCGTGAGCTTTATTGACGGGTGCTCTCTGTCTCCTCCCCGCCTGCAGGCGATCATCGCGGGCAGGAAGGCGTCGCGCTGGCTGGCGGAGTTCCTCCATCGCAGCCGCTTCCTCAAGTGGGTGGACACCTACCTGGAGGACGATGCCCAGCTGGAGGTTCTGGTGAACTACCTGCAGTCCGTCTGCGAGAGCGTGCAGAACACACAGCTGTCAGTGGAGCTGGACCGCATCCGCTTCATACTGGACGTGCTGCTGCCAGAGGTGGGCCTGGATATGAGGGAGCAGTGCTGTAGGCTTGTTTACTGATTGAACTGAAACATCCCCAGAGATAATCGCATTTCTGACAGCCATCTAAATAAGGCTTTGTTTTGTTGTTGCTGTGAGCCGTCTCTCAACCTGCACAGCAGTGTTGTTATTGTGAGCTGTCTCCCTTTCTCAGGCTGTGATCGGAGCCATCGCTGCTGTTGACAATATCTCGCTGGAGAAGGCCGAGGAGAAGTATATGAAGGGCCCTGTCTTCAGTGAACGGTAAGGAAACGGATCAAACAGAAAACACTTTTCAACAGGGAGCATTGTGTAACATTCACAGTAGATCTTGGGTTGAAAAACTATTATTAAGAGAAAGATTTTTAAAAGCTTGGGCAACTGAAGGTTCTCAGAACAATAAAAAGGGGACCAGTAATATGTTCATAAAGCTAATAAGGTAGGAAAATGGATGTTGGTTTTGTGAACAGGACTCGAGGGTGGGTTAAATAAAACGAAATGGCTCCGGCTTGTCATGCTGCTGTCCTCCGTTTCAGGGAAATCGAAGAATTCAACAGACAGATCGAGAAGGAGGTCAAGATGAAGACCCGATCGCTTGGCGTCCAACAACACTAGTCACACCGCAGGGAACGGAGGCGTTTACATGGAGTGCCATTCTCTTATTGGCATATCTGCTTGGGCCGTTGACTGAGGAGAGAAAGACCGAGCAACATCCTTCATGCACAAGGGACCCTGTCCTGACACCTGGGATTATTGTGTCAAAGTATTCATTCCTAATAATGGAGGAGGGGGTCTCATTCAAATTGTATTGATCTTACCAGAATTCTACACCCCTGGTTAACTGTAGACTTTTTATTCCACCTTTCATTCTGTTGGTTTGTGTAAATGTATGAACAGCCATTAAGGAGCCCTAAACCTTCCCAGAATCCTACTGGAAAATTACTTTGGAGTGCAGCCGAGAGTGCAACTCTAAATACACACACAATACAGTCGTGTTTGAGAGAGGAGTGTTAAACGAGACAGAACCCAGCAGCAGTGCCCTGCGGTTGTATTTCAGATATTTGTTGTATATTTCATCCCCCGCGATGGGGAGACGGTTGTACGTATGTCACACTTGACAGATTTCTCAGCGTATCTGAAAAGGCGATTACCCCATTGTCATGAAACTTGGTATTAGCATTATTTAGCATAATTTGTTCATTTTTGATTCTGGGGATACAGGGCGGTGTCTGTCTGTCTGTACAGACGCCCGTCTGTATATCACATTTTTAGCATCTATCTAAAGAACTGCTTATCCAATCATCCTGAGCATTATTTAGCATTTATCTGAAGAATCACTTATCATTCTTCTGTGCATACTGTTGCTGTATGAACATGTTAGGTCGTGCTCATGGATTAAATACAGAACTCCATTGCTGTTCATGGTGTATCCTCTGCCTTTACATTATTACTGAGCGGCTTTTAAAAACCATTTGCAGCTTGTGGGTGCAAAGCTTCAATAACCGAAATATAAAACATGCATGATGCACGTGGTCGTCCTGTTTTAGTATTCCATAGCAACAGCAATTATTACATCCAGTAATGATACAAATTAAACCCTGAAACCACGAATACACGTCTGTTTTTCTTCAGACTGCACAACGTTGGTTAGTACAGTTCATTTCATTTACCTCGTTCTGTCACTGAAAAGTCCATCTCGAATGAGCCACTGAAACGGACGTACTGCTCATCTGTGCTGTATTTTTTTCTCATGCATTAACAGCACTTCACAGTGTAAAAATAGATATTTCACAATATTTCATCATTAAACAAAGCTGGTGCAGTTGGCGGCAGGTTTTTTACGAAGAGAAAAAAATAAATATTTATAGTATCATGATTGTAAAACACTGTAATAGGAAACGTGAACTTCAATGTAAAATTTGAAATAGAAAAGAAATATAAAGATGTCTAGGAATACTAAATCATGTCTACTTTTGCTATTGAAAATGTACAGTGTAGACAGTAAACGACATAGCTTTAAACGTTGAATCAATGAACGCGGATCTACAGCCTTAATTGGATCATATTTTCTGGTCTCTGTTTTAATTGTGTGTTGTGTAGTCGCAATGTTACTGCGCAGAGCTCCACAGCCTACTGTTACAATAAATAGTATTGACATAATGTTAGCATGCAGTGTTTGAGAAGTACTTCTCTCAAGCCCTTATGACATTTAGCTTCATTTTTAACTGCTGAATATCAAACTGATTTGAGTATGGTGGAAATATTTTCTATCTGTAAGCCTTAACGGGAGGAATGAAATACATATGATTGACTGTTAACTACTTTTGTATTCAACAGTGCTGAGTGATTTTTTTTTTCTGGATCTTTTTTAAGAATCTGTCTTGTGTTCATTCAAACCCAACGACGGGACAACTGGGTGAATCAAACTCACGTTGAAAAGCTGATCCACAGCTTGGTGTAGACAGCAATCCCGCGGGTTTCTCTGCTTTCATTTCAACGTGTTTTGTTTTCCATACATTGTACTTGACTGCTCTATTAAAGAAACGCTGTGTTTAATTCACTCGCAGGGTAACCAGCACTTCACCAGCCTCCGCTGTTATTTTAGATGCATAGGTATTTTTATTGAGTGTGTGTGCCGACCAGTAATGAGAGAGCTCTATCTCTGGACTGTGAGCCAAGATTTGAATATGATTAATCAGCTAAGCCCAGGTTCCAAGTGCTGAGCTCTACTGAACTGAAGTAAACTGGGCTCCAAATGACCCTGCCCGACTGGCAGCGAATGACATCAAATCCGAGCTCTGCACATTTTACTTCAGGGAGTAATGGTGCTTCATGCTTTTGTAAATAGTTTATTATAAATATTTCTGTTTTTAAAATCAAGACGCCCCCTACCTGTCTTAAAGGGTGGGTTCAAGTAAGGGATGTAAATATGCAAGTATATGTGGGTTTGGGCTTCTGGGTTTTTTTTCTTAATTCATTATTTTTGTAATAAATGTAATTGCAAACATTATGATGTGAGATTGTTTGTTTTAAAGTAACGGCCCTGTTATATTGTTAGATTGTTTATTGTCCTATTACCCTGACACAAAACTGTAAGCTTTTGTTTGTTTGGTTTGCCCCATTCACTTCCTGTGTCACAGATAACAGTACCCCACTTTGATTCAGTTGTGCAGAGTGTAAGGCTAAGGTGGGTTGCAGTTACTAGTGGTAAGTTTTGCCCAAGATCAAATCCGTTTCAATCAGCCCCAGTTAGGACTGCAGGCTGGCAGGACTCCATCTCTCCACTTGCTAACCCAATTAGTTGATTGTTGGCAGTGAAATTTGAACTAGTTTGACTAAAATTGTGTTGTAATTTTTTTTTGTTGAGAAATACATGTTGGTAGTGTCTCGCTACTTAATTTGAAATAATTTGCAGCAAAATTGAAATATTTGAGAATCAAATTGATGCAAACTCTGTGTCTCAGAACTACGATATATATATATATATATATATATATAATATATATATATATAATATATATATATATACATTTATGTGGAGGTTGTGTGGTCCAGTGGTTAAAGAAAAGGGCTTGTAATCAGGAGGTCCCCGGTTCCCGTCCCACTGACTCATTGTGTGACCCTAAGTAAGTCACTTAACCGCCTTGTGCTCTAGTTTCGGGTGAGACGTAGTTGTAAGTGACTCTGCAGCTGATGCATAGTTCACACACCCTAGTCTCTGTAAGTCACCTTGGATAAAGGCGTCTCCTAAATAAATATATATATATAACCGTGTAAAATTGTAATGTTAAGCTCCGTGTTAGTGGGGGAAGGGGGCATTTGTGTGTGTGTGTATTGTGTTTTGATAATTTTACGATATAAGTTAAAATAAAAATAAAAAAGCCTTCATACCGGACCTCATCTCCCAGTTTCTAAAGTTCCTATCTGCTATATTCTTACACAACACTGCGGGATCCAAAGTGAATGAAGTGGGAGTGGCGAACAGGGACACAAACGTTGGACATTTCAGTCGGCTCAATAAAATATTCCACAGAATATCTGTAACTCGCAGTATAACTGAGAAAATGTGTCAGAACGACATCGATTGTGCCCACAGTGAAATGTAAAAAGAAATAGCTAGCGCCGCATCGAAATGTAAATAGCAAAGCAGAAAAGAACTGTCGTAGCCGATATGTAAATGAACAGAGTGAAATATAAAAAGCAAGTGGCAAAAGTGAAATAAATAAATGAATAACTAAATAAATATAGAAATAAATAGATAAACATGGAAATAAATGAATAATTAATTAATTTTGGCATGGAATATCCTGCATATTTGATTTATTTCTAAAATAAAGAAAGTTTTAGCAAAGATATTCTCGTAAAATGTTACAGTAAAATACATATTGAGACAAAATTGCCGAAACCCGGGATCGAACCAGGGACCTTTAGATCTTCAGTCTAACGCTCTCCCAACTGAGCTATTTCGGCACATAAATAAGTATGCACATGTTCAAAAGAATGTTGTCAAACTACATATTTTTGCGTTCAAATTATATACAAAATATAAAACAGTTAATACATTAGTATTGCCACGTGCTGTAACTGCTTTGTTTACTGTACAATAAAAAAAAAACAGAACGCGTCAACATATTAAGCCGACCAGTACTGAAAATAACTGTGCAATACGTATTTACACGTACAGTATGCTATTTACAACCAGCATCTACTCTTTTCTAAGAGACTATAACCATGAGTCTCTGTGGCGCAATCGGTTAGCGCGTTCGGCTGTTAACCGAAAGGTTGGTGGTTCAAGCCCACCCAGGGACGGAGTGGTGTTTTTTTCTTATGTGAATATTATATATTTTAAAATAGTCATATTGTTGTTTGGATATTGGGGAATTAAGTTTATTTTAATTTTAAGACGGTTAAGCGTTTATTCTTGGCATCTTTTCGGATCTTTCTTTAGGAACAAAAAAGGGAGGACTGTGTTGTATGTGACACACTTCCAGGAAGCTTTTCCATTCCCTTACCAAGATGGCGGCGCTGGTGGGTAAGTTATGAGCCGAATGCGATGCTATTTGCTTTCAAATGTCAGTCGATAAGACATACAACTCCCAATGGTGCCTATTTAATACATGTTATGGAATTTGAGTATTTTTTTCTTCTTTGAGGCAGCGCAATTTCTGTTTTATTTCATGAAAGTATATAACGTTGTCTCTGACCTTGCACAGTACGTGAATGCGGTCCAGAATCTGGGGGTTACACAACAGTGAGGCCTGGGGTTCGGGTAAACACCGCAGTGCGAATGTAATGTATGTGCGTGTGCTGTCAAATGTCTTGGATAATATTATGCATGCATGGCTTATGAAACATAGCACGGTACAGTTGAAACAGTGCCCCGATAAACACAGATATACAACTTACACAACAGGAGGTGACGTAACAACACAACTTCTGAGTTCGTTTCGACAGGCGTGTAGCTAAACCTGCTACACAGTTGTATGCATACTGATGTCTGTCTGTAGGAGACAAATTAGATGACAGTTTAAAAACAAGTATGTTGGCGTTATCTAAATGCAACTGTCGTCCACTGGTTAAAGTCCAGGGCTTGTCACCAGAAGGTCACCGGTTCAAATCCCACCTCTGCCAGTGACTGACTCACTGTGTGAAACTGAGCAAGTCACTTAACCTCCTTGTGCTCCATCCTGCGGATGAGATGTTAAATCAATGTCCTATTGTAAGTGACTCTGCATATAATGCACAGTCCACAGCCTACCTCTGTAAAGTGCTTTGTGATGGTGGAACACTATGAAAGGCGCTATATAAAAATAAAGATATAATTATATTGATTTCCATTTTGTTAAGTCACACGTTCTGTGCCATTCTTATTTCAGTGACGGGGTCATTTACATCTTTTTTTCTTCATGCTTGTGAATTTGGTGAAGGATAACTAGCTGGTGAGTTTCAGGCATCATGAGAGCTTCCCGTCACATCTCTGCAAGAGAGAGCACTGCAGTCCTGCAAATCAGTTTAGTCGCTAGTTGCATAAAAAAACAACAACCTTGAGTTCAATT
The DNA here is from genome assembly GCF_902713425.1 of Acipenser ruthenus. Taxonomy (NCBI): domain Eukaryota; kingdom Metazoa; phylum Chordata; class Actinopteri; order Acipenseriformes; family Acipenseridae; genus Acipenser; species Acipenser ruthenus. The sequence continues at coordinate 3,947,054 of NC_081235.1, forward strand.
TACTCATGTGTTGCTTGAGTTTAAAGCTGCAGTTGATTAAAAACCCTAAAGCATTGAAGTCATTCCCTTAAGCCCCTTTCACACTGGCACTCCTACCCGGGTTCTGGCTACCCGGGTTACAATCCCTCTTCGTGTGAAACCACGTACCTGGGTCATACCTTGACCCGGGTTGAGTGAGACAAAATGCATGACGGCCATTCGAAGCCTATGAAATGACAAACAGCCACACCTGCGTGAAGGTTTCACTTCCGCAAGGAACGTTTCTGTTTGTCCTGTTTAGCCTATTTTTGTTGCTTGTGGCACAGCATGAGCCAGATTGCAGCAGGGATGAAGAAACATTCGCTCTAATCAACATTTGGTCCATCGGTTCAATCCAGAGAAGCTTGGATGGAAGCTTCTGTAACAAGCTGCTTCCAGGGCATTGATACGCGGGTTGTGTACTTGCGTCTGTCACCCAGGTCAGCCCTGCTTTACTAAAAGCAATGTGAGATCACGTAGCCGACCCGCATGACACCGGGTCCTGACCCGGGTAGGTTCCGACCCGGGCAGAGCATGCCAGTGTGAAAGGGGCTAGCATGAGGGAAAATGTATCCTGTTACTTCCACTGGAAGTATTGTATGCAACCTGCTTCTCTTTAGCAGAGACTGTTGGTTGAGATCAGTTGTGGGACATCCCTGGAAGATAACCAATCTTATTTCACACAGAGGTGAAAGACTTATGAGTTCGCTCTCTCTGCAACCTAAGACCCAAAGTAATTCTCCAGGAAATCCTAAATCTCTCTTCTTTTTCATTTCAGTTCCCCGCTTGGCTAGGTTTGGTGCCTTGTCTCTAAGGTAAGAAAAATGAAAACCTGAATATAAAGCTTGGAGGGGAGTGTAGTTTGCAAGTAAATTCTATTAGAAAAAAAAAAACAGATTATGTATTTCTTTTTTTCCTGCTCATTTCCAGTATATTTGACCATGCACTTTCGTGGCTGGTTTCACAGACCATGATCATCACTAATCTTGGACTAACTAATGTTATTTTAGGTAAAGCAGCTCAATACTAGTACTAATCGGTGTCTGTGAAACCAGCCAATAGTGTTTCTAATTCATGGAATGGATGGAACTAGTCTTAAACATTACATTACTACAGAAAGCACATGGTAAAGGGAGTGAGATCGCTTATGGTTTGTTGGAGTAAACTCCATCGTATTCCTTTGAATTTGACACACTTTTTAAACTATTTTTTTCTTCTCAAAAAGAGCCTGTGTCTTAAATTCGAGTTCAGTAGTGATGCGTGAATTAAAATCACCAACAGAATACGTGACTTCCCGAATTCACAAACAGCAATGCGACTGACTGCTGAGAAAAGACGAACAAAACGTTACTGCCCGATCTCGAATCATCCACGACATACAGGCATCCATTTTCAAAGAGGCGTCATTAGCTTCCTGAGGAATTCGAAGAGAAGTATTTACATTTCTAAGAAACAGTACTAGCTTGGACAGATTGGAAATGCTGATCAGACCCCCGTATTTTTCGACATACCAAGCAATACCACAGTTCAGAAAACTGAGAGAAAAAACAGGTGTGAGTAATCACGACTGGAAATGAGAAGCAGCACATAACTGTAATGCTCTGTGTGACAGCAGACGACCGCAAACTGCCTCCATATTGTATCTTTGTAAATACAGATTTATTTGATATTTTATTTTTTTTCCTCAAATTGTGGGTGGGAAATTTGGGCTGCATCTTAATATGTTAAATTTGAAGGAACACGGTAGTTGTAAGTTCTTTTTCTGTAAATGGATGGTGTCCAATACCAATGTGTGGTTAAACGTTGTGAAGTCGTTGGAGATGAGCAGCTCCTTGTGTGGTTTTTTTAATTGGTGTTTTTGTGCTCGCAGGCCCAGCTCAGCACTCGCAATCCAGACTCGGACCCTCAATCAGAGCTCAGTCACTGACAATGGCAACAGGTAAAGAAAACAAGAAAGTGCCTAACCTGGGCTGTGCCCTCTCGCTGTGTTTAGGTCTGCTGTTTTCAACAGGTCAGGACAGGCTCTTACACTGTAAGTTAATACATTGTGTGTCGGGGTGAAATGTCACTTTGCCCAGTTTGAGCAGGGTTCTGCTTTTTGTTCTGTTTAGAGGAAGGTATTTCTAATGAAACGGCGCATATCCAGTAGCAGAATGTTAATGAGTGCATGTGCCGTCCTCCCAGCCTGGTTCCTGCCAGACAGAAGAGCACAGCCGTGGCTGCTAAGAATCCGTCCCTGCCGAGCAGCAAAGGAGAGTACGTCATTACCAAGCTCGATGACCTCGTCAACTGGGCCCGCAGGGTAAGCGCTCAGTAAGGATAGGTCAAACACCAGACAGGCTCCTCCTTAATGATTTACCAGTTCATGACCTACAGAGACCTTACTATCAAGAGCTGATAAGAGGGATTTTGCAGGGGCCTGATTGCTTAAATTCCTGGTCATTTAATCAGTTTACCGAAGACCCGTCCACACAAGCTTAATAATTCAGAATACATTGACGCCATGTGATTGCTGCTCACTGCATTGTGAGTGTGAATAGAGGAGTAATGAGGTTAGTGCCAGTGTCTGATCCTGGAACAGTGCTCAAAGGATCAAGGGTAAGCAGAGCAAGGTAGCAGGCCTGTGTGTGTCTCTGCAGAGCTCGCTGTGGCCCATGACCTTCGGGCTGGCGTGCTGCGCGGTGGAGATGATGCACATGGCCGCTCCGCGCTATGACATGGACCGCTTTGGCGTGGTGTTCCGAGCCAGCCCCCGCCAATCTGACGTCATGATCGTCGCAGGGACCCTCACCAACAAGATGGCCCCCGCCCTGAGGAAGGTACGTCACTGAGGGCTTCTGGGATTCCCTTTCCTAACGTAGAAACCAGGAAACATGCAATGTATTGGGTAGCGTATGAGAAAGCAATGGATTTTCCAGTGGACTGGTTAGTTCTACCTGTACTCCGTTCCACCTGAATCATGCTTGTTTAAAGTTTTATATCAGGTGTAAACGCTGTTTTAGTTGAATTAGGTTTTGCATTTAACTTCTGTCGGTGCCCTCTGGACTTTGAGAAGCGTCTTCCCTCATGAACATTGCTCTCACATCAGTGTTGTTGTGGTGGTCTTGGTTTTCTGTAGGTGTATGACCAGATGCCTGAGCCTCGCTATGTGATTTCCATGGGAAGGTACAAACTTTATTTATTTATTCAAACAGGGAATGCAATTACTGATTGTATTTTGTAATTAATTGAAATTACAATGTAATTGTAGTTGAATCTTGGCACCCCAGGTTCTGTATTTGAACCTGTGATACTTGATTGGTTATTTAGAATAAATAGGGTAAACATGTTGATGTGTAGTTCTGTTACTTTTTAGTATAATTGGAATTACTGCTTCATAATTGTAACTGTAATTGCAATTGAACAGAATATCCTTGTAATTGTAATTTCAGCGCACAATGCTGTTGTAATTGTAATTGATCCCGGTTGTGTTCTGTGTTCTGCTGCCCTTAGCTGTGCCAATGGTGGCGGGTACTACCATTACTCCTACTCTGTGGTGCGAGGCTGTGACCGCATCGTGCCAGTGGACATCTACGTTCCAGGTAAGCGTGACTGGGGTCTCTGTGCTGGGTTCATCTGGGCATGCTACAGGCTGGGCCAAGAATGCATTAGAAGCACTCCTTGTAACAAAGTCCATGTCAGAACGGTGCGCAAGTGTTCATGCCCTGTGGACAAGTCGATGAAAACACTGAACATGTCCTTTGTGAACTTTGTAATCATTTTGCTTGCCAGTTACCAGAGATTAACAACCATTTTTTTGTCACTGGAGTTGCAAGTTTTCCAGACACTGACTGTCTGTCTGTCTCGCTGTCTAGGCTGCCCCCCAACAGCGGAGGCTCTTCTGTATGGCACCCTTCAGCTCCAGAAGAAGATCAAGCGCGAGAAGAGGATGAGGATCTGGTACCGGAAGTGAGGGGACAGTCGGGACCGGAGTTCTACTTTTATTTATGAACGGCTTTGCCACAGGGAGGCGCTGTGTACATTAACTATATTGTCAGTACAACTGTGTTTATTACTGGACATGTGCCAGTCCTGTTGATTAATACATTAAATACGTTATTATAATAATCCATTTTCATTTATTATAGACTATGCACTACACTATTTTTTTTTTTTAATACCATTAAGAGACCAGAGCTCTGAAAAGAAATGACGTGACTACACAAAGTTACAAGAAATAGGAGACTTATGCAACATCTGTACAACCTCTCATGAAGCAATATCTACACACACAGCAACTGCTGTATCTGTTGTTTGTTTGATATAGGGTAAGCCGTTCAAGGCCTTGATGGTTAAGCATGTCGGCAAGCGTGTCTGAAAAAGATCTATACAAAGTGCAACTTTCATTGTGCGAAACCTTATCAAGACTTTAGTTGAGGAGTGCAGGGAAGGTAAATATTTGTTACACCTCCCTGCATGATCTCATTAAGTGGTTGTTTTCTCTCGAATGTACATCTATCACAGGTGCGATTTTAGATGGATCTTGAGGATCGGTGTTCAGATTTTCATCTTAGAATTTCAGTGGTTTGTGATCAGCTGGGCAGGAACGATAAAGGCTTAGTCTGGGGGCATCCTGTCAACTCCATTTCAGGTTGCGTTCAGTGCAAAAACAAACACAGACTTCTAGAAAGTGAGAAAGAAAAGACTCCCACCATTAAACATTTGCACCAGAAATGTGTTTTTTATTATTATTATTTCTTGTAAGTTTCCAAACTGTTTAAGAAAAGTCACAACAGGGTTTGAGGTGTCTTCTAGTGCGTCTCCTTTTCCCTAACAACTGGGATCCATTTATTTTTTAACAGTGGATTGAATTTATTTCAGAAGAAGAATGGCAGTAAATTAATTCACAAGTCTAATGCCTGAGAATTTGTCCTGAGTTACTCTTTGGTTGGTTTCACAGCCCTGGTTAGCACTAACATCAGACTAACTAAGTTAGCAGTAGTCCCAGAGTAGCGTTAGTCTGAGAAACCAGCTGTTAAACTCAACATCCAACAGTTATCACCCCACTGCTGGCCTGGAACTAAGTAACACTAATAAACCCTGTGCAGTTTTGTACAGATTAATGATGGATTAGTTACAGTGGTTGTAAAACGCAGCACAGGTGTTAGAAACATAAGACAGGGTTTAAAAGGGTTGGAATTACTGGTTCACCAGTTACTGTTTAATCAAGCTAGCACTGCATGGGATAACCACACAAATAGGAACATGATCTTACGTTTCGATACCTTGTTTTCTGTGACAGCACAGTTGCTAGTTGGTTTCATATATAGACACGGTGCTGGAGAAGATGCAAATGCAAGATGTGGAACTGCATTACTATACATGATCTGCTGCTGTAGTCATCAAGATCTCTTGAGAGGGTTCTAATGGACCTTCTAGCTCTTATTTTGCAGCTTGCTCATGCGCTTGTTTATAGATGCAACCCCCCACACATAAGCACATGCTCCTGTTTGCGTGGTGACACAGATTTGGCTTGGTTTTGCTGGGCAGGGGAAGAGGGTTTATTGTTTGAGGATGGTGGGGGTGATCATCTTGTGGAAGGAGTAGTATTTGCACTCGGAGGGAGGGGAGATGTCCATCAGGCTGGTGCTTATACTCTCCTTCTTGAAGCCAGCCTCCAGCAGCCGAGGCACCTGCGTCTCCTGAAAGAGGGAGAGGGGTTGAGGCCAGGTTAGGAGGCTTCGTGGAGTACGGATGTATGTTTTAAATACATCTCGTGAACTGCTCATCCAGTTGTGATGGTAGTTCCATTAAAGGAGAAACGACCTCCACTGTAAATATTTCATTTGTATTCCTATCTTATAGATCCTTGTCATTTTTTATACACACCTACCTGTTGTGATGAAGCTTGGGAAGGACATTCCTTAGTAATGAGAGTATCCGAATCTGGGAGGATATGGAGGCTATCCCTCACTCCATGTCAGTGTCCCACTTTGACATGCACAGACTGGGATAGTGACTAATGATTTTCTGCTTTGAATATAAACCCCTCCTAAAAATTTAAAAAAATCTGCAAGCCTATCTAGGCATCTATTCAGTTGATCCAAACGCTGGTGGATCTGAATACAGATACCAGTTAAATCATTTTAAAAACTCTGACAACATCACTTGTGTTTTTATCTAAACGACAGGTTTGGTTCTAATTCAATATTTAACCATTGCCAGTACTCAGATGAAGTGAATAGACCTGCGTAGTTTTTCTGCGCATGTTGCTCTGTTGACTCTAGCTCTGACACACAGTGTGGTGAAGACTTGGAGCCCTGCGTTCTGTGTTTCCCAGAGCTCACCTGGAACATGGTGTCAATGTTGTCGTATTTGGTCTTGAGCAGCTCTCCCCAGGAGGTGAGGTTACAGTAGGTGAGGACACCGCCGGGCTTCAGCAGCCTGTGAGCGTGGCCCTGGGGAGGACACAGACACAAGCAGGCCAGTTAATCATTACATGTCTGCACGTGCAAGTGCTTGCAGTGCACGCACGGTTTTATATGCTTGTCTGTTGACACAAGTTGTTTAAAAAGGGATGCAAACGACCTTGACAAGCAACACTACACAAGTGGGTGGCACTGGATTTCAGTGGCAAAAGCAGGTGCTTTTCTGCAAGTATAAGCTGTTGTAGTTCAATAAAAAAATTCCACAGTAAATAAACATTTTGTTGGTCTCCACTTGCAGGCAGAATTACCATGTCATAACTTTCGTAAACACCTTCACAATGGTGGAAGAACAAAACACCCACAACTGCAGATTGTTATAACAAAGTGTGAAAACGCTAGTACTGTTTGTGAGCACACGTTGCCTCCACGTGGCAGGTTAGGCAAACACCCTTTTCGTTTTAATGCAGTATGCTTTTAGTTATCGTGCTGGCTTCATGTTTTTCAGCAGGGTCCTTTACTGCCGTTCAGGAAAATGAAGGCGGAGGGGCTGGAAAGAGGGCAGCCTTGTTTTTAAAGTCCGAGTCATCAAGTGATAGTTGGGATAGACGGGCAAGGTCAGGGAGGGAGGAAAGATTTGCAGTGAAGGCAGTTCGATAAATAAACACAGGTGTGGAAAGAAAGGAGGGGTGGAGAGACACAGGACATTTCCTGACCTAAACAATTCCATTAGATTGCATCAGGCTCAGAATGAAGATGCAGCAGTAGACATTAAATAATTAAAATATCGCCTTTTTGAATTCCTTTATAGCCTTTATTATACATCAATCTCGTGGGGCTGTGATTTTCGTTATTGCTTTTTAATGCCTTCATTTTAGATTTAATATGTTATTTGATTGCGACATACCTAAACAAAGACTGCAATACAATTACGCACTGCAAAGTTACAATCGTTACCACAGTATGCACGGCGTTCGACGTGGACAAACTGATAAACCTTCATCTGCACAGAACACTTCACATGGACCCCGAGAGGCTGTGGTAGTGTGTTTCTTTGAAGCTGCAGATCTACTGGCTGGCTTCTCACTGTGCTGCGTGCAGCTGACTCTGTCTTATCACATCACCGTTGCTTACTTTACATTTTATTTAGCTAGTGTTTGCACATGGAGGTTCACACTGCCGAGGACATCTGACTCACCTTGATGAAGTTGAACTGGTGTGTGTGCCAGGTGTCTTCAGACAGAGGGTAGGTATCATAAAGAATACCTGAAGAGACAAGAACAGGACAGACTTACACTAGGGTTTCACATAGCTTTTACGATTGATAAAAAAACACTGGGGACTGATTTCCAAAGCATTCTTTCTACAGTCTTAAACCACACTGCAGCTAGAGGTTCATGGTGGCCCTATGCCCTATTGATAGTTTCATGGCAGGTGATTGTATTTCTTTCCCTGAATCAGTTGCTTTTAGGTATATTGGTCCATTATCGTTCCAGTGGGTGTAACAGGAAGTTACCAACTTACCGTCAAAGTGGCCATCAGGCAGGGTTGACACCACATCTTCCCACAATCCTTTGAGAGGGACGATCTGCAACAAAACACATTTCCAGGAAGTTAGGAGTGTGGGGATTTTAACTGTCTAATGATTCTTTTTTTTCCCCCACTTACAACTTTGTTCTAACCATGCCCTTAACTATTAAAGAGCCCCTTCAAATGTAATTTTTATTGCTTTTACATCCCCCTTGCTATTTTAAGGTGTTTGCAACCAATATGAAAAAATAAAGCGGTCTACCTGACTGAGCTGCTTTGTGCTTGACCATGGAATTGTAAGTGCTGGCAAATCATGTGACAATGCTCCCTCTCACCTCTGCCAAACCCCTTCTCTACATTAATATAGACAGACAGTAGTCTGGGCGGCGGACAAGCTCAAAGCAAGTGTAAAGCCAGGTAACAGCAGATTTAGAGAACATTAATATTGGAGCAACAGAACTCAGATGCATAGAATGACTGCACCAAGACAAGAGTGAAATCTGGAGCTCCTGTCTCTTGAAATGGTGCGGTTTGAATTCACAAAAGCCAGCAGTGAATTCTTCGCCTCACCTTGTGTGGCTGGTTCTTCGCCCACTCCTGCAGCCTCTGAAACACTCCATCGTTGCACTCAATGATCCAGTGCTCCTCGATAGGGAACGACTCCACCTTAGTGGCAGCGATAGCCATTCCGAACCCGATCTCCAGCACGCGGCCTCCTGCAACACACGACAAGCAAAGCATGAGCCGCGCGGGGCACTCCAGCGAGAGCTCTCCGCGCAGGGGAGAGAAAAATAGCAGGTGCACGGGATAGAGGTGTGTTTCACAGACTGGACAGCACTGGTATGGATACATAATCCCTCAATGCATTTTCATATGTGAAAGCTGCCTGGTCCTGTTGGAAGTTTCAGACTCAAAGGCCTGGTAAGGAGTTGACAAGTTTAAACACCATACTTGCCAGGCGGGTGTGCCAAGGGTCAACACGCTGCATTGTAAAAATAACCCAGCAGGGCAATACGGAGGGGGCACACTGCAGCAGCTGCAGCTGTCATGCAACAGCTGCTGTCACTAACTCACAGGCATGCATGTTCAGATCAAATTAAATACTGAGAAATTAAGAGTGGCTGCCCTGCACTATACCGTGAAAACATTCCTGCAAAACGTGGTACACCATATAGAACACTAACATCTACTACCAGCAAGCTTGCTAAAGTTTAGTATAGAATTGTGGTAAACTTCAGACAGCTATATTTCGAATGCAGTTGTACTGAACTGTACTTGTAAAGAATAGGCATATCAACAGACTACGGCGCAAAGCACTGAATCTAAACTAAACGTTTACCGTACAGTCCAAATGTTGTACAGACATTAGGGGGGATTAATAAACCCAAGAAATGTAATTAATACAGTGAAAACGTTGCATTGCTAAAGCAATCAGAACACTGCCCCGCTAATTGCATTGAAAGTCGACCCCTACCTTTGGACGCCGCTACCGTGGCGAGCGAGTGCATGTAGGGGGTCTCCCATCGCTCCATGACCGGCTTCCCCATGATCTCGAGGTGTGTATCAGCCTGGTTATACTGGGCATTCGCGTCGGTCCACACCGGCTTGCAGTTCTCGCCCGTGGCGAAGATGGGCTGCGCGGCTTCGGTACTCATGGCTGAGGTTAGGCAGAAAAAAATAATTCCAAAATCAGGTCAATCTTAAACTTCAGGGCGCCGGCGACTGACTGGCCACGACAATCGTGGTGATTGAAAAGAGGGCAGCTAAGAGTATGCCAAGAGTTTTAATAACAGAAAGTGCTGCGCTTGCAAGTTGAAGGCGTACCTCGCGAGGACTGGAACGAGTCGCTCTCAGCTGATTGGATGGAACACGTGGTACCGTCAGGGGGCGTTGCCTCCTTGTGTGTAAACAGCTTGCAAATAGTTTTCCTTCACCTGTTCCCTCCGGCGCACTCAGTGTATAGAAAAATACTAAAACGTTAATACCGATGTCTCGTAGTCAAAACGTGTCATAGAATCGTATTATAGCATTATAACATATAACATTACTTATGGATGAACAGATAATACGACCATAGAGCATAAAATAAGCCTACAAACATTTCCTTCATTATTATTTTCATACAACTTTAATTATTTTTTTTAGAAGAGCGATGCTTACTATACAGCTATCTTTACCTTGTTGAGCGTGTATAAATACACATAATATGAACGTAAAGTACGGTGTTCCATGGGCAGTGAGTATTTTACTGTGTGCAGTAAGCTTATTTCATTCCGTCCATACCAATGTGACCGTGGCACTCAAAGTTTTTACTAATTCAATATTCTCGTTTATGGATTACCCTATGGAAATGATTGTCACCTTAACAAAGTGAAACTCTGAGGTCATTTTAAACCTGATCATGTACCACGTGCTATATGTTGCGTTGCTAATAGTAATACAGTATAACTTTTTGACTACATGAGGACTTGTGTGGCATATTTTATTGTGGCATATATGCCTCAAATGTATTTTAAGAAGAAACGGTTTGAACAACCTTGTGTGTTTAAGGGATTAAAAACGGCCTTGTTCTCTGTTTAAATTATAATTATATCGAGAATCCCTAATTAGTGTCGGCTGTTGGCGAAGGCAGCGTTATATACTGTACCTAGATAATAACTAACTATGATAACCATTGTCATTATTGATTACCATTACATTAATAGCTTTAATAAACAATAAACATGTCCCTTAAAAATGTCTGCAGTCTATTACATTAAATCTAGTGCAGTTGTATGCATGCCTGTAAAGTTTAAAACGAGTCACAAAAGCAGGGCAGGCACGTTTTAAACTTTCTGTCTACCAAACGGCCTTTTTAACTCGCTTACAGACAGCCCGCCTCCCGTTTTCCTAATCTATGTCTCTTATGATAGGACCTTTCACACAGAGGTTGTCAAGGAGACGAATTCACTGATTCTCACAGAAACAGGGGTTAGATAAACTGGTAGTAGATGATTAACGTAACTCTGCAACTGTTATCTGGGTTCATGTTTCAGTTCTCATCTGATGCTGATTTCAGACTTTCAGCTTCCTGCCTCTACATCGTTTTGGGAGGATAAAGTAATAGTTTTCTCCCCCTTGTGATACAAATAAATACATTATTATATAAAAAGCAAAGCTGCAAAGATACTTACAGTTATTTATTTACGCATTTAAGAAAGCAAGAGAAAATCACCCTTATCAGTATTTCACATACTCAACGTGTACAAAGTTCATACAGTAAACAGAGATAATATTTTAAAAACTACATCCCCCAGAATGCCGAGCAGAGCAGGCACTACGGGCTGACGTTGGCCCCCTGTAGAGAGACCCCGTGGCACCGCGTAGTTGCATCGCAGATTCAGTTTGAACCTGAAGCGGAGTGACCTTCTTGGGGAGGTAGTGAGAGCGATACAGACAGACTGGCAAACACTCCCGCAGTTACGCAGAACAACCCACGGACATGAACAGCAGCCTGGCCGGAGATGAAATTGGGTAAGACACACTACTTCTGAACACGAACCGCGGGATATCTGATCGGGACAGTGGAAATAATTACCGGGGGCCTCCTGAGCCTCGGAGTTTCCTGAATGGGATATCCTGTAGAATAGTAGGAGTAAAGGGTACCGTGTATTTGTTTTCGTTGCTATATTTTGTTTATAAAAAAAAAAATGTCAACAAATTGGCAAAACTTGTCACTTAAAGCAAAAGTTAGTCTTGAAACTTTGTGTATTGTTTTGCATTGGTGTCAAATTATCGCAAGCGTACCTGCCGGTGGTGTTTTAAATGTTTGTTTTTGTGTTGCTATTAGTTTCGTTCAACTCTGCCGGTAGGTAGTAACTCCATTTTGCGGTTACAGAAATGTACATTTAAAAATTAATCGAATTTCCACGTTGAAACTTGTCAAACAGACTCCGGTTTCCATTTGACAGGCTTGTTGTCATTATTGAAATGAGTGGGATATTTATGGCATAGTACATAGTGCGATAATTTGTATATTTTCTGACGTGTCAAGTGTAGTCGGGACCAGTTGGGTTTTTGTTTCGCTTTAGCTTTATGTTAATTGGTTTTAAATATTTAGCCTTTCAGTTGCAAACCGGTTAATCCTTACACACTGGATAAAAGACAAGGTTGTCAAACATATACCGTCCTCGGTTTGTGGTTGGAGTCCGAGGAAGAGTGGCCTGGTTAGGTCTCTTTTCAGGGGTGTTTTAGGTGGCTTCATTTACAAATTACAGGTACAGAAAACCAACACTTCCGCAAATGTACAAGTAAAATGTAGCAGATACTTATGGAAAATGACAGCCAACTGCCAAACTTGAACGGACTTTTTTTTTTTTTTTTTTTTAATTGTTCACTGTTCTGGAATGGCTTACGCGTTTTACAAACGTTTTGTTTAACACCTGCTGAGATCCACCCTGCTTCCCTGGGTGGTGAACAAAAGACTTTCAAAACAGGTTTCAAAGCGCTATTCCCATGTTATCTCAATCAAGACTTCAGGGGTTGAGATGGACAGGAACAAGAACTCCCCTTACCTCGCTTTAGAGGGGCATTTTTGGTAAATTGTCATGGTTTTTAAAGGCTCTTTAACGTTGTAGAATAGCTAGTTGGTCTGTATAAAGTAAGATGGCAGATCAAAAAATAGCTTAGTTAAAATGCAAAAGACAGTAAAACGGATGTTTCCCTTTTGATGCACTGCTATAAAGAAGATGAGAGGACTCTTTGTTTTGATGTTTTGTGTATTTACATGCATTGATGCATGACCTTAGCTAATTCACAGCTTTAAGTTGGATTCTAAACATGTAAAAATACAATTTGGCATAGAGCTTTTTCCACTAAATGTTCCTTTTTGTAAGTTTGTTTTTTATTTAACCTTTATTTAACCAGGAATGTCCTGCTGAATCTCATTTAAGGGAGACCTGGTCAAGAAGGTGGCGTACAACACAAAAAACACACACATTCAAATGAGCACAACCAATACAAACAAGCTAATCAAATGACCAAGTAATCCATCTCGTATCCGACTGCGGTGGAACGAGAGTAAGGCAAAAGTCGGATAGATGAATCCTGTTTTAAATACCATTATACACTGCTGTAACAATGACTATATTCGCACAACTTTTGTTTTGAGATTCATCTTGTTAGGGAGCTCCCCTAAATCCCATGTTTAGAAAGATACAGGTTGTTAATGCCGTGTGGATGCGTACATTTGCTGGTGAGTGGCAGGCAGGAGATGGAGATGGAGGTTGAAGTTGATACGCCTCGCAGGTGAACAGGATTTATTTACATATCAACACACCGAACAGCTCAAGTGACACTACCACAGAAAAAAAAACCTTTTAGGGTTCCTCTCCAATGAAGACATGACATCACCTGTTCATAAAAGATCTCTGCTATCTAAATGAAAACTGAAGATGACTAATTTTCTTTTGTGTGTGTGTCATTTTGACCCACCCTAGCAGGTTGTACTTGTTACCATGAACGCCTTTTAATTTGTCATCATTTAAGAGGTCTATTAGTGGATATCAAAGTTTAAGAGACTTGACTTTATTAAACTTGTTTTACGACACATTTAATTTATAGAAATATGTACTGGTGTAAGCGTTTTTTGAATTGCTCATGAAATTGGTTTAACATGGCTCTCCATCTGTAGAATTGGGAGAATGGGTCTGTGCGTGTGGGTGAGTGAGGGTTAAACAAGTGACAGTCACAGATAATTGGGTCATTTCTTCATAGCTGCTTTTTGACTTTGAGCTGGAACGAATGGGGACTTGCAGTCATTTTCCTCTACTGCTTGAACACCAGCTATAGAGATGTAATGTGCCTGCTAGTGATTTTTCCAGTTGGAAATCCGAGATGGCAAGGAGTCCACTGGGCTAGCACCATGCAAGAGAAATCAATTCACTCTGCTCTCCGTCTGCCTGAAACACAGTTAGTGATATCGCTGATGAACTGCTTTGCACAACATTAGAACACTATTTTTAGCTTGCGTGAAGTAAAATTTGTGCAAGAGTTTAAAATCCACTCGTGGCCGGCAGTTTTCATGTTTTTCGCTGAAAAAATAAATTCAAATGGCAGGCAGTGTGTATTGATTGATTATTCAGGAGCCTCGCTGATCCATTTTTATGCTTAGTTTATAGAACATGGTGCTTGGTGTGTCTGTGTTCAGAAGGAGAAATAGCACTGGTGCAGAATGTATTAGGATCACTCTGGTTCTTAGGCTCCATGGTAAAAGTGTAGTGTGAGGAATAGTGCCAGCTCACATGGCACAGGATTAATATGAAGAATAGAATAAAAAATGTTCCAAATATGCTTGGAGCAAAAAAGGACATGTTGTGTTCATGTTGCACACGGGTTTCCCTTGATTAAGCCCTGTAAAATGAGTTGGCAATACACTGTTTAAAGTATGGATGTTACAACATGTCATTGTTGAGATGTAATGACCAAATGGATGTTTGTGTTGTGTTGGGAAGCATTGCATTGTCTCTGGCACACCTGCTGGGCTGGGAACGTGCCTGGAGAGCTTGAGGGGACACCTGCAGGGCTGGTCTTGATTGTGCTGACAGCCGTTTATAAGCTCCTGGGTGTAAAGAGGAATCAGAGGACATCCACTGACCTTCAGTTCTCCTGAGCTGTTGTGGGGAGTGTCTCTGGTGAGGGAACATATTTGGACATTCTAGATTTGGTAGTAATTGGACTATATATCTGTCTGACAGAAAGCACCATGGCTGACTGTAGCCCTCCCCCCTCCCCTGAAGAATGTGAGCACCTCTATATGCTGTGTGTGTGCAGTAGCAACAAGGAAAACGGGGCATTGTATTCTACGCAACCACTGAGACATTAATGAATTGTGCAGCAACTCTTTTAGAAGTCTTACTCATGGAAATCTGTTTTCTTATCTTGTCAACCTAATTTAAATTGCCTTAAATTATATATATATATATTTTTTTAAGATTATCTGTGAATTTGGTTATGTTTGTTTACGTAATTAAATAAGATGCGTTTGGTTCAACTGGTCAAGTCCTGGCAACCTGGCACCCCCTCAGAACTAGTTTCTTGTACTTCATTCCTAACTAGGACACAGGCAAATCTCTGCTGTTTTGGATTTGAGTGGCTAATTTGTGGTGGTCTAGGAGCTTTCCTCAGACTTTGATTAATGGAGTGCAGTGTATCCAGAGTCCCAGAGGATCCCAATAGGGGACTGCTCCATCAAAAACTGTCGCCAAGATTTGAGGAAATGAGGAGAGAGCTCTACCTGGATTTATGAGGTAATGTACAGCTCAAATCTGGGGCATTGGTTCCATTAAGAGAATGAACCAGAAAAAGATAACTAAGTGGGGCACCTCATTCTCAGAAGTAGGATATTACGGACCTAGTTTGCAGTGGAGCACTTTCTAATGGGCTGCATGTTTAGAAGGAGAAGAGAGACTGACAGTGTTCTAAAGGTGACATTTCATTGAAACTTTGAGTTTTAAAATTGAAAAAGCAATGTGGTTGATTCAGTGAGTGACGTTACTTAAATATTAGCATATTTTTGTCAAATCTGTCGGTGCCTTTTATTCTTTAACGGGTGTGTTTGACCATAAATCTCCATTTTAATGCTGCTGACCAGACACATGCCAGATGGTTTTCATGTACTGCAAGCAGGCACCAAAACAAGCATAGAACTGTACTAGTATAGAACTGTACTGCACACACCAACAGTGTGTGGTTTGTGTTCCACAAAACTGCAGTCAAATTCTGGCAAAGTAAACATAGTTATATTTGCCTTCAATTATTTTGTCCCGAAATGTATTTTTTCCAGCACTAGTATTTTTTTCTTTTCTTTTAGGAAGCTCTTTGTGGGCGGCCTGGACTGGAGTACCACGCAGGGTAAGTTAATAACTGTCCATCTGTCAGTTGACCTCTCTGCCAGTTTAACACCTCCTCTATCTATGGACAGGGAGTCCTTCTGTCCAACTGGATAAGGTGAAGCTTGAGAGAAATGCAGTTTTGTGTTATGTTCTCTTCGTTGAGCGGCATTTGTTTCAGCAGCTCGAATGTGTTTAATCATGTCATTAGAGGGGTTCATTTTCAAGTGCTGGATATTGGACTTTGGGTGTATTACATAAAAATCCATTACCTTTGTACATTCAACACTCAGAAAACATTTGTGGTACAGGTGTTTAAACCCGCTTGGGTGAAAATGTGCCAGTAACCTTAACCTCTGACCTTATAAATCTGACTTATTGTACTCCTGTGACTTTTGGGTTCTGGATCATGGTAGCCAAACACTTTTCAGACTTGGCAAATGTTATAATATTTTAGGATTCTCTCTCTCAAGTTCATTATTGGTACTATTCAATAAACACTTGCATTCTAATACCCCTGTGTGCTTCAGGGTTTTATTTGACTTTTATGCAAGCTTTAAAGTTTCTGAATATTTTGGAAACTTTGTAACTAATACTTGGCAGTGCTTAATTTATGATTGTTGTTTGTGTTTGTGTGTGTTTGATGCAACAGTCAGAGTTCTTTCAACGCCTGCTGGCACCCTGCAGTTCTACTGATAAGCTCCTTCAACTGTCTAGTTTGTTCTCTATAGGAATAGATTACTCAGTATTGAAGTGCACTTCTCTTCACAATGTGAATCCACAGAAGCCCCAGGCAAAATATAGAACTGAGCTGCTTAAACGGAACTCAAACGGAATAGCACAATAGCTCATGGTCTTTGTTGGTGTTTTTGCTAACATCGTCTCTACTCTCCCCCCACAGAGACGCTGCGGAACTATTTCTCTCAGTATGGTGAAGTAGTGGATTGTGTTATTATGAAAGATAAGACCACAAACCAGTCCAGAGGCTTTGGGTTTGTGAAGTTTAATGACCCCAACTGCGTTCGGACAGTGCTGGAGACTAAACCCCATTCCCTGGATGGGAGAAATGTGAGTGCGCTACGATATCAGTAATGTTGGTAGTTGAAGAAGACTTTATGTAAACGTGATGTATACTATCTTCCTGTAATTTTAATGAAAACCATTCCCTGTTTTAAAAACCATACATGTTGTTTTCAAAGTCCATTATTTAACACACACTGAGTTTCAGAGGCTTCTAATTCACACATACAGACATGTCCTCTGTCAAACTCCTTGAATTCTTAGAATAACTTGCCTAGGCTACTCCTTTCACTCACTTTCCAAAACCCTATAGAAATTAATGTAAAAACATACCTCACTGCTACGATGTGTAAGGTGCTATGCATTTTGGAGGGGATGTCATTTGAGACTAATTTATAAAGGGCTGTACCCCCTCTTTCCACTCCTTTATAAATTCATATTGGTATTCAATATTTTTCAGCTTGTATATTTGAATATATAACTGGTTGTTCATTTGTGCAATATCTTTATAAAATGTGTATTTCTTTCTGTTCAGATTGACCCAAAGCCATGTACACCCAGGGGAACGCAGCCTGAAAAGACGCGGACTAAGGAAGGCTGGGTAAGGGAAACGCATTTATTTGGTGCATGAAATATTATTAGTAAGACCCAGACAAACACTTAAATTATTCAGTTGATTGAATCAGTGAAGTAAGCCACTGCTTTGAATGCTTTTAGTCACGCAACTTTGCATTTCAGCACTGGCTCAGTACCGAGTTAAATCATTGCTAACTTGACTGAAACTGCAGATTCTCCCTTATATACATTATATCTGTTACATCTTTTAATCGACTGACTTTGTTTGGATATTGTTAACTTTTTGGTTGAATTGTAGAATTAATCATCTGGAATGATGAGGTCATAAAATATATTAAAGAACTGTAATTGTGTGTTTAAAAAGCATGAAGTTTGCTGACCCATATACACTGCAATTTGCTAAATGCACGTGCAGTGAAAAAATACCAAGATGCCAGTTCAAGGGTTGTGGCTGCAGATGACAGGATGGTAATTATCCCCTCAAAATAGAGCCAGGCCTGAATTATATTCCACTCTACATTTTTTTCTCTCTCGTGCTGTACTGTTTAATCTTAACTAGTACAGTGTGATAGTGCAAAGTTGGGACTGTCCTAGATTTTGCCAGCAGGATTTTTTTTCTAATGTATATCTCCACGCTTTCTCTCTTGACTTTGCAGAAGGGCAATAAGAATGACAGCAATAAATCAAAGAAAATTTTTGTTGGTGGTATCCCTCACAACTGTGGTGAACCCGAACTCAGGGATTATTTCAGTAGGTTCGGAGTGGTAAGTATGTACCGCAGAGGTACAGTTGCTAAAATTGGGGGAAAACCCCTGGTCTTCTGGTCAAAGCTAAGATACTTCGAGGCAGTGTGGTGGAGTGGCTAGAGCTGTAAAAGGTAGTCTGGGCTTTAAAGCTGAGTTTGGCTTGGTGGCCCAAAGGTTAGAGCTGAGGAATTGGGGAGGGGGGATGGTTATAATTTGGCTTGCTACTTTTCGAGATTAATTAGTAACAGCTTGTTAAATGTCAAATTCCCCATAAATATTCGACTGAAATAAATGTATATACGATAAACATCAGTAAAACCAATCGCTATTTTTAATTCTTACCAAAAATAATCATTTAGAAATCCTCTCTAGTTTGTGTAGTTTTTATACTTTGTGTCCCGTCTCCGTTCCGCTCTGAATGGCTGGGGGTCGCTGTCAGTCATTTCAGTGGGCCGTTAGTACTGTAGTTTCCCCCTGTTCTGACAGATCTCGTTGACTGAAGCAGTGCTAGAATGCTCTCATTTGTTTAAATGACTGTCAATCATCAAGACCTGCACTGACTGTGCACTTTCATTTGCCAGCTACAGCGCCTGTCATTCCAAGGGCCTACTTTGAAATCAGCGGGTTAAGGTGTACGTAAGCTTTTGCTTTAGGTATACGGTGACCGTTACTAGTTTGATTTGAAAATGGGGTGTAAGAGAAGAACACACAATGAATATTGTGCACAATACCCTGCTGACGGCTGAAGTCTCTGCGGCAGGATGAAGCGGGCCTGTCTGCCTTGCCTTCCAGTGACTCTGAGTCCAGCTGTGCTGAAGCAGGGGGGGTGGAGCTCAGACTCCAAATAATAAGTACAAGTTAGTTCTGTTCAACTATCTATTGTTTTGTTCTGTGCATAAAGTCTGTGCAATACACTTTTATATGCTGCGTTTTCTACGGTTTATTTGAGACAATTTTTAAATTTGTGTAGGATCTTGATATCTTCGCAAGGTATAGCTCTGCTGTGACCAAATGTTATTTCAATTAGAATGTTCGTAACCATGGTTTTGTTGCAGGGGGTTTCGCTAAATTAGCTGTTTTTCAATGACATAAAGTCATTTTTTATTTTATTTATTTTTTTAAAGCATAAAGGTCACCCATTCTCAGCTAGAAAAAAAAACGGTAACTTCTTTCTAAAATAAATGTCGATATTAATCATCGATTTGGCAAAAACATAAAAATCTGATAGTAGCAAGCCTAGTTATAATGGCCCAGAGATTAGATCTGAAGGACAGGGGGCTGGGCTGGGCTGGGGAGGCATAGTGAAAGAGCAGTAACCTTGTTCCTGCACTGTTAGGCATAATATATTCCCTACATGCCCACAGAGTGCCCTACATGCTGGCAACAGCATTGTACCAGGATTGACTAATGGAAGGACTCTGCATCCCTCACATGATGTCTCAAGTAGTTTATGCCAGGTAACGTTTCTTAACAGTCGGCTGATGGTGTGACCTTTGTCCCTTTTTTTTGGTGGTAGGTCACTGAAGTGGTAATGATCTATGATGCGGAGAAGCAGAGGCCCCGAGGTAAAAGCTGATCCAGTTTATTCTTTTCTTCCTTCATCTCCTACTACATTCTCATGACAAACTATTCTGACCCCAATAGAGGCCAATTACAGCAGCCGTTGACTTTAGTGGAGGCTAGAGAATAAGCCCTTCAGATTTTCTGACTGGGTAGATATTGGGGGCGGATAAGGACACGTTCATTAATTAGCTTTCAATAAATTGAATGAGTACTACTGATGTCTTGAGACTAAACAGTTCATATTGTTTTTGGTTCTCACTTTAGTCCAAAGAATGTATGGGCTCATCTTTTCAAAGCTTAGGCTGCTTTTTCTAACTCATTTGTTTTGCTTGTATGAAGATGAAAATTAATGCAAAGTAGTTTACATCCGATCCTTTGCTAAACTGTGTTGACCTGTGGCTGTTCGTTTTAATTTCGCTGAACTAAATTACAAAGTAGAAAGTAGGGGTCTGATTTATTACAATTCATCTAAGCGTGTGTAAAATTCAGTTTAAGAAATAAGCATAGGACTATGGAAATGCTTGTGGTATTCTGGTTAAATGAGTTATTTATTTGTTGTTGATTACATTTGCGTGTGGGGAAACTATAATCAGACTTAATTGCTTAGTAACAGGATGAGTAGAATAACTTGATACTATTTTTACTTCTAATTCTGTTGCTCCGGCAATGCATGGATTGAGGCTGTTTGTTGACTGGCTGATACAATGAACTTTAATAGCTAATTAAAGTTAATTAGCTAATAGCTAGAGCAGTCTTTGAGCTCTTCCAGTATTCATGTTCTGTACAATACATGGGCTGATTTGCCTTATTTCTGCTTTGATAAGACAAGAGGTTATTGAGATAATCACGAACATTATGGGCTGCTATTTGTATTTCTTCAGATCCTGTTATTGTGCTTAGGAGCGGACAGGGCCAGTGTGAAAGCTTTAGTCGAAGCTCTGTAGCTGTTCGGGTTCCTGTTTTATTATTCACAGCCTGCAAGTAGCCCCTTTTGAATGTAATATATCAATATTAGAATCCCTCCTAGAATAAAAAAAAGAATAGTTTGTCATTTTGAAGTTATTTCATCTAATATTTCATTATTTTTTTATATATATTTGTTATATCATATTACATAATTAATCTAAGTCTTAAGTTTTATTTATTTTTATTTATTTAGACACTGACATTCTAAATTACATATTTAAGTGTTCCATATAACAACTTTAGTAATGTTGTAAGTAAGCTGTCTCTTTCTATCTCTCTCTTCTCTCTCTCTCTCTCTCTGTGAATTGTTTGAATGTGATTAACGATTTCTCTTTAGATTTCTTTTCTCCTCTAGGTTAATTTGTGCTAAGTTGTATCACACAGGTACAGGCCATTTCCACAGTCAGAAAGGGGACAGGCTTTTGTCTGTATTGGGGGTCTAAACAAAGTTGGGATTTCTTTTTTTCCTGCCCTTTAGTTTGTTTTTGCCATAACCCTGGCCAAGAGTGAGTCTTATTTCTGTGTCGATAACAAATATCACCCTGTATTTGTAAAGTTATTTTGGCAGTCACACCTTCGCTGCATTGTCTGTACCACACTTTTCATATGGAATTGATGTAGCAGAGATCAAAACCAGACATAAAATCATCCAAACTAACTAGATCCTTAAGAACATAAGACATTCAAGAATGAGAAAAGAGATGTCTCCTCTCAAGAGATTAAACAACTGACAGAGCCATCTGATGCAGTCATTTAAACTACTAAATCTGCTAAAATATTCTATATGAGAAAAGCACATGGCATTTTTTGTTCTTGACAGCCAAGAAAAACTTGTCTTAATTACGATAATTCGAATTATATAAAAATAATTATCCCCCTTGATTTGTTTAGTCATGTTTGTATATGCAAATGTAAGGATAGCTATAGACAATGACTAGGTTACACCTCAAAAGCATGCATGCATTTTTATGTTCATGTGTTCAAGCCCACTATGCATGCATAACTATACAACCAGTCATTTCAATATGACATGCCATGTTAACATTTAGATTTTAATTGTTTATTTAAAGTAAGTCTGTATGAAACATTAATTTTTAATGCCGTCCTATTTTGTTTCATTGGGTTGGCTTCTCTGGTAAGAACAATACCTGTCTCCAAGAATGGGCTCCCATTGTATTTCCCAGTCTCTCTCCCATAATTGGTTACGCCTTTAATTAGGAAAACCATAATCAATGTATTTGAAAATTAATTTGCCTGCTGGTAGCAGATTAGTCCCTTCTTATGCATTAGAAGTGGAACAAAAGGAATGTGCCTGAATTTCAGTAAACCGCTGAATAACAAGCCCACAGATAATTTAACCTTCAGTGTGTGTGTCATTGTCTCAATTAATCCCTAGTGGGCTCAGTGTCTCTTGTAGGCCAAGTGTAGATAATCCAGACATTATACTAGTGGGCAGAAATGAATGAAAAGAATATTCATAGAAAGAGTCTTGTATTTACATGTAAAGGGGTGCAAAATTCTCCACCAGCTCTAACGATCTTTGTTTTAATACCAACTTACAAGGTTCATGGTTTTGACAAATTACGTAATGCACACTAAAAATAAATCAAACGCTGCCTCCAGTATACAATAGGGCTTCCTTGTGCTTTAATCGTAGTCGTTTATCAAATTGTTTTATAAAATGTAAGGTCAACTTGTAGTTTCACTGTTGTGTAATTCAAATTATAAATGTTTATTTAAGTAACAGTAATTTTAACATGTAGATTTGAATAGATTTCTCTCCAATACAAGATACTGCAGGTGCGCGTCTTTGAACACAAGTCCCCTGCAACTTACACCACCCCACTCCTTGTCAAGCCTATATATTCACTATACTATATTCAAACCAACTTTGTTTACACCTCTAGTCTTTGTGTGTGGGAGAGATCCTAAAGTTTTATATTTATCATTTCATTTTTGTCTGATTTTAATGATGCAGTTTGCTCTTGTTGTTGACAGTAGATTTAAGTCTGCTGGAATTTAAGTTTGGCCTGTATCTTTGTGTTATTATTAATATTATTGTTATTATTGTTTTAGATCTCTCCTCTTTCTCTTCCAATAATAAGCCTCTCTTGGCTTGCCCAAAATGTATCCCTTGGGAAAGCTTGGAGAAAGTGTTTCTGTTAGAGATTGTATATATGTTTTCTTTTTGTTTTTCTCCATAGTTTGGTTTGTGTAACACATTTAACAGAACAGTTATGGCTGCTGTCAGCACTTGCTGCAAAGCAGTATGCCAAGAGGGGGATGTCAAAAGCGGGGGGTTCGGATAAGACACTTTGGCACACAAGCAATACTAGGGCATCCTGCCACTCACCTGCCACCCACAACAGAGACAGTTCCCTCTTTCAGACTAACTGAATTTAAAACAGACACGTTTGCTTCACCTGTTAATTGCACAGGTAAAACAAATCCCTAAATGGTGTGCAATGTTATATTAATAAGAAAGGTATTGGTTTCTTGTATTTTATTAATATTAGATCCCAATTTTTTTTTTGAGTAAAATGAATCTAGAGAGACCCTTTCCTGCAACACTTAACACCTTCCTTAACAACACTCCCACATTCCTTCTACAGTATCCTCTCATAGAATGCTTAAAGGGTACATAAGGCCCTTTTTATTTTATTGTGTTTCATGTTCCCATGTGTTGCTGTTTACGTAAGGTGTGTATTGTTCAAAAGTATAAAAAAGTGGTCAAAATGTAAAAAAAAAAGAAGCCAAAAACAACAATACACACAGACCTTAAGTAAACAGTTGTAGCAACACATGGGAACATGTAACACAATAAAATAAAGGTCCTTATGTACCCTTTAAGTCTTGTTGTCCATAGGAGTTTTTTGACAGTCTGGTCAAGTAACACATTTTCATAACCAGGTGTAAACCCATCCCCAATTACATTTATTCATCAGTTGATTCAGTTTGTGAGATTGTAAACCACATTTTCAACACAATATACAATCATTTATAATAGAAAAACATGTATATAACATTACAAAGAACATGGCCCAAATACAATCTTACGCTCAAGTTAAAAAAATAATAATAATAATAATAATCTACCCTAGCTCTGTGGATGATTTATTTTTTTAATATGTTATCTAGCTATCTAAAATGAGTTATGTCTGAATTATGGAACCGTTATCTGGTGCAAATAGCTATTTAGCTGACTTAATTAGAGGCCATAAATTTGCAAGAAAAATGTAAAGACCCTTAATGTGAGTGGCAGATGAATAAAAGAAAACTGAAAAGGCTGAGGCAATATTGCACAGCTGTTTATTAAAGTGCTGTTTTGGTTGTGGAGTTGTCAGCAATAAGGACTTTGTACAGTAGTCCCTCGCTAATCCAGACATGTTAGGAGACAGACAGACTGAAATAATGAGGTGTCCGGTTTTAAATAAAACAAATACAAATTTTAAAAAATCACACACATTTATAGTGCTCAGTTTATTTTTTAATGTATAAATCATTGCGCTGAAATAACATGTTCTCTGAACACATTACATTGTGCAAAAATATAAATGTGTACAGTAGGTCTATACAGCATATAGTACAATAGTAAAATCAAATTAATACCAAGCATTTTTACTTTAGCTTGTAAGCTACTGGTAACATAAAATAAATCATGCTGCTGCATTGTACACATTACTGTACAATACAGAATTAATAAAATATTATATTAAATTGAAACAATGATTTTTTGACTGTAGCCTACTTGGAAAGCAAAATAGGTCATGGAGCTGCATTAACATGTTATGGTATTGTACAGTACCTTACATATACTGTACACACGTTACAGAAATTAGCACTGTTTAAATTGACAAGGGACATTTTACAGTGTGCAAGTTAACTGCAGGTAAAACACATAGTCTACATCTTTTGTGTTCTGTTTGGTATGAGTCAGACTTTCTTTGCAAAATAAATTAAAGACTTCATATTCAGAATTTTTATTATTGTAGGCCACTGGAGTCCATCAGTATTTCTGAAAACTTCACACCCTTTTCCAACCGATCGATCAGTTAGTTTAAACGCTGTCAATTTATGAGTTTCATATTCCCTCTTCTGATCATGTACTTCATTTTAACAATGTAGTAGGCTGTTCTTTTAGTTTATTTTCGTTATGTTTTTGCTGTCTCTTTGGATCCTGCAATTCACAGTGACCGAGCGTCACACTAACTTGATATTATCAGGGGGACGTACGTTGTGTCCGAATGTGTGGCGTAACGGTGTCTGTAATAGAGAGGGACTACTGTAACTGACATGGCCATCTTTTTATGCAATTTTAATAAATGTTTACTCTGCATTGAGGTTTGGTAGTGGTGTTCTAGTTAGAGCTCATAGGTGCCCTACAGTCCAGGCCAATACTCTATGTTTGGTTTAGGGTCTGCAAAGTTATCTGAACCCCAGCATCACTATCCACCCTTGATGGAACCCCTGGGCTGTCCCAATACTGTGCTTCATCCTGTGTTGTGTCACGACACCCTGCTACCTTGATTCACTCTTGGTTGTTGGCTAGGTTTTGGATTTATTACTTTCGAGGCCGAACAATCAGTGGACCAGGCTGTCAACATGCATTTTCACGACATCATGGGCAAAAAAGTGTGTAGTTGTAGTTTTATTTTACCCTTAAGATCGGACCAAGGCTCGGGCGACCGGGGGTTCTCGCTGGAGAGACAGTCCCACACACCCTCCATTTGCACCTTTGTTTAGCAAAATTGCTTACTGGCCACATTCCTGCTAAGTGGCTTATTGCTTGTACACCATCCTGTAGCTTGCAGAAATAAGGATCCTCTCCCTTAACACCGTCTGAATTTTGACATGGGCTGGCCTTAAACATAGCTTTGAAGATTAACTAACAGAGCCCAACTGAAAATATTTTGTAGTATCCCTAAGAGAAAAGGACCTATAATAGCATGTGACCAGTACTGCTTTAAAAATTACTTTTCCCTATATTGCAAAATCTTGCTTTTTAAAATGCCCCAAATATTGGTTCCAAACTCCTCTTACAGCTACTCCTAAACATAAGTATGAGAAACAATCTAATGGGCATGGTGAAATGGGGCAAACTTGCAGAAAAGTACATTTTCTTAGTCCTGTGGCATGCTGGCATCCTTTTCTCATCTGGGAACTTGAGAATTTAGTAAAGGGAAAACCAAATTATTATTTAATAAAAAAAAAAAAAAAAACATGAGGCTTCCCAGTTCGCAAACATCAATGGAATTGGTCTGCTGTCACTGCTTGGTGAAGGTAATCTGAGCTGATCCTTGGTGGATCGGCTCAAGAGCTGAAGCTTTATTGCTCTTCAGAAACCCAATCAACGGTTCTGGTTTCTGTAGCTAATTTCTTAAGATCAGTAACACTGAAGAGACTACGAGATCTCTTTACCTGTAATCCTTCACACACCGTGAAATTGCCCCACCAAAAGAGCCAGAGAAGTCCTCCGCAGTCGCCCAAGGCTTGGTTTAACACTACCACTCCTTTAGGATCTGCATGCTTCCCTCTAAATTTAATCTAAAATGGCTTTTTTTTTTTAAAAGGCCCTTTTTAAACCACCTAATTGGAAAATATATTTATTTTTTACAAAACATCCTAAAGGACTGGTTGCTATTTTTCGTTTCTCTTTCTTTCTTTATTTCATTTTTATCTTTTATTTATTTATTTAATTTATACATTTTTTGGTCAGGTCACTTACTATTTGAACTCTCTAGTAGTTATTTTAACTTGTTATATTGTAATAAAACTTCCAATTAAGTGACCTCAGATGTGGAATCTCCATACTGTGTCGTCCTACAGTGCAGACAAATTGGTCTCTGTGGGATTTTAATTCTTGTACTGCTCAGTGTGTTTAAAGGGGTGATGGGGAGGGCTTTACTTTATGTGCACAAGGTTGCTAGTGTCTCAGCAAAGATAACATCCTGCAATTTATAACCCTTTTTTAGGAGTTGGGGAGAATTTCATTTTTACAAACAGGTTTTGAACCTCGGTTTATGTTCATTATTATTATTTATTTCTTAGCAGACGCCCTTATCCAGGGCGACTTACAATTGTTACAAGATATCACATTATTTTTTACATACAATTACCCTTTTATACAGTTGGGTTTTTACTGGAGCAATCTAGGTAAAGTACCTTGCTCAAGGGTACAGCAGCAGTGTCCCCTACCAGGGATTGAACCCACGACCCTCCGGTCAAGAGTCCAGAGCCCTAACCACTACTCCACACTGCTGCCCTTCATGAAACGTATTAAATTGAGTGGTCACTGGGATTCGCATTTATCCTCATTTAGAACTTTGGATTCTTCCAGCTCTCCATACGGTATACATCTTCCATGTTAATGTGCTTTTGGAGGCCTGTTTCCTGAAAGACATTTCCATGGAGTTGAATTCATTTTTTTGCACAGATTCTTCCCAGTGGGGAGTCTGAAGTTAATTAGGTCTTCTAAGCGGAAAGGATCCTGCAGGGATAGAAGACAGGACTGATAAAGGACCCTTTCCTACGGCTTGAACAGCAGTGAACAGCTGTTAAACGAGTCCTCTCACAAGCCCCTGCTGTTTATTAACTGCCCTCCTTCAAAGAGCTATTGCTCAGGATGAACAGTGTGTTTGAAAATTAAACAAATGAACGTGGCAGCCAGTACACTTTTTTAGAGTTATGCCTGTAATCTGAGAAATCCAGCTGCGCTAAATGTCAAATACTTTTGTTCATGGATATAGCATGTATCTGGGCTTACAGGTATACAAAATCTGATATATACATGCTACACAGCCATGCCACACATAGACATACTTTACATATAATGTAAATATCTGTCTGGGGGTTGAATATAAAATATTTTACAGAAATCCAGCCATGTCCCCAAACTCGCACTCCCCCCGAAAAAAGTTATTTTAACTTGTAACAATGCCTACTTTCTTGTCATATCATTTAGTAACATACTGTTAAGTTTTTTCTGAAAGTTGATTTCTAGCAAGAGTTTGCACTACTTGCAGTACTACCTTTTTACCTTGTCTCCTTCCTGCTGCGTCCCTTCCCTGGAATAAATCAGCTCTGCTCCTCAGCCATTGCACTTGCTCTGACATTCCCTCGAGCAGAGATTCTCAAAAGAAGATAAAATTAGAAACCAGAGCAGATCATGCTGCGTCCCAAAACCCAGCTCTGGGATAAATTGGGCTGCTCCTGAGCACCAGGAATCCATCACTCGCCTGTGGGAACACCAGGGAGAACCGAGCTCGGGACGCTGCACTGCGACTGGCAGCCTCTTTGCTTGGGCACGTGTGCTAATTGGGTCGGAGGGGAGAGAACCAAGATGGCGTCTAAAAATGTAACTAATTGACCTTGACTGGTATTTCATTTGCTTTCAGAGTCCCTGATTAGAACTAGTGACCCAGGAACAAAACAGCAATACATATACACTTCTGCATAAATACTCTACAGTAGCTGCACTCTTTTGGAAGACAGACAAGTTTGTCTGGTGGCTTTCCCTGAGACTAGTTTTTTATATTCAGATTGTTGATGTTGATTTGCACATTAATGTAACTCAACTCCTTTTTGTTTCTCAATTTTAAAAAAAATGTAATTAAAACAAGGCAGCCAAATTTGTATTTCCTTTTCCTATACCCTGAGCTCCCGGCTGTAGGCAGCTAAGCCTCATTAATTTTACATAAGGTTGTCTGCGTTTTCCTTGAGCGCTGGCTGTAGCTAATAAGAGTTTGGTTCATAATAAGCAGAGTGCCCTTGGGTGCCTCCTGTAACAAAAGTAGTTGTCCCTGTGTTTTTCCTACTTCCTCTTACGAAGACAGACAAGGACAAAGAAAATCGCCTTCCTTCTCTAAATCCCTAGCAAGCCAGCGAGGGCAAGATATTTTGAGTTTTGTATTCAAGAACATATATTTACACTATGTGCAGTTCTAACAAATGCACTGTATTAGACAAAGTCATCACACACTGAGTTGCACAGTGACATGCACTCAGACTGACTTGTACAAATGCCACAGAGACACGTTCCTCCATCCTGCACATACTTGCAGTCTTGAGCAAATACTAGTGAAACGCACACAGGCTTGGTAGTAGTGCCCCTGCCCCCAATTCTGGAAGAAAGGTAACCTAGATCCCACTTCTGTTTTGGTGGTGGCATAGAGAGACGTGTACAGCAAGTTAACTTATTCTCAACCTAATGCACATAAAGAGTTCAAAAATAAAACTGCCTTACAAATTGGGTGGAGTAGCTATGGTGTTTCTCTTTTCAGTCTAATCGACACAGTATGAAGATTCCCTTAGAATTTGACTTTCAACTTGTCCATTTGTGTTATTATTATCTGCATGTTTGTTTACTTTTTCCTGTTAGATGTAAGTTAAGATTCTCTTACCACATCCATTCCCTTCTGAAATTATATTCCAAGTAAACAATTATTGAGATTCTTTAAGCGTTAGCCTGAGGAAGGTAAGTCTTAATCTTCCATTAGACGTTTTATACAATATTTATACATGCATAAGAAGGGCCAAGACACCAAAATAAATACATAAAACAGCTGCAACAGCAAACTATGTCTCTCAGGTAGGTTGTAAAAAGCCTTGCCAAAATGGGATGGGTGGGTTTTTTTTTTTAAATTCCATTAAAGCAACAGGATCTCTGTTTTGTTTTTCTTATACATTTTCAGCTGTACTTTGTTTTTATAATTTGAATATACGATATCATGCATCCTATTCCACAAAGGTTGAGCCCATCCTTGGCTTTGCCGAGTTTTTAGTTTTACCTGAGAAACATATTTTTATAATTTATATATATGTGTATATATATATTTATAGTGGCCCATTTAAGTTTTATAGTTTGTAACTGTAGCTTTAAGTTACGTAAAGTGCTAAGAGTAATGTTACTTACGGGTGTGATTTGATTGGGAAGGGGTGTGTGTGACTGAAGGCGTGCTGTGCCAATGGTCTTCTCCTTGTCCTCTCTGTAGGTGGAGGTTAAGAGAGCGGAGCCTCGTGACAGCAAAACCCCAGGGCCAGGAGAGCCGGGCGCTAACCAATGGGGACCCAGGGCAATGTTAAGTGCAGCCAATGGCTGGGCAGCTCAGCCTGCACAGGGCTGGCAACAAGGCTATGCCCCTCAAGGTAAGTGGTGCTCCCAGTGGGTCTTCAAATGGAATTACAAATCAGCTTGCTTTAAATGCAGGGGGAGGAGGAGGGGGAGGTTTGGAAGAGATTTAAAGGAATTTGGAGACCCCATATCCAGTAGGAAGGTATTGGTTTTTTTTCCTGCTGCTGGTGTCTAGAAAGTGTTTTTCATGGCAGATAATAATACAGCAAATACATGAAGTCTGATACAAGGTTTTATAACAGCAGACAGGCAGAGTTCTCACATTAATCAACACTTACTGAGTGAAGACCGCAGATTCATTTTTTTTCCCCAGGTGTAAGTCGGCATAGTCAAGGTTTTTTAGGTTAAAGGTTAAATGTCTAATATAAATGTACTAGTTACTAGACTGTTGAGCAGCTTTGCATCCATGGCCACACAGAAAAAACATTTTTCCATTTTCTCATTCAAATAGCAGTGCTTTTTTGAGTAAATACAGTGGACAATTCAGTGCAACATGTAAGCTGTAAGTAATGTAGGGCCTTCTTTTTATGGTAATTGGTACAATTTCATTGTATCATCCATACCTATAAAACACTTGATGGTGGTGTATGTAGTAATACTAAAATAAATTTGTCAAATGTTTAAACTGAAAGTCAATTGAAGACACTGGCAGACTTATTGTTGAAACGTCATCCTTGAATTGTATTAGTTCCTTTTAGTATTAATCTGATTTCATTATAATATTATACATAATTATAATATCTATAGTCAAATTATTTAAATATTTGTTTTTTTAATCTACTGTTTTAGGAATGTGGATGTCGGCAGGCCAGCCAATAGGTAAGTGGTTCTGTCTTTGTAAATTAATTTCTCTGTGAGGAAACTATTATACTAGTGGCATGTAAAATATGCACAAAGACTGAAATCTCCTTTCAGCAACATTGTGTGAACATAAGTTATATATAAATGAAATCCAAATCCGGTAAACTACCTAATGTCGTTTTTATTGAACATGAATTATATCACCTGTGAAACCGGGCCTGATTTTCCAACCCTGGATTTTGAGTAAATTTACTCACTTTTAATAATTTCAGATGTATAAATCTGCTTTGCTTTTGCATTGCTTTTAAATCAAATGCTCCGTTTCGCTCAGTTAAATTACATTGTGTCTGTGCTTAGTATGTGCGTCTTCTGTTGGCAGTTCATAGGCTGAGCATTCTAGGAATGGTTGTGAAGGATGTGTGCAGGTCTCTAACACTGGTTTCATGGTGTGGTTTGTGTTTTTCCTCAGGTGGGTACGGGCCTCCTCCTCCAGCTGGCCGAGGAGTCCCACCACCACCCCCCTCTCCCTTTAACGCTTTCTTAGTCACCACCACCCCCCCTGGAGGGTACGGGGCGCCACAAGGATACCCTCAGCCAGGCTACGGCACCCCACCCCAGTATGGTGAGTCCCAAAACTCGGGCTGCAGTCTGAAGCTGTGGTCTCATTGCCCAGTTACACATACTTGTACCCCTTTCACACAGACGAGTTATGACGGCTTAGAACCGGCACTGATGCGGCATTTTGGTCTGTGTGAATTGCCTATACCGTCACAGAGCTGTCATATTTTATGCCGTCTGAACCACCTTGTGCCTTAACTCCTGTGTGAAAGGCTATGCCATTACTGAAGCGCTATAGTGGCCGTGGATTGAAAGTCAGCATCCCACGTGACTGTATACCGAGCATCGTCGGTGTTACACACTTTCATTTTTTTCAATTACAGTGGCTGATCAAGAATGAGATCTATAATTAGAGACCGGAAGAAGTTAAGGAATTGTTAACTTTACAATGGTGGCAGCTACTAAACAGATGTGGCACTTCGAACTGTGCAGTAGAATTTGGGGGCACAGACCCTACACAAATCCAGTTCATGTGATCGGGGGATTTCACGAGAATGCAGAGGAAACTCAAAGTGAGCAACAGGCTGTTAAATAAATAAATAAATAAATTTATATTATATAAAAAAAAAACGCATCTGCAATTTTTTCTAGCTGCTGAAAGTATCTGCAATAGGTAGAACTTTTTTTTTTGATGGTCGACAAGCCTACAGCTTTTAATACGCTGCAGTAGGTATCAGACGGCTGAATGAAAATAATATTAATAATGCGTACCCACTTAAGTATTTTTATTTCAATTTTCCACATATATATTACTAGAGAGGAAAAAGCGAGCACAGGGAAATTTACAGTACACTACAGTTCAACAGCGCCATTCATTAAAAGATAAGAAATTGATATATATAAACATTCCTTTTATTTATTTTTTATTTATTTAAGTTGCTTACCCACATTATTCTGCTTTTATTTGTTTGTTTGTTTGTTTTGTTTCTGTTGCCGGTGCCATGACAACGATCTGTTGACTGACAGGTTTGAAAGTTGTACTCGCAGGATCCCTTTGGCTGTGTGAAAAGGGTTATGACCGTATTATACCTCCATAGATTGCGCAATTTCGTGTGAATGGGTATTTCAAAGAATGTTTTAAATGTCTCAGACGGCTCAGTAGCTGCATTTGTGAGTGAAAGTGGTATTGCATGTGTTTTCCATTTCAGCACTTTGTTTCTAATTTACATACAGTTTTTTGTCTCTTGGAAGGCTTTTAAATTCTGGACTAAAAGAGCACTGGGCAGTGTTGATGTAGCTTTAGAGTCAGTAGCCAAAATACATACAACCTACGTCCTCCATATTGTATTTATTTATTTTTGTTTTATTCTTAATTTGAAAAGTTCTTACTTAAATCACTCTGCCATATCGTAATGTGTAGGTTATGGATTTGGTGCCCCCCAAAATCCTGCTGACCAGTTTGCCCCACAAGGAGTGCCTCAACCCCCGACCACGCCTGGTGCAGCACCCATGGGCTTTGCCCCTGCAACCACCCCCACTCAGGACATGAACAAACCCCAGGCAGGACAGCCCGAGTTCTCCTACAACCAGTTTGGTAGGTACTTCCCACCCAGCCAGGCCTTAGATCTGACTGATTCCCTTCCTCTCACACTGGCCCCTTGAGCTTTCACTGTTATATCAAGGTGATTACAGCAATTTCCTAGCTGCCATGACCTTTAACCATTTCCTGTACCTCCGTTGGATTATAATGAAAGTTTCCTCTAACAGGCTTTTCTATTATGCAGGGCTAAATGGGAAGCAATCAAGGGATTTACTTTGTTTTATACATGTGATTTTGTTTCATTTTTATTCCCACACACACAAACAGTTATTCACCTTGGGATGTTTTCTGTAATATTTATCTCACCAAGGTTGATCATTTCTAGAATCAAGTAGAGTGACCAATGATTATTTTTATTTATTTTCCCCCAATTTGGAATGTCCAATTATGTTTTTCCTCCACACCGCAGCGAGTCCCCACACAGCACAAACATTCTGAGGGCATGTGAGTGTTCTCCGATCTCACAAGCCTAAAGCCAGAATCGCTTTTACGGCAAGCAATCCAGAGCAAAGATGGGCAGGCTACCGATCACAGAGAACAGAGATCAGCCCTGCTTTTTATCCACTCTGAATGTGCTCGGTGTCTGGCCAGTAGGGTTCACTGTTGCGCAATGAGGAGAAGCAATCCCTGCCGGTTTCCCACCCCCCACCCCGGGAGCGTCGGTGCCAATGTGATGCCCCCTCGGGGTCGCCAGCAAAGTTCAGCCTCTTTGCACAGCCTGGACGCGAACTGGTGGCATCCAAGCTGTGTGACTCATCCTGCACTCCCAGCAGCAGTGCTTTAACTGGATGAGCCACTCGGGAACCCCCTAGAATCACATTAGTCCAGGAAAGTAGAGGATCATAGTCATCTTAATATACAAATATCCTTGTAGATCCTGTGTAGACTACTATGCTATTTTTTACCCTATAAATACAAGCTTTATACACACACACACACACACACACACACACACACACACACACACAGTGATCAGGGTTCTTTTTCCAGTAATACCTCTTTATGAAATCCCAGGCAATTCAATACAAAGAGAGGTGTACTTTTCAGGATTTTCCAGGTGCGTCTAGGAGGCTTGAGAGGAAAGGTAACGATTGGTAAGTGGAATTAGATCATCCTTCCTGGCAGTGGTTTCACTTGGAGGAGATCTGTGGTTCTCTCGCTCTCATTGCAGTATGTGTGGTAGAAGTAAGAGGCGTGTTGGAGAGAGGTGAAGAATGGGGTCCCATAGATAAACCAGGATTTCAGAAAACACTTTGCAAGCATTCGTAAAGGACATTTATCTGAAAATGAAAGTTCTTCAGTTGATGATTGACTATATTCTTTACAGAATGTAAGCATTCAACGCTTGTCAGTACCTGTTGCTGTGCTTTTAACATTCATCCATGGGGAAGTATCCTATACCTTGCTTTGAGCTTAAGATTATACGTTTTCAAGTTATGCTGCAGAGACACCTTTCCTCTTCGGTGATTGTGTTAAAATATTAAGACATGACTTGAGTTAAAGGAGTTCAATTATTAAGGTATGAGTCACGTAGCTTGCTTTTTTGGAGTGATCCATTAAGCATGAAAGTATTAAACAATCTTGCCCCGTAGACTCGTAGGATATGTATGAACTACTTTAATTACCTTTTCATGTTACTGTATTCTAGAACCAAATTCTAGTCTGGGCTGCCGGTAGAATATTTTCACAAGGGTGTGTGGGCTACACAAATATAGGGCTTAGAACAAAAGTGAAGACTAGTCAACATTGATGTAGGGAGTAAAAAATGAAATAGTAATAGAAACTGGGAAATTAAAAAAACGAAATCGAAATTAACACAAAAAAACCTGAAAAATGAATATTCAGAGTTGTATTAATATGTTTCATGAAATTGCTATAGAAACCGCACAGCCAAGCTGCAATGACTTCCTGCTCTGTGGCACTGTTGCCTAAAGCACATGGATGAATGTGTTTGCACTGTCAAAAAAGATAAATGGAACTTTAAGGGATTCATACTTTTATTTTTGTATGCAGCGACTCTGTGTGAATCTATCAAAGTCTCTTAAAATGTAAAGATACTGAAACTGAAAAATAATTCTAAAACTGAAATATATCTTTCTGAATTGAGTTAACTAAAACTAAATAATAATTTAAAATTTTTTAAAAAAAAACTAAATAGAAACAAAATAATAATCTTACCAATTAAATAAAAACTGAAACTGAATTGAAATGCGGAAACTGAAAAAAACACTGAAGGTCCAAGTCAAGCTTTCTCATATCCACTAAACTCCACAGCTGGCACGGCTAGTTTTGTAAACCATTTTTCCACTTCTCTGAAGATGTTTAAGCGCATTTAAGAACATTTAATCAGTGATCAAGAAAAGATACATGTGGATTTAGTTAACCAACTAAAAAATTGCCCTTTTCTGTTTTCATGGCAAGCGTGATTGATGCAGTGCATGTTAAAGGTCTGGGGTCCGTTTCTCCAACGCTTCTTCAACCTACTTCTCCAGACGTTCCTAGACTGTTAAGCTCGTTCAGGCCTGGTCTAGGTTAGCAGTGTCCTGCTCTGGGTTAGTAGGGTGTTCATAGATAATAACTCACCAGTGAAAGAACATGATGAGTAGTATTTGCCTAACCTTGTGAGTATCTGAACAGGTTGAATTCTTAGAAGTGTTTTTAGGCAAACACCCTTCACAGTTAAGTTGTGTTGGTTACACAGGGATGGAAATAGCACTCCTATTTCCTAGCAGTTTCACCGGTTCCAGGTTTTAATATGTGCTTGATTAGCCCCTGTGTATAGGTAACAAGCTCAGGTGTGTCTTATTAAAATCATAGTAAAACCGGGAATGGATCAAACTGCTATGCAATGGGAATCTTTATTACCATGACTGGTTACACCTTGCATGAAAGATTAGTATTGAATAGAGATGCAATCTGAATCAATTGATCCGGGACTTGCTGCTTTTTGAACACCGCTTGGGAACCAGTGGCCTGGGTTATCAATGGGACCTCCTCCCTAGTAGCAATGTGAAGCAGACTCTCTTGGGTTTAGTCATCCTGGTCTCCTCGTTTCCCTAATAGGCTTGGGTAACTATCCTCAGGACCCGTCCGGCTACGGACCAACGCGTCCTTCTCAGAGTTATGGTCAGGCTGAGCAGGGATATAGTGCAGGTAGGTGGAGCATTGACTTTCACACCACAAACCTGCCTTGCTTCAGCAGTAGATGTTTAAGAAGGCAGCGATGATGAACAGCGCTAGTTATTTTATAAGTATTTTGTAAAATGATTTCTATATTTTTATTCTCGTGGGTTACAAGTTTTGATATGGCCTAGCTTTGCTGGTAAAAGGATGATCTAATTGTCATGAATGTTTCCATATTTATATAGATATATATAAATATATGTTTAACTTGGCATTCATTTCTGTTTATTTGGAATTATGTATGCTTCCTTTTGTATTGTCCTTGCTTTGGCCCTAAACAGTTACCCCTTTAGTTGTACAAAGATTCTAGGAGATCTGACTATGTAATAGACTCCATTCATTTCTTGGTTTATTTTTCCAGTGTTCATTTTGAGTTTCCCAGTGAGAGGTATCTAGGCTTGTTCTTACAATGGCATATATCCCAATGAAGACACTGAATTTGTAGTTTGCAAGTGTTTTGCATGAAGTCACTATACGCATGTGCAATGAAAGACTGTACACCATGTTGTTCTACCACAAGCCCCTCTTACACCAAACACTTAGCCCCTTGAGGAATGTACAGTATATACCTGGCAGTGGGAGGCAAATAGACACATTTAAACAGATTTTCATTTTGTACTGCTAATCCAATTGTGGTACAAGGGATGGACACTCCTTAACAGGAACTGAGTTCAGTTTTTCTTTCTTTCATGCTGTCAGTTTTTTGTTTTATAGTTTGTAAAATGTATGCAAAAGTCTTAACACATGACTACTTTTTTTTTTTTTTTTTTTTTTTTTTTTAAACCAGAAAGTGTTGAAACAAGAAGTTTCTACACACAGTGGAAAGACAGTCTGTGAACCAACTCAATTCTGCTCCTATCTCTGCATTGTGCCTACAAAATCATTGTATGTCATATTGACTATTTCCCATAAATCTTTATAGATAAGTTCCTTGTAGGTGTGTTTAACCTAATGGATGTGGAAGCAGTATGCTTTGGGGGGGGGGGGGGGGGGGCTTTTTGTTGTTTAACTAAGATGTTTTCTGCATGCCCATATACCAAAGTGACTCAAGTCGTAATTCTTTGATAATAAATATTGAACTTAGTTTGTCTACAGCTTCAATTGAATGGTCTTCTGACGTGACAGTGTGAACTAACCCCCAAGCATCTTGAGAAATATGTTTGACATGAGGAGTTAGTTCACTGTTGTGTGAATATCCCTATTAGCAGCAAGTTACTTGTTAGCTGTAAGATAACACGCAACTTTTCACTTCAAACCAAGACGACCAGTTCATGTTATCACTAGTGCCTTTTGCTTCTAGGAATTAGCATGTTTATTTATTTATTTTGCATTACATATGTGTGTGAATGAATCTATTCTTTTCTTGGATGGCTTAATATACTAGTTGAGGACAAAAATAAATAATCTGGGTACATTATTTATGTTCAAGGGCAACAGATAAGCAGGTCCATTCGTCTCCTAACGTCTTGTCAGACAAAGCCTAGATTTCCTTTTTGTGGGTTTGTGTGTTGCCGTGTCAACAGCATTGCCCTAACCTCTTCTGTGTTCTCACCCAACCAGGTTACGGGCAGGACATGAGCGTATTTGGGCAGAGCTTCACAGACCCCAGCCAGCAAGCACCTTCCTACGGAGCGCCTTCAGCACCAGCATCAGGGGGCCCCCAGCTGGGGGGCAGCAGCTTTGGGCGAGGGCAGAACCACAATGTACAGGGCTTCCATCCTTACCGGCGCTAGAGGCACGCACACCACAGAGATTCGAACAATAATACGACGTCAGGGAAATAATTCTGTCACAACTGGATTTCTGCTGGTATATTTGTACGACCAGGGATTCTGAATTTGAGGACTTGGTTTTTTGTGACAATCACATAACATACTTAAATTTGGGAAATAAGCAAAATCTTTTAAGTTTTTATTTTATTTTATTTTTTATTTAATAATATAAAGGAGATGCTCTATTTTGGGGGAGTGCAATTTTTGGAATCGATCAGACTGGTCCTTCACCCACATCAGCACAAATTCAAACAAACAAAACATTCTACTGGCCGTAAACATTAACAGGGTTTCC
The DNA here is from genome assembly GCF_902713425.1 of Acipenser ruthenus. Lineage (NCBI taxonomy): Eukaryota > Metazoa > Chordata > Actinopteri > Acipenseriformes > Acipenseridae > Acipenser > Acipenser ruthenus. The sequence continues at coordinate 3,985,084 of NC_081235.1, forward strand.
AGTTTCTCTCTTCAGCTTTAACTCAACTTCAGGGTTTTTCATTTTGTGATTTATTATTATTATTGTTATTATTATTATTATTATTATTTAGTAGTAGTAGTATTGTTATTTTAATATTATTGTTTTTTCTGAGCCTTTTACCATATATTGTAAAACTTTGTTTAAAGATTTAAAAAGTATATATACATTTAAAAAGACTCTGCAGTTTTTTAAAAGAGAATTTTGTACTAGATGTACGCTTGGCTTGTTTTTTAATTTAAAGATGTAGATTTCCCTCAGGTGGCGCTGTTTTTTTTGTTTTTTTTTAGTGCATTTCATGTTAAATGCAAATGATAGAAAACCCCGTTTCAATAAAAGATAACCTACATTTTGTTTAAAAAAAAAAAAGGGTTGGTTTGCGTGTCTGTTTTTCTAGGGTAGCACCATTTGTGTTTTTTTTAATGAATGATGTTACATTACATTACACACAAACTTGAAGCTTAGTCACACACACATCTAGGCTTTCCTGTCTGCGTATCCGGTCGGGAATCATTAATAGCCAGTGTTAAAAGTGTTCACATCCATCCCCTGCTCGAAGGATGAGATGAGACCTCTATGTTACAATTACAGAACATGTGCTGCTGTCAAATGCAGAGATAATAACAGGGTTACCATGGTATTCAAGTTCAACATTTACATAAACAACCTGTTATATAAAATGTGTTTGTATTTTAATCAAACCTTGTAAACTAAAGCACAGCAATTACAGTCCTGGAGTGATTTCTTTAAGTCAAATATCTGACGCTACTCTATAATGCTTTTATTTCACTTTGTAAGAATACCATGAACCTAGCAGCATGGCTCAGTGACTCTTCACCACAAGAGGGCACGTTAACCCAATGAGCAATGCCTTCATACAGCATGTACAGCACAGTCAGGGTTGCCATGTCTGAATTTTGATGCAGTCGTGGGTTTAAAAATTTTTGGCTGCTTTGCTTCTGCAGATGTTGGCGCTTTTAAAATGTTTTTACATGCATGGTCCAATCAAAATAAAATAAAAAATAAAGACAAAAAGGGGCATATAACACTGTATTCTCATCATTCATATATTGCAAAGCAGGTCCCCTTTGTCTATTTATACAGATCAGCTCAGATCTCACCCGGAATTTAAGGTCAGCATTAAAGTCCTTTTTTAAATGCTATTTATATATCTATTTAACTTCATTGTTTGTTGCTATTCATTTAAATATATGTCTGTGTCCAGGTTTATATTGAAGTAGGGCAGTTTAAGGCACTTCAGAATTCCTGAAAACACAGGCAGATACATAATTGTGTTTTTTTTTCACTTCATGGAATTTTGTTTCAGGTTATTCATTGTAGGTTTGCTATCTTTTAATCTACATGGTTGTCTTTGTGGATCATTTTATTATATATGGAAAACCCTGCAGACCCCCTAAAAAGTAGACCAGAAAATACTCTGTAATTAAGCTGTACCGCTCTTGGTGCCCCCCTGTGGTAATTTCCAGAATCGCCACTGGTTGGTTGTTTGTTCCATGGGGTGCAGATTTGATTATCAGAATTTATTGGGTTACACTTTTGTGTGAATTTAAGTGACACATTTTTGGCTACTTTTGGGTTATTTTTTAATCAGCTTCTTGGCTACAGAAGTCATACAGATGTGGCAACCCTGAACACAGTAAAACTGGTCATATCATTTTTTTTTTTAAAGTATGCTGATAATTTTGTCTATTTGTCAACATTGATGCTATATATTGCATAGATAATTAAATGATTAACCCTATTTTACACTGCACACGAGACATTTAATAAGGTGGTCGAGATACAATTTCATCTTCATGAATATTTGCAAAGCTGCTCATTTTGTGGTAGTTTCACCTACTTCACATTGTTTGAAATGTGAGCACCAGCGTTCAACAAGCCCAGTCTTCAGCTTGTTGTTCAGCACGGAAAGATCTGAAGTATGAAAAATAACCTTAAAATTAGCAAAATTGCACCTACAGACGATCTGACACACATGGAACAAAATAAGAATGATCTTCCTGCAAATATATTCAACGGAGTTCCACTAAAAGGCAAAATAACCTCCATAGTGAAGTATTTTTGGCAGTCACTCACTTGCAGGCAAAATGTCTATTATGCCCCCTACAGGCCATGTGATAGTAGAGGGTCGAGATCTCTTCAGATGCAATTGCATTCCAACATGTAGAACTAACAGCCTACAGATGCCTTGACCAGACTGCACCCAGCTACCTCCAGACCCTCATCTCTCCCTACACCCCCACTCGACCTCTCCGCTCCGCCTGCACTAGAAGACTAGCTCTACCTCCGCTACGCTCCCCTGCCTCCCGAGCCCGCTCCTTCTCCACCCTTGCTCCGCAGTGGTGGAACGACCTTCCTACAGATGTCAGGACTGCCCAGTCCCTGACCACATTCCGGCGCCTCCTTAAGACTCACCTCTTCAAACAGCACCTGTAGAACTCCTCTGTTGTATCCTGGGACACTGTCACCCTTCATTTAAATGTGCTTTATTTTGCTCTTATCTGCCCCCTATTTTACTGCATTTAATCCTGTACTTCAGAATATTGTAATCTGCCAAGTGTTTAACCTGTAGTATTTTGTACTAAATCATATCCTGATGTAACTATCACTATTATCTGCTGTATTATTGAATTGTGGTTTGTCACACTTGAACAAAAATTATTGTATTTCTTGCTCTTATTGTATTACTTGTATTGTAACACTTGAATGTATTTGTATTTGCTTGCGATTGTAAGTCGCCCTGGATAAGGGCGTCTGCTAAGAAATAAATAATAATAAAAAAATAATAACAGCTGTAGCAAAAACACCATTCTGAAGCATACGTGTACAGTGTCATAATAGTATTTCTCCACCCTTATTCTGACATTGCTGGTGTCATTACGGTATGCAGAAATATTGTATAGGTTTCTACCTATATTATAAGTAGTACTGGGCTGTAAATACTGTATGTATCTCGTTACAAAATGAACTGAAAGTAAAGAACAGCGAACACACAATCGAAGCTGAAGTTTTTTTTAATGTTTTTAACATTCTGGACTAAACTACTGGCAAAACATGCACCGGATGTGGTTTCACTGTACTGGCGGAAGTTGGCCCAGGTCCCGCGATATCAAGCACTGCGAGAACAAGAACGGTCCTTTCCGAAGAGATCCTGGCAAAATGGTGGGTGATGTGATCTGTTGCTGAGACTGGTTTTAACCTACAATCTCACGCCATCCGTGCAAAAATATACAGAAAAGCAGCGTTAAGCTGCACATGTTGACGACACGCAGTTTCGTTGATCACTTGGATGTGTTATTGAGTTGGGAATCGCGAGATTATGACTTTTCTGGTTACGTATTTGTGTGCTGTATGTCAGCCATGTAACGCGTGTGTCGTTTCCTTTAAATTCGCAACAGTATTAAACACAGTGTTGACTGTGTTCTTAATGTTTGTAGATATCTGTACGAGGTTCAGTGTCTGTTTGCCATGCATTATTACAGACCCGTCACCTTCCGTGATACGAGTTCATTCATGGCCTAGTTTGGTAACTATGCAGCGGGTACCTGACTGGCTGAGGAAATTCAGTTTTTGAATGTGTATCCGTATCAAACACACCCGCTCTGTGCTGCTCCGTTAACCTGCATGTGTCTCTTCTGTTTTGCGCGAGTATCAATAAATGTGACCGGTATGTGCTGTTTTATTGAATGGCTAGTGGTCTGTGTCTTGTCAAAATTAAATAAACTGTTAAATTATAAACCTTCTGTCTTGTGTAGCTGTAACGTTAAACAAAACTTAACCAAGCTGTATATAGTTAGAATGTGGGGTAAACGTCTTTTGGTTGTATAAAATACTAGTTTGCGTAGATTACTATTATCTGGATGCACAGAAAAAACGTATGAAGGCAGCGTCAGAGTTACAAATGTCAATTGGAGTTGTGTGATATCTGTATTGGGTAAATAATTCAGAATGATATAAAAATAAACTGCGTCTCTAATGTCCTTGTATTTTAACTCTGATCTGTGGCGATGTTCTACTGTATTAAGCTTCCTTTCTCCACAGGCAGAAGTCGAGCAAAAGAAGAAGCGAACCTTCAGGAAATTCACCTACAGGGGTGTTGACCTGGACCAGCTCCTGGACATGTCCTAGTGAGTACCCGTCCTCTTCTACACAGCTTGTCCCTGGCATACCCTGACTGCACTGGGTGTGCTTGGGACACAGTGTGCCACTTGCTGTTCTGTCCCTATACCAGGTAGGGGTGCTGGAGCTAACTGAAGGCTGGGTTCTAACCAGAGATGTGTGAAACTGCATCCCAGACATGTAGGGAAGGCTTTATTTGGCAGTTTGGGGGAGGACCCAGTAATCCAACTCTCTTGAAAGACATTTAGCATGTCCCTTGCATGAATGCCTTATTGATCTGCTTTGAAGAGCTGTTATGTTAGGATGCTGATTGGTAGGTTGTCAGAAGCCATGGTTAATGTAATCCTACTGAACTGTAAATCTTTTCATTGTGAACTCCTAGAAGACTATTGGAAGGTGTGGATGTCCATTCGGTGGCACTGTCTAGTGACTTGATGGCCTTTTCCTTGGCCTTCATGTCTCTCTCATTCCAGTGCCAGATTAACCCCAGTTTGCAGAAGGGCAGGGCTTCTGATCTGTAGCCCTTCCCTTTCGAAGGCTGGGGACAAGTATTGAGTTTCCTACAGCCCTCGGTAGCAGTAGTAGTGAACTTGTTTTGGTGGGTTGCTTCTTTGATTTGAAGTTGATCTAACAGGGCTGTTGTAACGCATTGAACGTATCGTGTGTGGCACACTATAGGCGAATGTACTTTTATTATTAAATCTGTTGCTCTTAGGCTTAGAACAGTCAGCCCTTCTCTATTGTTCATATAACCCTTTCCACGTTTAGGTGTAGCTCAGTGTTGCCTTTGAATTGTGAAGTTCTTTGAGGTGGTCTCATGTAAATCGCAGATGTCAGATCTGAGCTGCTGTCTCTTCCCTGTAGCGAGCAGCTGATGCAGCTGTACTGCGCCCGCCAGCGACGGAGGCTGAACCGCGGTCTGCGTCGCAAGCAGCAGGCCCTCCTGAAACGCCTGCGCAAGGCCAAGAAGGAGGCTCCGCCCATGGAGAAGCCAGAGGTGGTGAAGACTCACCTGCGCGACATGGTGATCCTCCCCGAGATGGTGGGCAGCATGGTGGGAGTGTACAACGGCAAGACCTTCAACCAGGTGGAAATCAAGGTGAGGCCCGCAACCAAATCGGTTGTTGGTTTTGAAACCAAGCAAGCAGTCAGTCGGCAAGAACAATCCAATCTCCACGGACATGCTGTTTGTTTAATCTAGCATGAAGACTATCCAGGTATCAGTCTTGAAATGCCCCGTTTAACTACCTACGTAATGTACGATCAGCAAGTTTGTGAAAACATAGCTGAATGGCAATCATGTAGTTGATCGCACGTGATTTAGGTAGTGTGGCTACGACAGAAGTGGCTGAAAGCTCAGATCAGAATTTCCAGTTTAAGGCATATCCATTTTTAAAACATTAGTGTAATTTTATAGTCCTACATAGGGCTTATTAGCCCTAAAGTTCTTTCACGGTTGCTTTCAAAGACCCCTGATTAGCTCTAATCTTGGGCTACCTAATGTTACCTTGAGTAAGATAACTGGTGCTAATCTGGGTCTGTGAAACCAGCTGTTGGAGTATTTATTACTAAACATGAGGGACACATTGGTAGCATATGGCTGTGACGCTGCTGGCCTGACTCTCCCCTGTCTCTCTCCTCCAGCCCGAGATGATTGGCCACTACCTGGGCGAGTTCTCCATAACCTACAAGCCTGTGAAGCACGGTCGCCCTGGTATTGGTGCCACCCACTCCTCCCGATTCATCCCTCTGAAGTAAAACTACTGCAGTCTCTGTATGTAAATAAAAGGGCGATCCCACCCACTGTCATGCCTCTGTCCCTTATTCCCTTTACACGGTGCTGCGGTGCTGGAGGAAATGTCCAGTGTAGCACAGGTTTAATAAGCTGGACGTGTACTGCTGTTTGAATCTCATATTGGCTTGGTGGTTTGGGTAGGCGTTGACTACTAGCAGTGCCCTGGGGCAGGGTTAGGAAACCCAGTTCCTTCATTATTTTTCATCCTTGGAGTGCAATGAAATGATGAAGGATTTGGTTGAAGTCTTGCAATAGAAGATCAGTCTACCCTGGCCTAGGAAGAAGCAGGAAACTTGTTTATGTATTTCTGCTGCTAATTGGTATTATCCTAATAAGATATTCAAAACTAACATGATAGCAGAACAGCATAAATATTCTGAGGTTAATGTTGGCGAGTGCTGTCATGTGAACTGGTAAATGCAGTGTTTTAAGTAAACTGCTTTCACTGAAGAGTAAAACTTATTGACCAAAATGTGCCATGATCTTGTATCTTCTCTCTTTCAGGTGCTAGGTGAATACGTTTAAAGTAGCACAACGTTTTTAATTTCCAGTGTATATGTACGCGTATAGAAGTAAAATACAGCACACCCTCGCTATAACACCCTTCATTATAACGAACCTGGACCCCAAATAAAAAAATAAAAAAAAATCACAAGCACACGCTGTATGTACGCACGGGATGCCACCTCCGCAGTGAAGTCAACTCTTTAGTTTCAATAAAAAGCAAACACTAACTGCCTCGAATGAAAATCATTTTATGTTGCAACAAAGCTGGGAACTGTATTGATTGTTTGAAAAAAGGAGTAATGCAGGTATATCTCTGTCATGAATATAGCAACATTGATGAAAGTAAAAAAAAAAAAAAAAAAACTTGAGGATCTGATTAACTTTTCATGTCAGGTTGATTTGGCATAAAAGCTCTTGGGATTCTTGCATGGTTTGGTGCACTTTGAAACGATTCGTGTCAGATTGATTTTGAATAAATGTTCATCTTCAGTTCGATGTTTGTGCTTTCTGTACTGCGTTTTAATTTAACAAATGGGATAAAACAAGGCAGAATACTGCATACATGAGACTAACAGGTATGTGTGATTCTACTTGTATTCACAATCTCATCTCATCAGCTTACTCCAACAGTTTATCCTTCATTTTGATGTCCCGTTTGCTTCATTTAGATGTTGGTAGTTGTGTCCTAACACATCCTCTTATTGAGCTGTCAGTTTCTTCTCTAATGTCAATGGCTTGTGACTGCACTGTACTATGCATTACAAATCTCACAGTTGGGCAGTATTGTCTCAGGGAACCAATGAGAGTATTACATGGAAATATATTGATTTATAGGAGATGCTTTTTAATCAGTGGTGGTGGCGGATAAAGCCAGGTTTTAAAACCATTATCAAAAAATTGATCTGAAAACCTACATTTTAAAATTGTGTCTTAAACCTGATGTGCTCCTTTTGTTGGTTACGATACACTATTCAAATCTAATACAAAATAGCAGCATGTTTAGACCAATGAAAGCATGTTTGTTTTCCCCAATATGTACCTCCACTACAAAATTCACTACCTCGAGAGTTTAAGTTGAACCTAAACCTCTTATTTATTTTTAAATCTAGTTGTAAATATGTTTTGCACTTGGCACCTGCATGCAGGTTGTTTAGTACAATATCGTGGCTATCCCCTTAGTTTAGTATTGTTGGTACAGGTTGAAGAATAACTGCTCCTCAATTAAGGAGTTTGGAATGGTTCAAATAAATAAATCCAAGGTCGGGAGTGTATTTATTGTCGCTGCTTCCCCAGGCAACATTTATTTAGGGCAGCTCACCATCTAGTCCAAGTGTAAAACAGAAGTAGTAACGTGTTGATCTCAGTCTAAGGGATGGTAGCTCCTTTCCCCACAAGCTTCTCTGAAAAGTAGGTCAGTGACCGATAAGCCTCGAACACACAAACCAGCAGACTGACTGCTGAACAGCTACAGACCAGGAGAGAGAGGGCGTCTCTCACCGTGGCGCCAAACACCTTGCACGTTACTAATCCCTGGCAGGGGGAGGTGCTGCAGGTTGTCTCGGAGGGCCTGGTGCTGTAGAGCTGATAGGCAATGAGCAGGAAGAGGCCCTCGATGATAGCCTTGCCCAGGAGACTGAGGAAATGCATGTGGGGCCTGGCCTGGAGATATTGCGGACCCGGTTGGTGGAGCCGTGCACCGGCCAGCGAGAGAGTGAACAGGAAGATGAGCTGCAGGCAGTACAGGTTGAAGGGAGCAATGGGGCTATGCTGGTCGAAGCAGGCTGCTTGGCAGCCTACCACGCTGGTATTGCAGAGGAAGCCTCTCTCCTCGTCTCTCCAGGCGGTCTCGCCCCCCAGCACCAGAGTGAGGAGCCGCAGGAGGGTGGCAGTGGAGAGACAGACCCGGGACTGGGAGCTGGAGAGCTGGCTGGTGCCACTCAGAAGCATCGTGATTCTCTCTGTGTGAAGCATGGCAACCCTGCAACAAAGAGTGGGGGTCCTGGCTTTCATTACATGATTTGTGTGTGTTGATGAGAAATACATGACACCTTAATGTATAATGGCAATAATCAAAATAAGATGTGTCTTTTCTCCATCCAAGATCAGAACAGCACTGCATTCAAGGCATCTTTCCAGTACATTATTACAGAAAACAGTGATTGAAACATGAAGCTACTAATATAGTAGATGTGTAAAACCAATCAGCTTATTGTAATGCTCACTGAGGACTAAATCAAGGTGACTATGCTGTTGGTAATGGAGCAAGCAGCCCCAACATACATGCTTCTAGTCTGTGTGACATTACAATCTCTTTAACACAACCCATCTGTTAATGTAGTGTCTACATCCTCAGCAATTGCAGTTTCTATTCTTTTTACACATGCTTGTCAACTCATTCAATTAACCACACTCCACACTGTCTTAGCTGAAGCACAGGCAAGCAGAACCAACGGGAGTGGTAAGGAAGGCTCATTGGGTTAAACCCAGTTCTGTTGATATTGCTGCTGATGCCTGACTTGCAGGTTTAGTCCTCTGATCAGGCTGCTCGCATGGTTGTGATACCGGTCCTGGGATCAGGGTTTGGGTAGCTGCCTGCCGATGTGCTGGTCTTGGCCGAGCATTTGGTCATTGGCTGTTTCCAGCTCAGGGGGGGCTGTGCTAGTCTTTCCCCCCCGATTCTCCTTGCCATACTTGGTCTTGGTATTAGAGGTGTTTGTAGGAAAAAGAGCGACAGATTAAACACGTTTCAGAAATAATTGTTTCCATACCTTTTAATGTCTGTCTGTGTATCCGGAGCAGTCTGTTCCTTAACCCCCTCTCTCTTTCGCTGAGTCCTGTATGCTGTGACTGTGCTTTCTCTCCAAGCTCTCCTGTTTTGCCCTAAACACAGAGAGCTGCACCCAGGTGCTGTAGGTGTTTGGTCTGTACACACCCCGGTCACTGAAAGGAGGTCAAAACTAGCAAAGAACACACCTGCCTGGGGAAAGCTAGCGAAGTCCTTCTGCCAGTCAGAGGAGAAATGCCTGCAATAACACTGCATTGACTGCTTTCACAGACAGTAGCACTCGCCTAGTCTGTGAAACCAGCCGAATGTGGTACAGTTTTGAAAGATACGCATTCTACTGCAAACGGATTTGACGTGATTTAGGAATGTACTTGAAAAGCCAACTGGGTCTACCCAGAAAGTATGGAGGAATAAACACTAATTGATAGGTACCAGCACCAACAACATGTATAATTATACTGTGTGAATGATGAACGAAACCCCACTATCTATTGAAATGTATACTGATGCAGAATACTGCAGTGACCTCTTGTGGGAAGAAGCTGTCACTGCAAGCTCGTTTTGCAGTTTGAGCAGGCTGGTGATATAATCTCTGAACACTGGATTTTAAATAACCATTCTGCCTGAAAAGTTACCATTGGAATACCATTAAAGAAACCCCAACAGAACCATTCGCCGGCTACATCTCAGGGGTGCAAATAGTTTTGAAAAACAGCCTACTGGTGCTAAATTATCAAACCCCTCCCAAGTCAAGCCCTCTCCCCTACTTTTCAATGAGTAAAAGTCCACTGTGGAGTCACTTCAGCTTTCCACACGACACAAACCTGTGCTGTGGATGAGTGTGGGTGGATCAGTTGAGTAATGAGAAACTGTCATCATCTATGGTTGCTAAAGAATAATATATATTTTTATAATAATAATACATTAAACATGTTTACTGGTGCCAGAAGTTTATGTTGCTGGTGCTAGAATCTAGCACCAGATAATGCTCCCTTGCATCTTTACCAGCTATGGAATCACCATGGATTTGGAGCTGCACATACAGTATCAGCTCTGGCACCTGCTGTGTGCATTGGTCCATTAAGTTGTAGTACCATTGGTATGACAGAATATAAACACAGTGCCACTGTGGTATGAGTCTGCAAAGGCAGCCTCTTCCCATGATAGCTAACATTGCCCCTTAATACTGAAGCATTGCTGCTGAAGGTCATTCATTGGAAACCTGTACTGTGTTTAACGCTGCAGTCCATGCGCCCTCACAGTGGATAACCTGCAGTGCTTGCATGAATAGGGAGCAATCGAGGCTCCTCCATTGAACCCGACTAGAGGATGTCTTGGAGAATGGCAACAGCCGTCTGTTTAATGTTCAGTAAATCTTGCTTTCAAAGCTCATGGTTTTCATTTTTGAAGGTGTTTTGGAATGTAGAACACAGCAGAGCTGAACTCCCACCATCTCATTCCTCTCGCACACAAAAAAGGAAACAACGATGCGTTTAATCCCTGTGCTTTACTTTACCCCGCTCAGGATTCCTTGTCAAATAGTTCAGGTAAAACAAAAACAACCCCTTTTTCAAAAGTATTTTGTTTTACTTATAAAGAATGTTTTTTAAATATCATTTTCTTACAGAAGTTTCATGTTTTTCTGGGTGTTTTTTTGTGTGTGTGTGTGTGTCTGACAGAGCTGTCCTCTTTGTGTGAAGTCTTGGTCTCATTCACATCTAAGTTAATATTTTAACAATATACCCCGAGGGATTTGAGATGTATTTTGGTGTAGCTAACCCTTAATATGTTGCTGGGGTTGACCCTGCTTTGCTTCTTGAGTTTTCAATTCAAACGCACAACAAATCAGAACAGAAGCAGCAGTGGGATGTTCTAATGAATTTGCACGATATAAAAACCATATAAAAACCATGGCTATATGTTAAGAATATATTCATGAATATATGTGGAAAAAAATGCCTTTAATATTCAAATAGAATGCAATATACTCTAATTGCGGGTTATTTCATAAACTAGGCTACTCAGAAATAGCTCCGGATCACACGACTCAACTAGTTGACGTTAGGATGCACGAGTTTGCATCATTCTCATCAGCACCGTGCAGAGGACATGGAAGGGCAGGGGCTTAAGGGCTATGATATCGTTTATTTATTTGTTTACATTATTTTAACACGGTGAGGCAAACCCAAGTGTCCCACACCGCCACCTGCTGGCGAGAAGCTTAATTTTTTCCTGCACATCAGGGCGACCCAACCCTTTGACGAGAGAGAGAGAGAGAGAGGAGGGATTCAAGCGAACTCAAGGGGAACGAAATCCAGACAGCATCCATCCACAAACGAAGGAGCGACCAGCCCCATTCAAACCTTCATGGGCTTACTGTGGCTGCACTCCTTGATACAGTCGACTCTGTTTGGAAATGAGGTGAGCTCATTTAAACCCGTGTATTTATTGCTGCAGTATATGAAAGGGCAATGATACGGCTTTGTGTTTTTGCGTCGGCGGTACGAGGTGCAGGTGCAAGCTTCTGTGTGCGTCTGCTGTAAACCCCAATGTGAATATTAATTAAACAGAACCGGGGAGTCCGTGTCTCTAGGCTTGCAAGCAGGAGGGATGCTAAACGGGTATTGTTCGAGTGCTTCTTGATGGGAAATCGTATTCCTTCCAGTCCACAGATTTGAATCATTTCTCAGTAGGGTGTAAAACCCTATTCCGTTAGGGCTGTGCATGCTGGCATTGGGTGGTGACTTGAGCGTATCATGCTGCTGTTTATCACGGAGCGCTGTCCGTGCCGCCCTTGGGGATAGGACAGGTACACGGTGTTGTGTCCTTTCTCTCATTCGGGTCCGTGGTTTTCATGCGTTCGACTTTTCAAGCTGTCGGTTGGGTTGTCATTATTCTCCCTTGCGTGTCTATACAGTGGCCTCTATATAGCACAGTATCAGAGATATTGAGTGAAATGGAGTTGATAAAGAATCGGTTTAGCTGCTACTGAGAGAAATCCTCTATCAGTTCAGGACTGACAAATTATTATAGTGGAGAGCGGGTCTGTACATGCCTGTATATGAACTGGATTTACTGTCTATACATACATGCAAATATACACAGATTTACTAACTTGTTCTTCATATCATTGTTTGTGATTATTATTATTATTATTATTATTATTATTATTATTATTATTATTATTATTAATAGTGCTATGGCATTTTATATATGCACATATATACATGTTCATTGAAATAATAAGAATAATGTTATATTGATCTGGTTATATTCTTATTAGAATAACATGGTAGCTTGATAGTTAGATCCTACTATATAAAAACATATTATCATTTATATAACATAGATTGATATTTATGATATTGTACTGGGGTGGGTCTATATCATATCTCACATTTTAATATTGATCTGGTTAAATATTTCTTGAATAAGATCATAGTCGTTTGTCATAAAAAAATCCTGCATTTCTTTCGCTATTGCTAAAGATGAAAGATTTGTGATCTAGAACATTAGATACTGGAATGGTTCTTCACTGTGCAGACAGAAACGGACAAGAGCAAGGTAACGGTATTTATTATGAGCAGCCCTGGTTCCTGTTAACATCGGGCCAGGTCGGGTAGCCTGGATTGTGAAGGAGCCCTGCCTGACACTACATTAAACAGACCTGCCCTGATAGCAGGCTGGCCTGGATTAGTGAGAGATCTGGACAGCATGCAGGGAGGAGGGGTGGGTTTGGATTCGAGCTGCACGGAGGTGTGGGCTGCTTGCTCTAAAATGGAGATGCCGGAAGAGGCTCCAGTGAATCACGTCCGTAACTATAAAACACTCACCGGTGTAAAATATAGAAATGCTGAAAGATGCTGAATAAATTCAATGAATACAATAAATACACTAAATAACCAACACTTTGACTGGAAGTCAGTGAAGACGTTGAAAAAGACGAGTGGAACCCCTTTTTGTCAGTTGTTTTTGGCTCCAGTGTGAGAGATGGAGAGCACAGCGCAGCTGTTGAATTGTCTTGTAATTGCGTGCTGTCTGTATGATACAGTTTACAGGCCCAGAATCTGTCTGTGAGTCTCGCTCGCTCGCTATCTACAGTGAAGCGGTCTGTATGATGACCTGTCCTGAGCAGAATGCTCCTCAGTCAGGATCACAGCAAAGGATTTTGTTATTTTATAGTCCCCATTGAAAATAGGCACCTACATGGTAAAAATGTGGAGACAGCAGTGTGGAGTAGTGGTTAGGGCTCTGGACTCTTGACCGGAAGGTCGTGGGTTCAATCCCCGGTGGGGACACTGCTGCTGTACCCTTGAGCAAGGTACTTTACCTAGATTGCTCCAGTAAAAACCCAACTGTATAAATGGGTAATTGTATGTAAAAATAATGTGATATCTTGTAACCATTGTAAGTCGCCCTGGATAAGGGCGTCTGCTAAGAAATAAATAATAATAATAATAATAAAAACAATAACTGCCTGAGATCTTCATCACACTTTATCATGGACCCCTCCTCTCCTATATGTCTCTCACATTGCATTGGGGTCTGATCCAATAAACTGCTGATTTGATAGAAGCTTTTAATATGTATGAGATTCTGCGCCCCTCTGTGTGTGTGTCTGCGGGTTAGTGGAGAGTCTGTGATATAGAACCATTTAGACAGGTATGCAGCCTCACATCCTGATAGGTTAGTTATTGTGTGTACAGCACGGTTAGGAATAAACGGTCTGTCATTTGAAATACAAATCATTGAAAAGGAATTGCTAGGGTTAGTCGTCTTGGTCCAGAGATAAAAACAGAAGCAACAATGTTGGTGTTAGCGCCTCCTATCTGACTAACATGTAACTTCAATAGCTTTCATGGTCTCATCATCAAAGTGAGTTTGCAAAAGACACGGAAGTTGATTTTTATCGAGTTGTACCCCGCAGGGATAAACCACAGCTGGATGTTTTTTTGACTATTTTACAGCACCAGGGAATGGTCATGGATTGCATCAACCACTTATTTCTGATCCTGGGATCATGCAATCAAGAGTGACCCTCCAGTGCTGTAAAATGCTCTAAAAATCAACTGTGACTTGTCAGGCTGAGGCTTGATCAAATGAAGCCCATCGTGTAAATGTTTAAAAAGAAATCTGAACTTCAAATACAGCAGCTGAATGTTCATCATGTTCATTTAGAAGAAATGAAATTAGATAGTGTGCAATTATCTAGACAGAAGAATAAAGGAGAATGAATGGATAAACAAACTCAATACTGTAATGCCTGAAGGATTACATAGAAAAGAATGGATTGTTGCTTCATTAACTATGTAGTAAACAACATCACAAACACATTAATAGATTTAAATGGAAAGAAGTGGAGTTACCATGGCATCAAAAGTACCTCCACTGTTTGTTTTTAAACACACTTTTCCCTTGACAAAGATATGTTAAACATTCAGCAACATGAGAAGTTGGCTCTTTTTTGAACAAAAACTATTACAGAAATAACAGAACATTCAAAGATTAAAACCAAGCAGAGCGGAAGTTGTCGAATGCATCGCAGTAGAGCAGAATGAAGGCTTCTTGTTTTTGATGCGTTGATGAGAAGCACATGGGTGCAGTATTGATTACAGTGGCTCATTGCTGCTTGCTTCACTGGGTCTGGCATTCAGAGACTGGCTGGCTTCTTTGTCAGTCAGAAGCGTGCCTCAGCAGCAGAGCAGCGAGGCTGACTCGAGTCACAGTCATCGTGGGGGGGGGTGGCCTTTCCCGAGAGCCCAGGCGCTGGCTGAAAGGGGCTTCGGGGGCCACAGCTCACACACAGCAATCTCATTCACTTATCAGTCTGTTCATTAAATGACAGATCACTGTGTAACACAACTGGTCTGAGGCCCGAACTGTTTCATTTCTAACGTTTGATAGATGAAATGGGAGCCGTATCAGTCCAGAGACGATAGACAAAGAGAAGGAGAGGTGATATCTTTTATTGGACTAACTAAACAATAATCAGAAGCTTTCAAGAACTCAACGGTCTCTTCTTCAGGTGAAAGTAGGAAAGAGAGATTGATGTTTACATTCAAAGGTGGCATCAGAACTTGAACAAAAAGAACTAATTTGGAATCCCTACAATTCTAATGCAAGGAAAAAAGCTGTGTAATAAACAATGACATTGTATATAAATACAAATACATATATACATACATAAACGTTTAAACTTTAGAATTAAGCCTGTTTCAACGGTTCAAATTTAACATATTAGAAATGTGTGTAAAAAAAACCAAAAAAAACAAATGCCAATCACAATACTTTTTATGATGCACTGCATTTGTATTTAGAAAAGACTGAAACGATATTGATTAGATAACTTTACACTGCCCACTGTGCAAGCACTACCTCTCTATCGGGTTGAACAGTGAGGTCACATTCTGAACATTAACGCAAGATCCCTGGTGTTGAAGAGATATTTTATACCATCGGCATTTTGAGAGTATTTCATTTCTTACCTTCTCCTTATATGTCTGTATCATATGTCTCTATTGCAAACTATTCCAGCAAAAAAAAAAAAATAATGATAATACCATTGAGAGATGGTATTTATTTACATCATCGAGCTGGATTTGTTTGAGTTTTAGGAAGTCAGAAAACACTGCAAGCGAAGTTTTAGTGTGTGTGCAGCATCTTTGTTTTGTAGTAGCGTAGCGTGCACGAGGGAAGGCAGCAGCAGGGCTGGTAGGTGACGTAATCTCACACGAAGACATAAGCCCGATATACGCTCCTTACAACAGAGTCGGCTCTTTTATACAGCGGTATCGGCGCTATGCTTTAGTGCGAGACGTCTCGGGTTTTGTGAAAACAATAAAATATGAATATAAAAAAAGAGATAAAGAGGCCTCAGTTGAAAGGATTGTTAATGCAATATGGTGAATGCAATGTACAATTTGCACAAGAAATACATACCAGTAGTATTTATTAAAGTTGAGTTCATTAAATAGTATTAGTGTGTTTAAACACATCATCAGAATGCTGCATTTTGACTGCATGTGCTTCTCCCTAAGACTACTGCTTGCAGTCTTTTCAAGCCCGTTCAACACATTAAATGGGATAGCTATTGTGGAGCTCAGTGATACATATATGCCTCAAGATCGATCCATTGGACAGACCATTTCCGCTCATCTTCTATCACATCAGTGTGCTGTTTTGAAATGTGCTTCACGAAATGAACAGAATAAACCAGCCTCTCCAAAATCACACGGAAACTAATTTGCTTGGCAGCTGACGTGTGTAGAACCGTTACCGTGGAGACAACCTATTGGGGATGCAACTTTTCCAGGTGTTTTAATGAAGCTACAACTGGGAAATGTGTCTTCTTTGGTTTAATGAAAGGGCCACCTGAAATCAACAATATTTACAGCATGTGTGTCTTGAGAGAGCAAAGGTGCTGTCTAATGATGGCTGTAAACATTATCAGGGAGATTCCAATGAAAGTGATGGTTGTCAGTAACCACAGATGTATTCACTTGTTTGAGGTTATCTTCTCACTATCCAGTCAAGCAGGCCCAGGAGTCTATCAAAATTAGATAGGCCTTTTGGGGCAGGGCTACAGGCCCGGTTGTCATAGAAACGGCAGTTCCAGGATGTTGACCCTGTGAACTCCTGGCTCCCCGGAGGTTTTGTCTTGATGGCAGAATCATTGGTGTTTGACAGTGTCTTGATTGGGTCTGGAGGAACGTGTCAGTCTGGGTTTTGGCCCACAGGCTTTTTTAAAATGAGATCTGCGGGCGCATTTAAATTGGGCAGCATTGATCTCTGCTAATTATCCAAATATGTGTGCAGGTCACAGATGCTGGGAGCTGATGAGAAATATCCCCTGATCCCCCAGGAGTCTTTCACACTGCTGTGTAGGGCAGAGGCATTCTGTCCACATGATAATTAACACATGGAGCTCAGCTGCTGGGATGAAGATCCTTTGATGTGTTGTGTTATTTCAGTGATGATTTGTTTTTAAGAGTAGTGCTGGAGGAGGTAAATGTTATGAATTCTGATTTTATTTGACCTTTGTAGAAAATGAAAGTGTATTTTTTTCACTTCCCAGATGCTTAAGTAAATCTATAGGCATCTCTCTCTCCTGCGGTAGTCTCCATGGTTGCCATAGTGAGGAAATGTTTTTATTAGACTAGTTCCATTTCAAATTGTGACACGATCAACGGCAGCCGAGCGATCTGATTGGTTAGAAAGGCTGTGATGGTGTATCCATGTTTTTACAGCCCCAATAGCTATCGAAACAGGTTTAATAAAAAGGGTAGACTATCATTTCTGGAAGAACAACTAGGGGAACTGGCAAGTATTCAAAGAGTTCTTATCATAAGGCAAAAGTCAGGCATGCGTCTTTGTAATTGGCTTGTCTGGAACTCCCAGTACGCTAAAGAACATAAGAAAAGTTCGGGAATGAGAAAAGGCCATTTGTCTCATCCCTTATCACACCTTTCTTCCCTACTGGGGGAACTCATTTCAAAGCACAGAATCTAGTCTTTTTTAATATTCTCAGTGTTTTAGATCCTACTACTTCACTTGGTAGGATATTCCATGCATTTATAACCCTGTGTAAAAAAATTTACTTTTACTCAGCTTCCACTTATGCCCTCTTGTTCTCTCTGTGCTACATTTGAAGTTGTATCTTGGGTTAACTTTATCTATAGTATTTTCTAGGCTGAAGAGATTTAATTATTTTAACCAGTCCTCATAGCTCATGTCATTGAGTCCTGGGATCAGCCTAGCTGCCCTTCTCTATACCGTCTCGAGTGCAATGATGTCTTTTTTGTAGTGAGGTGGTGTCTAACTGGGGCATTGTATAATATTAGCATAACCTCTCAGTGTAACAGTGGCTCTGCACTGAGCAGATGTTCAGGCTCCCTGTGCCCCTCCTGTCACACGCCTGTGATGGCAGGCTGACCAGAGCTCTGCACACACGGGTCTTTAAACTCTCCTGGATCCAGCTCCTATTACACAGAGCATTCCCAACCCTTCTGCTGTGACTCTCCTGGCCGTGTGACGAGCGTGACTCAGGACTTACGAGCTTGTGACGTTGGGCTGGGGAGGGAGAGCAGTGCCCTTTATTTAGTTATTTAGTTAGTTGCAGGAAAACTCTGTGATGTCCATTTAATATTCCCAAAGCTTAATTTAATCAAGGTTTACAATCAAACATGATCTTATTCATTAGTCCCTCCAGTCCAGGGC
Source organism: Acipenser ruthenus (assembly GCF_902713425.1). Lineage (NCBI taxonomy): Eukaryota > Metazoa > Chordata > Actinopteri > Acipenseriformes > Acipenseridae > Acipenser > Acipenser ruthenus. Next base: position 4,003,545 of record NC_081235.1, read on the forward strand.
AGGCTTGAGGCATGGAGGCTGAACTGCTCCCTCCCTCACCCCCTAAGAGAAAGAGCGCTCCCTCCAGTCCAGGGCAGAGTGGTTGAGGCTCTGTATTTAGGCAGGGAGATGTGGATGCTGGTTTTGAAACATGTGTTAGGTTGTCGAAAAACCGCATCTAATTTTAATCAGGGTAAATTAGGCAGTGGAAATATGGGATGCAGTTTGTTTTTCTGGAGGGAGGAAAACTGAGAGAAGGTCACTTTGACAGAGAGAACGAGAGAGGCAGACAGGGAGGGAGAGGGAGAGAGGGAGAGAGAGAGTAACTGTTATATAACTAACAACACATTGAGGGAAAGTGATTTCAAATCTGATAAGCTCTTGTTTGTTTTTCACTAAACTGAGCAGGAGGATGCCCGTCTGCCTTTTACATAGGTTTACTGGGCAATGAGTCTAACCTCTTTTCACCAGGTACATCAGCGTGTAACCATTAACCCTGTCCCCCCTGCAACACTCCTTGTGTTGTTCTTGGTGCTATTACTTACTCTGGGATGTTGCTTTCTTTAATTGCTAAAATTCATATTCTAAACATTTAACACTTGGAAAACATTTGAATTCACATATTCACATTTGCATTTCTTATATTCACTGGGGGCAGAGTGTTGCAGGGGGGCAGGTTAATGGCGACACTGTGGTGTACCGGCTGTACTTACAGTGAAGACATGTTTGAGAGCTCTAGAGAGGCAACAGAGCTGCTTTCATCTTCTTTAACTTCCCTAGGATGAAACAGACACAAAGCTTATCTCAACAACAAGAAGAATACATTTGTTTAGAGGACTTTCACAACCACACCCAGTTGCTTTTTAAAATGACATACGAGGGTGGCACTGTATTATATCTGAATTTAAATTATTGTACAAAAGATACCCATTGCCAACCAGTCACAACACCCAAACAAACAGAGCCCACATTTCTAATTAGTGTATTATGCAGAGCAGTAGCAGTTGAAATTCATAATTGCATGCTTGTGTGTTTACGATACTGCACAGCAATGCACGCGGTCGTTAATCTGTACAAAAAGTGTAGGGGGCTTTGGAGATTCATGGCATTTTGTTTGGCTGGTTCTAGACAGTTAAACCCTGACTAATGCATTATTGATGAGTTATAAATCCATGCTTTGGGGAATGATGAATTGGGGGAGTTATTGGTTTTTTAAATGAAGGTGGAGCAGCTGGGGTATGAATTGGGTCAGGAATTTAATTGGTTTGAATCCCTGTTTGTATATCAGCCATAACCTAACACACTTTGCAGTGGGACTACATTGTATAGAATTGCGGAATATCATTTTTATTTACTGTGGGGTTATTACAAGGCTGGATGACCACTGCACAGGATGTGTCCCAGTAAAAGTACATGTTCGTTTTTGAAAATGCAGGAATACAGGAAACATGCTAAGGTGTGTGTGTGTGTGTCTGTGTCTGTGTCTGTGTCTGTGTCTGTGTCTGTGTCTGTGTCTGTGTGTGTCTGTGTCAGTGTAGACAGCAGTCTTCCCACTGCTTGACAATGTTTTACCCCATCAGCAGAAGCAGGCTGCGTTGCCATGGTGACCAGTTTGAGAGAGAGCAGCAAGAGAATTCTGGAGAGTGTTGTTACGTTTTGAGGCAGTTGAATCGTGTAGATAGAGAAGCTGACAGATTAATTGACAGACAGTGCATGTGCTTTTTATTTGACCCAGGTTACGAATCTCCCATGATCCACTTCGACACAGTACCTGAGGTGAGGCCTTTTAACTGTCCTTGGCTATATGACACTCATGCCAAGGGGGTGTCTAATGGTGTTTTAATGATCCCAGTCTGTTAATGGTTACAAAGCCAGTTTACCGTAAGAATAGTTCTGCTTTGTTTATGCACGCTCCCTTGGAAAAAGAGATAAACGCAGCTGACCCTACGACAAAAAATATGAAACATGCGATAAGGCAACGTGACTTGCAGGTAAATCAAATGTCTTTATCGTTTTACTTTATTGTTACATCAATATTGGTTTCATATTTTTTTTTCAAAGACAATTATTTCTCCCTATTCAAGTCATTTTTAGTTCGCGTGACAAAACCAGATTCCCACTGCTGTTAACTGTACAGCCAGAGTGGGGATGACTGCTAAACAGAGTCCTGGAGCACTGGTACTTTAATGAGACAGATCTGAGGGAGAAAGGGGTTTCATTCACAGAGACTTTGTCTTGCAAACCTTCATCATTTACTGGTATGCTAGTTTGGCTTTTATTGCCCTTGCCACGGCCGCCACCTTTAGCAGCCAGGCTATTGGCTATTGCCAAGGCAACGAGCTGAGCCAGCCGAGCCGATTGGTTGGCAGCTCACGGCTGCAGTGATTTGTTTCCCTCCAGGGGAAGATTTGAACAGATTACCCAGCATGCTCAGATGTGCAGTGCAGCAACTAGGGCAGAACCGAAGAGCCAGGCTAGACAACAGAGTGAAAAGAATAATATAAAAATGAGTGCAGAGCCCTCTGCACGCAGCCTGGGCCTGGCATAGATGTGCCACTGAGATTGATGCTGTGCGCTCAGGCAGGCTTATGATTTCTGCTGTCGCAGAAGCTCGGCCTGGCTGTCTCGTTTATTTTACCTCTTGATCAAAAACCGCCAGCTGTGTTTAATCCCCTGGGTTTATTCCACTTGCTCTACCAGCCAAGCGCCAATTATTATTATTTATTTTTTTTGGTAACACTTTAGTTTAGGAATTCGTTATAAGTGATTATAAACACTCAATATACATGGTATTAATTATGATATTAACAAATATAGATATAGCTTATAACGGATATTTTTCAGGTCTGTACCTGTCTGTCTCACCAATTGAATGGGGCTGCTTTGCTTTCGCAAACAGTTATACACTTTTGCTATTATTTTATTTTTTTGTTGATATTGTTTATAATCACTTATACCTGCCTATATAAACTAAAGTGTTATCGTGTTTTTTATTTTATTTTTATTATTATTATTATTGAAATGTTGGAATGTATTTTCTATTATTTTGACCACAATATTTAAACTATTTTGTACTGAGCTATGTAAAAGATTAAAATATATACATATTATTATTATTATTATTATTATTATTATTATTATTATTATTATTATTATTATTATTGTTATTATTGAAGAAACAAGTTCTTGGGTAGGTGTCACATGCAGAAGAATAGTCGACAAGTCGAATACAAAAGTGATGAATCTCACGTCTCGCGATCTTGACGTGACTGTGAAGCTTACGGTTTCAGATGGGTTAAACTGCTGTCGCAGCTCCATATAAAAGACATTTCAGAACAGTTATAACATCATTCCCAGCAGTATTAACATGTTAAGAGTTAGCAGTCATTCTACCCCGAGTCTGGATCATGTAAAAATGCCCATTTTGATAACTTTTCTTTTCCATGTGTCCGAAGACCTAGACAAATAATGCGAGCATCATTTTAATTGACACTGTCGTCGTTGACATGATCTGTCGAGCACCCCCCTCCTTGGTCCATTTGGAATGATCCATGCCGACAGAAATCAATTCAACCTCCTGGGTTTGTTTTCAAACACACAAACACTTGAGAAAGGTATGCTAACCGTGTCAGTCAAGCCAATGAATGCTAGATTACTCTCACTGAGATTAATATGCATAGCTTTATACAGCATAGTTTTAGTTGTTAAAATTGAGAAAAAATAATATGTTCTGTCTCAAACTATTCTTCTGCCTGAAGTTACAGTTTACAGACTGTGTGTGTACATCATGGAATAGTATATGGACCAGACTGAAGAAATATTGAATCTAAAATAAATTGGCCTACTATACTTATTATGTAAATGAAACACTAGCACCTATTTTTTTGACAACAGTCAAACATTTAGGTTCACCCCTATCTTTAACACTGTTTTAAGCATGCAATCTGAATGTAGTTTCACCAAAATGGATTTGATCGTTTGTTTTATTGTATTCATGTTCTTCATTAAATACATAATGTTCACTTTGCTTGCCCCAAACTGTAATGCTCACTATGGCTGTTGAAACTGAATATTTGTCGGTGCCACTGTGTATAAAGATTTCAAGTAGATTAATAAAGGCTATGAAACCAGTGTGCCCCAGGAAAGGTTGCTTGCCGCATTGTTATTGACTGCCCCAAAAAAAGCTTTGCTCCCCTAATTGCTTGACCTCCCTTGTCCTGATTGCTGATCACAGGCCTCTACAGTATAGAGGTTGATTTGACAGTGACCTCTACTGCATTGGGTGTTGTCTCCGTTCTGAATGACACTCACAGCTGTACAATAGAGACAGCGACGCTCTGCTGTTAATTAACCCCCTCTCTTAGGCTGTGAGAGGTTCGGGGGCTAAACCGATTTGTAGGATCTAAACTGCATTTTTAAAAGCTTTCAGCATCCTAATCCTAGAGCAATTAGCTTCTAAACCCATTTCTGATAGCGGCTTCCCAGGAAAATAGCAGTTAATGTGTTTCAGTCACCTCTCAATCCCTTTCATTTTTTAATTTTTGGTTTTTTTTCTGAATGGTTGGGGGTGGTTGTTCATTCCCCCTCGGATTAATGAGTTTCGCTTCACTGTGTTCTCTAATGGATGTTAATGATATTCTGTGCTGATTAACCCAAAAACAAACACCTTGCCGAGCACAAAGACTTTACAGGAGGCAAAACAATGTGAAACAACCGCCATGACATTGTCAATAGGGCTTAGGGACAGGTGTGACGTGGCTAGTCTTCAAGGTGTTTAAATTGCTGCTTTGAAAAATCTACAGAGGGATGCTCAGCTACCAATCAATCCGACAGCAAACCCGGGCAGGAATGCATTTTAAGATGACAGGGAAAGGTTTAAAACAGGTGAACCACACAGCAGAATCCATGACAGCATTGATCACAGCCTGCAGTCTCGTCTCACAAGCCTTTTCGCAATCCTCAAATCACGCAGAATCTACACCCCAGTGTTCTGACGTTTCTTTGTATCAGTTTATATTGGATTGAAATGACTTCACGTTAATATTTAGCTATCGGTTTCAACCATTCTTATTGAACTTTATTTTCTAAAACAAATCTAACATAGGGTACTGTGTGAGATACAAGCTCATTTATACCCACTCAAGGTCACTGTGGCCAGCAAGCCCACTCATGACAAACCCACAGTCGTGGGCAACTACGAAAGGGTCTGCTGTTCATCATGACACATCAACAGTGTGTCTCTGATACAGAAGCACCTGCCAACTGAGCACTTGTCAGCCCGTCATCAAAGTTTGGCTTTTTTATATTTATCAGGCAGATTAATGAAAATATATATTCAAATGATTAGTCTTTATGTAAGGCAAAGCCCTGATATTGTCAGTGAGTTTGCTGCAAGGACTGTAATCTATCAGCGTGTCTGAAGGCTGCTGGGTGTGTGTCTGCAGGTGCTGGGTGAGCCGAGAATGACGAGCTCAGGGGCTTCGTACCAACAGCTGGTCCGGCAGGTAGAGGCGCTGAGGAAGGAGAACACTCACCTCCGGAGGGAGCTAGAGGACAACTCCAGCCACCTGTCCAAGCTGGAGAATGAGACCTCTGACATGAAGGTGAGCCAGTCTAGGGGTGGGAGGGGAACTCTATGGTTTCTTTTACAATTGATATAGTGAGGACAAGCATTTTTTATGTACTGCATCTGGAAAACCACTTATCCTATTGTGATGAAACTTGGTAATAACATTATTTGGCATTCCTTATTGAGACACTTCACCATCTGTATGTCACTCATATTTTAACATTTATCTAGAAAACCGCTTTTTAAATTGTGATGAAACGTGGTATTGATTGTTTTTCATAGCGTATTTGGCGTGTCAGATTGTGCTGTTCTGTACATGCTGTTGATATACACCAGGAACATTTCTGTCATACAGGTTTTGAATGGACAGCTGTAGCGGGGGATGAATGGCAGTGACATACTTGTATAGTTAATAATCACCCCTGGCAACAAATAATATGGATTGTGTGTGTGTGTGTGTGCTTACCAGTGTGTGTGTGTGCTTACCAGTGTGTGTGTGCGTGCCTGTGTGTGTGTGTGTGTGTGTGTGTGTGTGCGTGTCCTTACCAGTGTGTGTGTGCGTGCCTGTGTGTGTGTGTGTGTGTGTGTGTGTGTGTGGGCATGTATTACTATCATTCTGTGGACAAAATTTGAGAAAATGTCCCCACAAAGATAGTAACTCCTGAAAAAACAACATTGTGGGGACGTCCCCACTTTGTAAAACACCTTTTTAAGAACTAAATATGCCTTCAACAACAACAACAAAAAAGTGACAAAATATTTCGTTTCTTGTCGACTTTCACCCTGTGTGGAGTTTTGTCCGACTGGAGTTAGAAATAGTAAATAAAAAATATAGTGAGAGTCAATTAGAATTCCCCACAAATATATTATTATTATTATTATTATTTATTTCTTAGCAGACGCCCTTATCCAGGGCGACTTACAATTGTTACAAGATTTCACATTATACAGATATCACATTATTTTTACATACAATTACCCATTTATACAGTTGGGTTTTTATTAGAGCAATCTAGGTAAAGTACCTTGCTCAAGGGTACAACAGCAGTGTCCCCCACTGGGGATTAAACCCACGACCCTCCAGTCAAGAGTCCAGAGCCCTAACCACTACTCCACACTGCTGCAAATATAGGAGTGCAAACGTGTGTGTGTGATTGGTCGAGCGAGGTTCCAGCTGTCACTGCGCTGCCTCACAGAATTTAAAGTACCTGTAGCCATCTTCTTTACAGTAACTATAAAACCGAGTGACCAATTACCAGCAAAAAAATCCCAAAAGTAGTGAGCAGACATGCCGATTTGGATGAAGAACAATTAAATGATGGAATGATGAAAAATACCAACAAAAAAAAAATCACTGTCTTTCAGGACTGACTGAAACAAAAAACAAATTGTCTCAACTGTGGAAAATGCACATCTTAAGAAAATCTTTATAAAATAGAAAGAGATTTCTGTCGAGATGTAAGAAATGCTCACGGAGAAGAATATAACATTTCAAGCTACATTCGTCTCCCAGCTGGAATAACACACACTCCATTGAGACCCCTCTAGGATGAGATGCTTGTTAATGAAGTACAGCAGAGAGGCCCTGTGTGTGCACGTGGAGGGCTGGGGAGGTGATCAGTCATTGGGGGCATCGTGCAGATTGCAATTCATCTGAGTTGTACAGCATTACTACTAAGTATGCTTTGCATTCATGATTGATGGTGATAAAGCTACTTAGAAACGTATTATATACTAAAAACAAAATATACTTGTCGATATTAATGAACCCCGTAGTACCTGTGTGGTGAATGAAATGAAACCTGACGTGATTCGTGTTTGTTTCAGGCCGCTGCATGGCACACTGGGGCAGACTTGGGGTTTGATTCAGCAAAGTTGCCTCTAAGTTGGTCTCCTGGAACCAGGTTTCAAGCTACTGTTCCTGAAAAAGTGACTCTGTGTTACCTCATCTTTACTACACTGTAGCTCTATAATGTCTTATCAGCACATTTTACATGGTCTAGTATTCAGAATTATATGACACTGGCCTCCAGCCACTGAATGAAAGTGACACTGAGCCTGCCTATCATTTCAATGAAAGTGACATGAGCCTGCCTATCATTTCAATGAAAGTGACATGAGCCTGCCTATCATTTCAATGAAAGTGACATGAGCCTGCCTATCATTTCAATGAAAGTGACATGAGCCTGCCTATCATTTCAATGAAAGTGACATGAGCCTGCCTATCATTTCAATGAAAGTGACATGAGCCTGCCTATCATTTCAATGAAAGTGACATGAGCCTGCCTATCATTTCAATGAAAGTGACATGAGGCTGCCTATCATTTCAATGAAAGTGATACAGACATGTCTTAGGTGCTAATCTACTCGGGAGATGTCTTGTTAACACAACCAGCCCTGATATTATTGCTCAAACCTATAAAGGACTGTCATTGACTTGACCACTAACTGGTCCTGAATATCTAACGTTATAATTTGCAATTTACAGACTGGTAAGGCTCCTAACTCGCAGTGTTGTACTGGGTGCTTAAGCTTTTGGTGTGCGTTCTTGTTATCCAGAAAAGCAACCTGACTGCTTTCACCTCCACATGAGTCTTGTTTACAATGTTGTACAGCATACATCACGGCATTGTCAAGGGGCATCTCCCTGCTGAGAAATATGACCATTGATTGGTAAAAATAAAGAGTAAAATATGATATCGATCGAGAAAAGAACCCTCTTAATTCTGTTAATGGATAAGAATTGGATCGTTTTTTTATTGGTGTTTGTTGGTGTTTCTTTTTTACATCGTACAGGATAAATCAGCATCTTCGGCTTCTTTTAACGTCCCAGAGGAGATTTACCGCCCTCCCCGCGTGTTTGTTTAGCAGTTAAAGGGAAAACATATTTCTCCATATGTATTTGTAAAGGCAGCAGCCGCCTGGTTAAACGAGGTTCTCTTATTGATACCTGTATCGCAGGCTGACTACGTCCTTCTCAGAATCACGGTTACTCCCTGCGCTTGAGAACAGAAAATGTACGAACGAGATGAGGCTAATTAGCACATCAGTGCTGGTCCGGTTCCAAAACTTTAATAATCCCAATGATTCTGCATCAACAGCACGGCTAGTTAACCCATTCCATCCCCTCACCGCTCTCTGTGTGAACCCTCTGTGTCTCAAACTCTCTCTTAGTCTACATTGGCTCCACTTAATTTCCAACGGTGTCCTCTGGGCCTGGTTTCTGTGCTGTGTTTGAACTATTGGCTGGGGTTATCTTTGTCAATTCATTTAAAACTTTTAAGACTTTTCAACTGGTAGACTTCGAGTTGAAGCGTCTGTGAAATAACTTTATACGTTTCTTTACATTTCACTAGATACTTGCAATCAAGACTTTTCATAAACTGACAGGACCTCTGGCCAAAGTCAATTAAAAGATTAAACATAACAGTATGAATTATTAATAATCTTAATGCTCAACTCAAATGACGTCAAACGCTAAGTAAAGTGGAGTTGCTTTGGCCTTTGAGTGGGGAAAAGAAAGTCCTGTAATGAACTGGACTGAAGGCTGAGACGCAGAGAGAGACGCATCGCAGATACTGTGCCCAGTAAAGCTGTGATATTTTCGGTTGTATTGATTTTCTGCAGTAGCACACTGGGTTGGGGTTTCGCGGTTGGTCTTTGCTTTCCAGTAATGTCCCGGTTCACATTTCACTGTTTCTCGGTAAGCACATTAGCTGTGTTTGTAGGTGAGGTAATGCTGTGGCTCGAGTCCAGATGAAGTCTTGGCTTCTGCATCACAATGCCCCTTGAGAGCGCCGTGCCAGTCTTGTTTTAGGCCGTCTGGGCCCTCGATCATGCCACACAACTGATACCTGCAGTACAGGAAGGTGCCCCATGCCCCTCCCTTCACTCCCACTGCTTGGCCTGACTATTTGAATGGTCTGGCATCATAATAGACCTGTGCTACAAATTGAAAAAGCACTTCTCAAGATATAGCTAAAACATCATCGTCCCTGATATTCCTCTTCCGTGTGGCTAACAAATACTGCCACTTACGACCTGTGTTATTTCTAGGCTTTCTCCCTTATTTCTCAGGGGCTCACAAAATACCCTAATAAATCACTCACCTTTTACACAGTGATGTATTCATTTTTGACTCTGGTTCTTTACTGAAACTTCATGAAACCTGTGAATTGTGCAACAGATTGCAGGGCTTTGCTATTCAATGTCATCATTCTCAATGTATTCTTTGCTTCTGACCAGCAGCTGACTAAATATGGGTGGGGCTGAGATTACCAAGCAAGGAAAATGAGCAGAAAACGAAGCAGGTGTCCATCATACCTGATGCTTTCCTATTGTTGACTTTGGATATCTCCGCCCTACTCAATCACGATGTCGGCTCAGCTGGTCAGAAACAACTCCTAAACTGAGTGGCGAAACATGTTGTATAATTAACAGGTTTCATGGTGTTCCAATGTTAGCAATTAAAGAGAAAGCATATATACAATGCGATGCCCTCTTAACCAACCGGTGGACCTCTGGCATGTGTCATTTACACAGGCTGCTACCAACTCAACAGTGCTGATGGAAACTCATCAATGCACATTGTATTATGGGTCTAAAACAGCAAATACAGCTCTTTGCAGGACAGAATGGATTCAGTTGCTGATTAGAAAAAAGACAGTGCCTTTCACTTCACGTAACTACCCAGTTTAACCATGTTAAATAAAATAAACCAAGAAAGCCAGGGATTGATAGAATTGGTATCGATTGAGAAAGCACACACTGTGTTTCTGGAATGCTATTTTGTAGCTTGCCAAATAGTGTATTAGAGTGCTTTGTTTTGCAATCATTTTCACTCGTTTTCTTTGTACAGTATACATGCCGTACCGTACTTCAGTGTTTTAGACACACTGATGTACCCGGCATTGTTAATTTATAATGCCCTGATGCTAATGAAGCAACTACAGTGCAGTATATAACAACTCCCTCTGAGAGCCGATATTTGTACAGATCCCATGAACCCCTGGAACCAATCTGATATGACAGGATCTACTGTATATTATTCTATAGTTCTGTGCAGAAACCAAATATATTACACAGCGGCAAGGGCCGTCCTGTTCCTCTTCAGTTCTCTTTGAACCTATTGTTGCTGTTTAATTTGAAGTGACCTCCTAGCTGCTGTTTAATGGCTATATGGCTCTCCAGTGTGTGTGTCGTTGTGGTCCCTTCTTGGAGTGGTTGAAGGCGCTTGGTTTCACCTCATGTCCTTGCACCCAAGGCATGGCAGTGTCCCACAACGGCACACACACTGTCGTGCTATATTGCTGAATTGCAATACATTGTAAAGTATTATCTTTTTTTCAATACCTCACCAATATATTGCAAGTTCCCAGTACAGCTAAATAATACATTTTAGGCATTGCTTAGAGAAAAAAAATAATTTTGGATTTGGATGGCATACCTAAAAATGACACATTGTGCTAATTAAACCAACTGGTGTAAAAATAATAAAATGTCAAGCTATTTATAAGGCACGTGTCGGAGCTCTATTATCAATGACTCATAAAAGAGTGCTGCAGAGGAAGCTCGGTCCCAGGACCAGACAGCGGGGTACCTGGTCACTGTGAATGCTTGTTCCAAATCCATTGATGCTAATGGCTCTGCTCTGTTATTTTTTCCAGTGTAATACACTGGGATTAAAATACTATCCCAATGAGAGTTTGCAGTGCTTCCAGTAAGCTGTTCCGCTGTTGTTAAGATGGTGGCATGTTTGTCCGAGTGCCTGGCTGAGCGGTTCAGCTGCAGCTTTGGAGGGCAGGGGGAGGTGAGAGCTGGGATGACACAGCACTGTGCTCTGTACCGAGACGCTGTCTGTTTCTCCAGAGTGTCGGGGCGTGGGTGTAAATCTGGAAATCCAGAGCAGACTGAGACTCCGACACTGCGCTGCAGCGTCTCAATTACAATGGGGTTCTATACGATAGCCCGGGAAGCTTATGAAATCTGGGGATTGTTCTCAATATTAACAAGGTTTATTTTTTATAGGTGACCTAATTATGTCTTCTTATTAATGTTGATTATTGATTACGACCAGGCAATTTGGCCTGGTTTTAATCTGCATTCTGGTAGAGTCCACTGTATTATTTTGCACCCAGAACATTTGATGCATATACTGTCTTCTGTAGAGCATAGCACTGGTGCATTAGAGAGAAGATGTTTTGAGGCACTAACTCTGAGCTCTGCCCACGCTAGGAGATTTTGAAGCAGCTGCAATGCAAACTCGAGCAGGAGGCACGCACCCTGGCCTCCTCCGGGAGAACAGATGTCCTGGACCAGCTCAAAGGTAGGTGCTGTATGTGATTCAGCCCTTTTAACCCTTTCATGCAAGAAATATTGAAATAGCTGAAAAAAGCCATTTGGATACCTAATAAAAGTATTTTTCATTGACATTTCCTTTTCATTTTTTTTTACTATTGCTTTAAATTGGTATCCTCATATTTGGCTATCATACATTTACATCTTCCACATGTCCCCATATAAAGACTAGATGAAAGGGTAAAAGATGCATGGCCCTTCCATATGGTGTAGAAAACAATCTAAATTATTTACTACTGGTAAATAATTTATTATACAGAATGTGTTATGTTAATTTTTGTCCCGATTCTCTCTTGTTTCCCCACAGAGCTGCACATGGACTTGACAAACTACTACGAACTGAAGTATCAACCCCACAACCTGCGTGTGGCCCCGGAGGCCCCACAACACTGCGGCGAGGGGGGCAGCAGGCTCGCACCCCCGGGCTCTGCTTCGGACCCCCGAGCAGGAGAGGAGAGCCCCCTGCACAGCACGGCCAGGCAGGGGCCCTCGCTGCAGGGGGAGGCAGGAGCACAGCTCCTCGGGTCTCCACACAGCTTAGAGAAGGGAGCAGCCCCCGGGGACGGCCGGGTCACTGTGCTGCAGCTGGAGCAGCTTGACAAGGAGAGGTGAGGGGGCCTGACCCAGATGAGCCCTTACTGAGGTCCCTTCAGAACTGAAGAAACCATAGCAGAACCTTTGACAAACAGCATTGCCAATGCAAATGATATGGAATAACTCCACAGCTTGCTGGTACTGATACAGCCCTGTGGTACTGTCCTGTGTACAAGATTGGTTTATGCCACTTGGATATCATTAACTGAAGACACTGATGAAGACTTCTGGTTGAAACCTCAACTTAACTCAGTTCCTTAATAGTCCTGATTTATGAATGAGCATTGTTCATAATGGCATGTCATAATATGAGAATGTAACCATGTGTTAGGGACCATGATAGCTGGCCCTGCACTGCCATTGTTTCAAAACTTTAATAAACGTGCACTGCTTTTTTTTAATGATTTCCGGTGGTATTGTTGGGCTGTCCCCCCTGATCTCCCCTCCTGTCTGTGTTTCAGGACCCTCTTGCTGGGTGAGATTGAGAAGGAAGAGAAGGAGAGGCGCTGGTACTACATTCAGCTGCAGGGCCTGTCCAAGCGTCTGTCTGAGCTGCCTCGCATCGACACGGTGAGGAACGCTCAGCAACCCGTCCACAACATAGACTGAGCTCAGCAACCCGTCCACAACACAGACTGAGCTCAGCAACCCGTCCACAACACAGACTGAGCTCAGCAACCCGTCCACAACACCGACTGAGCTCAGCAACCCGTCCACAACACCGACTGAGCTCAGCAACCCGTCCACAACACACACTGAGCTCAGCAACCCGTCCACAACACACACTGAGCTCAGCAACCCGTCCACAACACAGACTGAGCTCAGCAACCCGTCCACAACACAGACTGAGCTCAGCATAGTAACAGCAATAGTGTAATAGAGCATAGTGAAAGTATGTGTTAGCATTGCAAAGCCAAGAGAGGTATGGTAAAGCATATTAAAAACATGATAACTGGTAAAAACTGCCAAATACTTTGTTGTGGTAAACTGATATCTCTGGAACCTGTGTTTCTAAAAGAATTGTACTTGGTGTGATTGAACAGTTCTCCGTGCAGATGGACCTGATCCGACAGCAGCTGGAGTTTGAGGCTCAGCAGCTGCGCTCAGTCATGGAGGAACGCTTCGGCACTGGTGATGAAATGGTGCAGCGCACACAGGTGGGCCGCTTCACTGGCTTCAACTGGAACAATCATTCACATCATAGACAGGAACCAGGGCTGGAATTCACTATTACCTCAGTGAAAGTCAATAAGAAATCATATTATAGTTCATATGAAAGTCGAACTGAGTTTGTCAAAACATTTGCCAAACTGACAGTACTAGACTAGAGACTCTTGGTATTTAGTAATACAGACATACTTCATATCCCTGGGAAAAATAATTAAAATAAACATATTCAGCAAAATGAGTTTCTGCAGGGGTGGCTGACGAGGCACATTGTAATGTGAGGGGTGAGTTTCCTCAGAGGTGGCTGACGAGGCACATTGTAATGTGAGGGGTGAGTTTCCTCAGAGGTGGCTGACGAGGCACATTGTAATGTGAGGGGTGAGTTTCCTCAGAGGTGGCTGACGAGGCACATTGTAATGTGAGGTGCAAAAGGGGAGGTTTGGGCTGTTCATCCTGTGATCTCATGTTTGTCCTCTCTCCCTCACGCCCCTCTCGCTGTGTGTCTGCAGATCCGGGTGGCCCGTCTGGAGCAGCTGGACAAGGAGCTGCAAGAGGCCCAGGACAACATCCAGCACTGGGACCCCCAGGTGAGCCCTGCCAGCCTGGTACCAGTGACCCTGACACAGGGAGGGGTGAGCCCTGCCAGCCTGGTACCAGTGACCCTGACACAGGGAGGGGTGAGCCCTGCCAGCCTGGTACCAGTGACCCTGACACAGGGAGGGGTGAGCCCTGCCAGCCTGGTACCAGTGACCCTGACACAGGGAGGGGTGAGCCCTGCCAGCCTGGTACCAGTGACACTGACACAGGGAGGGGTGAGCCCTGCCAGCCTGGTACCAGTGACACTGACACAGGGGGAGAAGCTGCCGTTAAGGGTCTAGTTAAGTGATTGAGAGCTCAGTTGGAATGAAAATCAGCCGACACAGGGGGTCCCCAGGACCGGGTTTGAGAAGCCCTGGGCTAGGGTCTGTAAGATGGGAATTTTGCCTACAATTGATGACCAAAAATATTTACTATAGAAGTTGTTTTATATGTGCAGAAATCTACTTGTCACATGTGGACTGAATCCTGAACAACTTCCACAGTAAATATTTCATTCTTGGTCATCAATTCCCATCTTCCAGACCTTGTCCTTTCACAAGGAACAGTCTCCTCAGTAATGACTGGAGAACATGCTGGGCTTCATGATTTCCCCAATTAAAACCCCTTACAGACAAATCAAATCATGAAGCCAGTGCTTCCTATGCTGGCCCTACACCCTACTGACACTGACATGGTGGTTCACTTATTCCGAACCCCCTTCACAACGCTGTTCCAGTCAGATTGCAGGGCAGGGATTACTTCGGATCTCTCTCCCTCCTCCTGCTGCTCTTTCTGCCCCCCTCCCCCCATCATACAGTCAGCCCCGCTGGTTTTGAGGATGCATGTTTTATGAACCTCAGGAAATATTCAGGCTCTGTGGCTCTGTTCCCACCAGCTTGCTGTTGGAAATATTCCCCCTGGAGAAACCCTATAGCAGAAGCAGCAATGGAATTGAAATATTGCAGTGTGTTCCTGGCACACCGTGATGTATAATGTGTTCCTACCATTGGGATTCTATTGGTATGTTAAGATAGGAAAATGCTACCACAGTGATATTGTACCAGTGGACTCGCACTATTACCTCTTAGTTCTGAACCAATGCAACTCTGATCACCTTGGAACGAGGTATTAAACACTGTACCAAACAAACCTCTAATCACTGTAACCTTGAGATGGTGCGGCTGGTCGTGTGTTGTGCTGTGCTGCTGTCTGCAGTTTGCCCCTTTCCTCACCTTATCAGCAGATCTAGTGGTCTGGTAGTAAAAAGCTCACTGCCGGGGTGTTGCTATGCAGAATAGGCTGGGGCTTGAGCCTCCTGCGCTGTGATTGGTGGTTTGAGAGTGGCTGCAGGCACCTGTCAAACCCAGTTGAGCTCCAATCCCTAGCAGCTCTCTCTACCTCCTTCAGTGGAGCGAAGGAGAGGTATGATAAATGAGCCTTTACGGAGGCTCAAAAGGGACCTGCCTCCTCCCACTGCTCTCTTGGCCTTACCTGAATTATTATATTGTGTGTCATGTTTTATTGTCTGCAGTCTGGTTGCAGGGTTCAGGTGGGTGGGGGTTAATCAAATGACCCCCGGGCCTTGAATTGAATGTATTTTGCGCTTGGGTGCGTGAAGCACCATATGAGAGACCCCCCCTCCTAAGACACACACACACACACACACACACACATTTCTTCCATCCTTAAGCAGCAGCAGTCTCGTCTAGCCCAGCCCTTTGTCTGTTTCTCTCCTGAGCGCATTCAGTGGCTGCAGCAGCTCAGCGGGTTGCTATGGCGATGGAATAGGGACCGGGGCGATGTCAGGGTTGCTTCCCAAGTAGTTATGAAGGTATGTTGGGTTTGCGTGGAGAGGGGAGTGGGGGGAGCAGCTTATTTATCCTTGAATACCTTTAATTTGACGCCGGTGGCAGTGAATGCTATTTTCTGAGAATAGGATATACCATTTTTGCTGGGGGAGGTGTCTGCAGTTTTCTCTTGTTTCAGTCAATGATGAAAAATATGACATTTTCATATTGAGGGCTTGGGCTGCTTCTGTTATTAGAATTAACCTCAGTGGAGTCAGGCTTGATATATGTGAGAGTGTGTGTGTTCTAGTCTGGAAACGAGTGTTGCAGAGGGATTTATGTTGAATACAGAATCTATTATATGTAGGAAGTGAAGTATTTTCTATGAAGCCTACTTTGTATATAATGACTCGTATGCTGTACATATACAACCTAGTAGATTACTAAATTATATATATATATAATAGTATCTTGCTTTTCCAACCAGCAGCTGTAGAGAGTCCCACAGTGGGAATCCCTGCAGTGAGCGCACGCATCTGTGTGAACGGACTGTGCCTCTCATAACTATTTAATGCGTCAAGCAAATCATATCGCTGGCAGGTATACAGACTGCAGCTCCCTGTTGAAAGTCGGTTTCAGTCTCGATGTGTAAGACAGCAGATTTGATAGGCTTGGATAGTGGGCGCGTCCAAGCCTGCGCTAGGTATTGATGTTTAACATGGGACTCCCAAATCTCAAATCTAAGCCATTCTGGAGTGCAGTCCTTGCTTTCCACCCCTACCTTCCTTGGATGAATTAGAGGTGGTAATCCCTGAGAGATCGGCATGCATCCCTCTAGTGTAGGGCTACCTGGCAGCCCGTGGCGGCCGCACGCCTTATTGACAGTGTTTTGGCAGGGTTTCATTGTCACTGTGTGTTTCTTTTCAGATCCATGCCTGTGGGAAACCAGTGCTCCCAGACTCTGAGAGCACAGCGAATAACGGTGTTTCAGAAGCACCGAGCGACACGGGAAGCAAAGTAAGAATGAGCCTGTCATTTACAACGACATGCTTGTGAGCTCCTGGCCATGTTCAGTGCAGGCTAAAATAGGTTGAAAGAAAAACTGTACCGGACTCTGTGTGAATACTACCCCCGTTTTTAAGCGTTTTTAATAAACAGATATTTTTTTTTTCTAATGTAGTATTTACATGGTTGTGTGAGTATTTACCCTGTAACTGAATTTTAAATACTTAGCATTACTTACTTACAAGGTAACACAAATTACTAAGTTGTTATCAAGCAATACTAAAATAACATATAAGCAGCGTCACGTGTCCTTTTAAATGTATCATTGTAAGTGGCTCTAGTTTCACCTGGCTTTGAGCTTGTCTGCAGAATCCTAAGTGCCAGGACTGAACAGAGTTCCATTCCATTCACTGCTCTCAGTCTATATAAATGCAAAGAAGGCAGGACTGGCAGAGCTGAAATGTCATATTGTCACGTGATGTTAATTATTATTAATATTTGTTTATTTAGCAGACGCCTTTATCCAGGGTGACTAGGGTGTGTGAACTATGCAAGAGCAGCAGAGTAACTTACAACAACGTCTCATCCGAAAGACGGAGCACAAGGAGGTTAAGTGACTTGCTCAAGGTCACACAGTGAGTCTGTGATTGAGCCGGGATTTGAACCAGGGACCTCCTGGTTTCTTTAACCACCAGACCACACAGCCTCCTGTTGCCTCCTAGTGTTAATAAAATGAGGAAGTCTGTTTGGTCCCGGCACAAGACAAACTCAAAGGCAGATTTAGGGAAAAATAACTCTTGCGAACAGCCTAAAATAGAAAAGGGAAATGTAAATAATGCTAATTAAATGACATTTAACTCTCATCACTGTTAAGGATTCCAGTATATCTGATCATTTCACCCAGTTTGAGCAGCCAGCACGGCTCACCTTTGCTTTACAGTCCTCTTGTCCAAACCAAATGAGGTGACAGCTCTTCTGATAATAGGAGCCCCCTACACGTTACTGTAATGACTTGCACACTGTAGCAGCGCCCTGCGTCTTGCTCAGGTTTCTTATACTGCTCCTTGTGGATGCCCAGGTGGAGATGGTGTTCTGGATGCTGTCCATGCTGGCCTCGCGGGACCGGGAGGAGATGTCCCGCACCCTGCTGACCATGTCCAGCTCCCAGGAGAGCTGCTTGGCCATGCGAAAGTCCGGCTGCGTGCCCCTGCTGGTGCAGATCCTGCACGACGGGGCCGGGGCGGGACCGGGGGCAGGAGGCTGCAGCAGAGAGGCTCGCAACCGCGCCAGCGCTGCCCTGCACAACATGGTGTACTGCCAGCAGGACGAGGGCCAGGCGCGCAGAGAGATGAGGGTGCTGCATGTGCTGGAGCAGATCCGCGCACACTGTGAGGGGGGCTGGGACTGGCTGGAGGCACAGCGCAACACCGCCGTCCTGGAGGGCAAGAACAGTAGCACAGGTGGGTAGTGCTGCTGGAGTCGGTCACTAAAGGGATGCTTTATATCAGGGCTGACCAATCGATGGCTCTTCAGCCATGTGTTTCTCATTGAGCTCCACAATACGGCTCTTTTGAAGGATCCCATTCAGGGTTTGAATGGGTTTGGCAAGACTGTGAGGACAATCTGTAGCTTTGAGTACAGCCAGCATGTTGATGCAACGTTTAATCTGAAAAGACTCCTGATTCCAAGGGGATTGATGGATTATTTTGTAAACAACCTGAAAGCACTGGTAACAAAACTAAAGGGAGGGTTTAACCCTAAAGTTCGAGAGCCTATGTAGAAGTAAGGGCCAGATTCTCAAAACAAATAGGAAACACCTTAAGAATTCTTACAAGCCTCTGAATGGGTTGTTTATTTCTAGTTTGGTAACTTTATTGGGTGTGTTTATCTTTTCCCAATGACAACTTGGGAGTAAGAGCTTTGAGAATGTAGCTGAGTGTGTTTGCATGCGTGTTTGTGTATGTGCCTGTGTGTGTGTGTCTGTCTGAAGGCTGCATCCCCAGAGCTGATGGATTCTCTCTCCCCATTTTCCCCAGCCCTCCCTGACCCTGTGGAGCCGCACATCTGCCAGGCCATGTGTGCGGTGATGAAGCTGTCCTTCGAGGAGGAGTACCGCAGAGCCATGAACGAGCTGGGTGAGTGCACTGCCCTTCCTGCCTGCCTGAAACCACTTTCATATTGCAGAATGAAGCTCTTGGATAACTGACTTCACTTGAGCACATTTCAGTACTGCACATGGGATCCTAGGGTTATCTTTTTGTAAGCCTGCATATGAATTTGTTTTGGCATTAGTTACTGCCCGCACTTGACTGCCTAGAATTTCATGGATATTTTTCAGAATGGAAATGTTATTGTTTTTCATAAATAAAAATACAATAATGTGTGTGTATGTGTGTGTATTGAAAACAAACAGTAAAACAGTATTATTGTTAAATATCTTCAAGTCTAATGGTGTCTTTAGCTACAGTGGGTTGGTGACACTGAGGAAACGTTTCTAATCTGATACCAGGTTCTAAAGCTTGTCCTGGGTCATTGATAAACTGGGGGATTGTTACTTAAGTAACCAGCAGTGTGGAGTAGTGGTCAGGGCTCTGGACTCTTGACCGGAGGGTCGTGGGTTCAATCCCAGGTGGGGGATGCTGCTGCTGTATCCTTGAGCAAGGTACTTTACCTAGATTGCTCCAGTAAAAACCCAACTGTATAAATGGGTAATTGTATGTAAAAATAATGTGATATCTTGTAACAATTGTAAGTCGCCCCGGAAAAGGGCGTGCACTAATAAAAAATAATAATAATAACCCACACTTCCTCCAGCTGCTCTTTAAAAACAGTAATGCCAGCAGTCTTGGATATGGAAGCGTTGCTGTTACAGATGTCAGTGATGCTATTTGTATATCAAATTAAGAGAGGGGAAGTCAATTTACATGCATTTAAATCACTTTTGCATCTGTGTGTGTCTCAGGTGGGCTGCAGGCAGTGGCTGACCTCACTCAGCTGGACTATGAGCTGTATGGTATGAACAGCGACCCTCTGAACATGGCACTGCGGCGCTACGCTGGCATGGCACTCACCAATCTCACCTTCGGGGACGTGGTCAACAAGGTAGGGGAGCGATGACACTCATCCAGGGGGTTTCATTCAGTTCAGCTGCTGTTTTTAGCTAGTAGATTTCTTAGTAAAAGGCAAGCTGTTAATGCTATGAAACCGCTGGACGTACTGTAGGATCTGAAATCTCAAATTGAGTGTACCTCAGTGCTGGTTGTTTTCCTGCCCAGGCTATGCTGTGCTCGAAGAAAGGCTGTCTGCAGGCGATCGTGGCCCAGCTGGCTTCAGACAGTGAGGAGCAGCACCAGGTAAGAGAGTCTCCTGGGGATGATCCCAGTAGCAGCACAAACCTGCTCACTTTCATACAACCTTCAATTGAAATGGTATGCAGCCTTGGTGAATTATATATTTTTTAAATAAATATATACAGTAGGATTACTATTTTTCTCTCAGTTGGCGAGCCTGTTCTCTGATCTAGATTCCTGTATTTTAAGCAACATTAATTACAAAACACTCAATCAAAATAAAAAGTAAAACTGAGTAGACAATACGTTTTGGCCAGTGCCTTCATGAGTACACTTTCTAGCCTCGTTGAGCGAGACCCACGCCTTCCCTCTGCAGGTTGTCTCCAGTATCCTGCGGAACCTGTCGTGGCGGGCGGACATCAACAGCAAGAAGGTCTTACGGGAGGTGGGCAGTGTGGCCGCGCTGATGACCTGCGCCCTGCAGGCAACCAAGGTGAGATACCTTCACCCCCGTCTCTATAACACAAACTGGAGAACCCCCTGGGCATTCACTTGAGAGAATATCCTGCAGAGAACCCACTGTCTAGAGACCAACTCACATCATGAAAAAGTCAACTAACATTCAGACACTATGTTAAAACAGGGCTCCCTATTTAGCAAGCAATGTAAGCAATGTATTGATCTAGAAATATAGACTGGAGTTCAGGCATATAGTGGAAAAGTGGGCTAAACAGTGACGGACAGTCGCCAATCAACCCAAGGGGAACAGTTTCCCACTACAAAGTGGAAACGGCCGTCAATATCTGTTTTATGGCAGTCTTATTTATTAAAATCTTTAAAAACGTATTTATCCAGATAAATCTAGCATGCAGAGAAACTTGATCGCTCAGCGGTTTGGGCAGTGGCACAGACTGTTCTTGGTCATCTGAACCTGCATTAGCCAATTGGAATCTGAGTTTTAATCGCACAGGATTAATAAAATAAACTTTTCAAGAAACCTAAGCAAACACACTTACTGAATGAACAAGCTGATATCTTCATTGTTTAAGTAGTAGTAAACTAAACTGAATTGTGTAAACCATATCCGTATCCAGTAGCTAGTTTTTCCTACAGGCTGAATTCTCTCTCTCTCTCTCTCTCTCCAGGAATCGACCCTGAAGAGCCTGTTGAGTGCCCTGTGGAACCTGTCTGCCCACAGCACGGAGAACAAGGTGTCCATCTGCTCTGTGGACGGGGCCTTGGGCTTCCTGGTCAGCACGCTCACCTACAAGTGCCAGAGCAACTCTCTGGCTATCATTGAAAGCGGTGGAGGGATCTTAAGGAACGTCTCCAGCCTTGTAGCTACCCGGGAGGACTACCGGTAAATGCAACAGGAATAATATTGTGTTGCCAGTCAACGGTTAATTTGAACTCTTACTATTTTCTGTCTGAGTTCTGATTCCATCATGTTTTCTTTTTTTTTCCCCCCAGGCAAATCCTCCGAGACCACAACTGCCTACAGACCCTCCTGCAGCACCTGCGATCCCACAGCCTTACCATCGTGAGCAACGCCTGCGGCACTCTGTGGAACCTGTCTGCCCGGAGCCCCAAGGACCAGGAGCTGCTGTGGGACCTGGGGGCGGTTAGTATGCTGCGCAACCTCATCAACTCCAAGCACAAGATGATAGCCATGGGCAGTGCCGCGGCTCTCAGGAACCTCCTCACCAACCGGCCGCTGAAGTACAAGGACGCCGCTGTCATCTCGCCAGGCTCATGCATGCCCTCCCTCTACATGAGGAAGCAGAA
This sequence comes from Acipenser ruthenus, assembly GCF_902713425.1. Lineage (NCBI taxonomy): Eukaryota > Metazoa > Chordata > Actinopteri > Acipenseriformes > Acipenseridae > Acipenser > Acipenser ruthenus. The sequence continues at coordinate 4,025,657 of NC_081235.1, forward strand.
GGCTCTGGAGGCAGAGCTGGATGCCAAACACTTGGCTGAGACCTTTGACAGCATAGAGAAGCAGCAGAACTCCAAGCACCCCAGCATCAACAAGCCCCTACGCCACATCGAGAGCCTGTCTAAGGACTACGCCTCGGATTCGGGCTGCTTTGACGATGACGAGGCTCCTAATAACTCCACCAGCTTGGACACCAGCAGCTTCTCTGCAATCTCCATGTTCCTCAACTCCTCCAACTTCCTCCAGAGTCAGCCTCGCAAGAAGGCAGGAGAACCTGAGAGGGATACCAACTCCCAGCCAGAGGAATGCAAGAAGATCCAGCCAGAGGATGACGAGGTCTCCCTGGCAGCAGAAAAGCTGGCCAAGAAGATCTCCACCACAGTAGCCAAGATTGACAAGCTGGTGGAGGACATCACCATGCACACATCCTCAGAGGACAGCTTCAGTCTGAGCTCCGAGGATCACTTTGTGGACTGGCAGTATGGTTCAGACGAGCTCCACGAAGCCAGGGCCAAGTCCTGCTCCCCCTGCCGGCTGTCGGACACCAGCAGCTTTGCCAGGAGGGAGCGTCTCAGCAGGGCCCATGCCCTCCTGCGCCTCAAGACTGCCTACACCAGTCTGTCCACGGACAGTCTGAACAGCGGCAGCACCAGCGACAGTTACTGTGGCAGCAAGGACCAGGTCAGGCCCTCGGCAAGGTCGGCCACCATCCAGAGACGGCCCACCAGGCTGGATCTGAAGGTGGCCCAGCAAGACTACCCGGAGAAAAGCAGCCAGAGCCACAAGGATGCAGAGGAAAGGGCAGTTGAGGGGAAGAGAAACATGGCCGTGCCAAACCAAAGCAGCACAGAGAAATGCCAAGAACCACCTCCACCGACACCAGCTACCCTGACATCAAATACCTCTGAAGCCAGTGTGCCAACCATCAAATATTCACCATCCTACCAGCATGTCCCCCTGATACAGAGCGTATCTAAGTTTGGGGTTTCCAGAAATCCAGTGAGCCCCCATGCACCCCAAGGACCAAGAAAACAAGCCTGGCTCCCAACTGTAGCAAACAGCACAAACTTAGGCAAGCTGTCCTCCATGGGATCAGCCCGCAGCCCAACCCTGGCCCAGCTGGAAACTGTGCAGAAGTACTCAGTGGAGAACACTCCTATCTGCTTCTCTCGCTGCAGCTCCTTGTCCTCTCTCTCCTCTGGGGATGGAGCTCTCGACGGGCAGAGCCACAGCGAGAACGAGCTGGACAGTGACTCCTCACTGGAGATCATTGAAGTGGAAGAATGCGAACCGGAGAAGACAGAGGAAGACTGTTCTGAAGACCTCAGTGAAGACCGCCTGGATCTCCCCGAGCAGAAGCAGTTCATAAGCAGCAGCAGCATCTCCTCCTCCCAGCCCATCGAGATCCCCTGCCCTGCCAAAAGGGAGAAAGTATTCCTGCGGGAGGTCTCACCAGCCAGGCATGAAGACATGACCCCCTCCAGCTCCTCTGAGAACTACATCCACGAAACCCCGCTGGTGATGAGTCGCTGCAGCTCAGTGAGCTCGCTGGGGAGCTTTGAGTCACGATCCATCGACAGCTCCATCCAGAGTGACCCGTGCAGCGAGATGATTAGTGGCACCATCAGCCCCAGTGACCTACCTGACAGCCCTGGCCAGACCATGCCGCCGAGCCGCAGCAAGACCCCCTGCTGCCTGGATCCCAGTGGGCAGGAGAGGGAAGGAGGGCAATGGGAGAGCAACCTCCGCAAATTCATGGAAATCGCAGACTTCAAGGAGCGATTCAATTTGCCTCCAGACTTGGACACCATGATCTACTTCACTGTAGAGAAGCCCACCGAGAACTTCTCTTGTGCCTCCAGCCTGAGTGCTCTGCCGCTCCATGAGCACTATATCCAAAAGGATGTGGAGCTCAAGCTCATGCCTCTGCTCCCAGCTCAGGAGAGCCTCAACTTTACAGAAAACCAGTTAGAAAGGGAGGAGGCTTGGGAGAAGCGTTCCCTACTGGGGCTGGAGAAGTCTACAGAGAGATACGGAGAGGGCAACTCCGATGACGACATTGAGATTCTGAAAGAGTGCATTAACTCGGCCATGCCTTCAAAGTTCAGGAAAGTCAAGACCACACTGATGTCCAGTCTGTCCACCCAGGTCCTTAACTCCCAAGCCCGCAAGTCCATGCAGCTACCCGTTTATATGCTGGTGCCTACTCACACCACTCAGATTGCTTCTGGGAAGAACGGCAGACTTGATCAAGATTTCCTCCAAGATGATTCCTCGTTTACAGATTCAGCCGAGGGAACACCAGTAAATTTCTCCAGTGCTGCATCCCTGAGCGATGAAACCCTTCAGTATCCCCTGAAGGATGAGCAAGTCTTAAAAGACCAACGGGTCAGGAGAATGGAAAGACAGGTTCTGATTCCAGTGAAAGGGAAAAGCATGGATGATCCCCATTCGTTCTCCCACTTATTGAAATCCACCAGTATGGCTGGCCAAGGTGATGTGGCAGGTAACGAGTCAAACAAGGTTGTCAAGAGAGTGATGCCAGCGCAGGGAATGCCAGTGCAGAATAAGAATATGACAGGTTCGCCGCACAGAAGCAGAGACCAAACCCCTGCCCACCTCTACCAAAGACGGGAACAAAGCCAGCCCAAGAACCTGCCCAACCTAAACCTTCCTGTCAGGAAGCAAACTGCAGAAGCAAAACAGAGCCAGACTCCGAAGCAGCTTGACAGGGAGTACATCCATGGAAACGTGGCATTCCAGTCAATGCGCCACACTACACCTACTGAGGAAGCCATTTACTGCTTTTACGATCATGATCTGATGGATGCAGAGAGGAAGGATTGCAGGGTAACAAGTAGTGGGAAGAAGCACGGTAAGGAGGTTGGCCGAAGCATTCCTGCACGGACCATACCTGAGGCAGATCTGCACCAGCACCAGTCATTCCACCGGCAAAAAAGCATGGTTAGTAAGGTCAAGCACAATATGATCATGGATGAAACGCCTCCTTGCTACTCCCTGAGTTCCTCACTGAGCTCCTTGAGTGATGTGGATCTACAGGAACACGAAGGAAAAGTCCACCAAGTGTGGACCAAAACCAGGCGTCAGGGGGCTCTGAGCCGGGCCCGTGATGCTGCCAATGCTCACGTTATAAAAAGCAGAGCTATGAATGATGAGGACAGTTCACCTAGCTCCATCAGCCTGGACTCAGACGATGACTTGGTGCAGAGGTGCATCACCTCAGCCATGCCCATGCACAGGAGACGGCACTCTGCTCGGAGAAGGAAAGCTGAGAGGAAGCAGAAGCTGAAGAGCAACCTGCAGAAAGCTATGGAAGGCTGGAGCTCGGCTAGAGACCAGAGGAGTGACGATGTGGTATCTGACAAAGACTCGGACCTCAACAGCGTGGAGTGGAGAGCTATCCAGGAAGGAGCCAACTCTATTGTGAACAAGCTCCAAGCTGCCTCACTCACCAAAGAACCTTCTTCTGAATCAGAGTCTGTCCTCTCCTTTATGTCAGGACTGTCTGTGGGTTCCACCATCCAGCTGACCCTGGAGAGTAGGGACAAGAAGGCTGCACAGAAAGACAGTAAGGAACATGGCAAGAGCCCCAAAATAGCAGACAGCAGAAATTCCAGAACACAGCTAGACTTTGGCCAGCGTAAGCCAGTGCCTAACTTGCCTGTTGTTTTCCGGGGCCGGACGGTGATCTATATGCCCACCACAAACAAGAACACTGCCAGCCCACAGAGGTCCACGCCAAAGAAGATGTCACCCAAGACATCACCTAAGACTGAAACTACAGTAAAAAATCCCAACCTGGCCCAGCAAAGGTCTCTGAGCCTGCACAGACTAGGACGTCCCAGAGACATGACCGATCTCACAGTGCCGAAAAGGAGTGTAACACCCCCAGCCAGGATGACGAAGGGGGGATCTTCAGGGTCATCCCAAAACTCAACACCATCAAGACAGCCTCAAAAGAAGCTGACCTCCCCCACACAAGCTGGCAAACAGCTGCCAACCAAGCCTTTCAACCTCACCGCGGAGAGGAAAACTAACAGCACTGCAACCCCTCCCGCCCCCAAGACTAATACAAACACAAAATCACCAGTTCACAAAAAAACTCAGAAATCCCCCGTCCGCATCCCCTTTATGCAGGCTTCAAGCAAGCAAACCGGACAGTCTAGGACTATATCTCCTTTCCTGAATAACCAGCCCCCCAGTGGCCCTAGACCGACCACACAGCTGCCGGGAAAGAGGTTTCTGACCCCAAACAGACTGGAGCTGGTCCGAATGTCCTCCACCCGTTCCAGTGGCAGCGAGTCTGACCGATCTGGTTTCCTGAGGCAGCTGACCTTCATCAAGGAGTCCCCTAGCCGTCTGAGGCAGAGGGGTGAGTTCCCTTCCTCAAGATCAGTCCCCACGTCCCAGTGTGCCTCCCCCCGAAAAACCCAAACAACCTCACCGGCTGTGTTCCTCTGCTCCTCGCGCTGCCAAGAGCTGAAAGCAGGGGGACAAGGGCAGGGGAGCCAGAGGCAGGGCCAGCCACTCTCCAGAGCCAGCTCCGGGGACAAACACCCAGCTGGGAAACATCCGGCCAGGAGAACCAGTTCTGAGAGCCCCTCTAGGGTCCCCCAGAAGAAAGCCCTCGGATCCTGTCAACAAGAGAGAGAGACCTTCAAGAGGCACGCTTCCTCTCCTCACATCAACGTGCTTAAGAGGGCCACCAGCCCCTCCTCTATTCTGTCCTCTTCCTCTGACTCCAGTGGGAAGGCAAAGAGCGAGGAGGACAGAAAGACAAGGCAGCAGAGACAAATGCAGCAGCAGCAGGGGTCTCCGCGGGAGAACGGCAAAGTCACCTGGAGGAGGATCCGGGATGAAGATGTACCCCATATCCTGAAGTGCACGCTTCCTTCCACCGCTCTGCCTCTTTTGCCATCCCCCGACGGGCACAAGCAGATGCCACCGCCGCACGGGAAACTGCCCACTGTGTCGAAGCCGTCCAGGAAAACGAGTGACGCCACCGTGCAGACAGAGAACCTCTGCATCACCAAAACCAACTCCAGCACCTCGCCCAGCATGGAAAAGGCCCTGCCGATCACAGAAGAGGCCACCAAGAGTGTCCCCTACAGGAAGATCAGCACGGCTTCTGGAGGGAGCATACCCATTCTGGAGGGGGAGCTGGCTGAGTTTAAGAACCAAAACACCATCACCTCCTCTTCCTCCAACCCGGGAGATGGGCACACAGGAGGAGTTGGGCACTTCCGACAGAGCTCTCCCAGCAGAGCGGTCAGGGTCACCCCTTTCAACTACATCCCCAGTCCCATAGCATGCGGGTCGCAGAGTATCCAGATCCGTGTGCCAACGCTCAACGAAAAGCCAGGAGAGAAGCTGGAAGCTTAAAATGCAAAAGGCGTCTTACTGCCAAACCACATCCGTCCTTGAAATAACTGCTTAGGTACGAATTGTGCTGCTCAGGTTGGCTTGCAGGGAAGATGCAGGAGCAGCAATCAAGGTTCTTTGAATGAACCCCTTTTCCTCTGGAACTGTCCGTGTCTGGTAGCTCCAGTGTGCCTCCCCGCCCCCTGCGCGCATCAGGAATACTTATACTGCACACTAGTCCCTTTCAAACCGCTGTAATTAATGTAAACCACCACAAATCTGTACAAAACTTGGTGCTGTAGAAGGTAGACTCTGGATACTTTGCAGACTTTTGACATGATATTGTTTGTGCTTAGTTCTGGGCAGACAACTGGGTCAGAAAATAGGTTCGGGAAACCTATTCTGAAATCTGCTGAAGAGAGATGCGGTTTAAGGTGCACCTTTTTTGTACTTTTTATACTTGTAAGTAAGACTTTACCAGTTAGCAGTGTTGAGTAATTAAAAAAAAAAAAAAAAACAGATAGAATGTTTGAGCTATGCAGGTATGAGGATTTTTACATGGTTTGTGCAGTTAATGTGAACAGTGCCACACTGAACCAATGCTGGAATTTGCACATTGACAGAGCTCTTAGATGTATTCAGAGACTGTTCTCCTCCAAACAGCACCTCTCTATAGTCAAGATCTAAACTGGATTTCATTTTTTTGGTTGGAAGGAGGTTTTGAAATGAATGCGGATTGGAAATGCGACTGTTACATTTTGCAAAAGGATGCCTTTTAAAGGGTACATAAGGACCTTTTTATTTTATTGTGTTACATGTTCCCATGTGTTGCTACAACTGTTTACGTAAGGTGTGTGTGTTTTAATTTTTTTTTTTATTTACATTTTGATCCTTTTAAACTTTTAAATTGCATTCCCTGCCTCAAGATGGCTTCACATGTACCCGCATGGACCTCTCGGAACTACATTTCCCATCATCCTCCTGCTCACTGGTAAATCCATCTCAGTTACATATGTGAGCAGGAGGATGATGTGAAATGTAGTTCTGAGAGGTCCATGCAGGTACATGTGAAGCCATCTTGAGGCAGGGAATGCAATTTAAAAGTTTAAAAACGTGGTCAAAATGTAAAAAAAAAAAAAAAAATCAATCAATCAATACACACACCTTACGTAAACAGTTGTAGCAACACATGGGAACATGTAACACAATAAAATAAAAAGGTCTTTATGCGCCCTTTAGTCTCAATAACAGTCCAGCCCTGAATGTGGCATCTGTTGTAATAAAACTGGACCTAGGAGGGAGGAGTCACTAACCAATCTTTTCTGTTAATTGCACAGAAACCAAGAGACTACTCTGCTACTGAATTCTGTCAAGCTATGTTTGGCTTGGGACAGTATTAGTTCCTTACCTGGGATAAGGTAAGGGCTCTGGCTAGCTTAGTAAACTTTACACACGGACTGCATTCTGACCTGGAACAGCATTGCGGATTCAAATCCGCTAGCTTGTCAGCTTAGCACTCCTAGGAACTGACAGCTGCATTACGACTCTGTAAACAGATATTATATCAAAGGGAACTTGCTGTCACTATTTTGTTTTCAATAGCTGTTATTGATCTGGCTTTGTGACTAATAATTAAACCAGCTGGGTAGCTTAATGAATTTTGCTGACCGACATTAGCGTTTGCCTCTGGAATCAGGTCACCGACGTGAACACCAACAACTGAAAATCATTCTCAGGTCGGTTTTGACAATATGAGAATTAGACTACATGGAAAATGTTCTCAGATACGCTGCTGAAATGATTCTACTCAATGTAGCCAGTACTGTTGTCATATAGTTTAGAGAAGGGGATAAACTCTGGAAGCAATGTCATTCTCTACAGGCTTGTTTGCATTGAAGCTGTATTATTTTGCATCCAATTTATCCCCCCTCCCCTTTTTTTTTTTAATGTCCAATTTACCTTTTTTGTCATCCAATTAGGTAAATGAAAATTGTACAGTACAGCAAGTTTTTAAATATAGATTGAAATCCAAATTCAGAAGCTTTTTTTTCTGTCTTGGCCTGGGATATTTAGTGTTATGCTAACAGCACTACCGTGACTCTGTGTAAAATGTGTTGCATTTGTAAGCTCTGTATTCTTTACTGCCAGACATGAAAGACTAGTAAAAGCAATGATACAGAAATGTCAGGCATTCAGGAAAACCTCCTCCAAGCCCCCCGTCCTGCTGTACTCACATGAGGGGGTAACATGATACAAAAAGATCTGCTCGTCTACAGCGTTGCCTGCAGCCCTGTGCTGGATATCTGGTTAGGCAATGTGGATTTAACACCTGCTGACTGCCAAGAGTTCAGCGTGTCCGTCATGGAGTTCCAGCATGATTATTTTCTGCACAAGTGTCTGCCTACACCCAGAACAGCTTTGACAGAATATTGCCTTGGTTCTCAATTGTGGACGTCTCGTCAAGTCTTGTATTAAAGCCACATTGCCTGGCCAGGTTTGAAGTACAATCCAACATCAAGAGCTATAAACAAGTGGTGTCTTGAAAGTCAGCAATCGAATGTAAGCACTTCACTGCTATTCCAGTATGTCTTCGTTTGGAACTTGGTATTTCTTCCCTTAGTGTTCCAAGTAGAATATTATTCATTTGGAGTTCTTTAGGTCAAAAAAATACCTTTTGCTTCGTTACCTTTGAAAGTGGCCAGTATTGATGCCTCCATTTGATGCACCATGAGGCAAGACCAATGACCAAGACTTGTGGGTTATAATGGGTTCAGATCCATAGGATTGTCCCCTTCAATGTGGCAGACATTTGGGGGAGGAGGGGGTCAGAGTGTTTTCTATACCAGGTCTGAATGGGCAGTTAGCTTCCGCTCAATGTGATCTGCAGCATTTTCACTTAATAATGTATGTATAAAGCTAAACAAAAAAAAACTATTTTACAACGTATCCTTACACTATGTAACACAGAAGAAACTGCACCTGATACTGTATTAAAAGCTTATGCAAAACAGCCAGCCACTCTGCGCAGCAGCACCTGTTCAAGTAGAAACACAGTATTTATTCATTCTGTTTATTCAATGCCCATCCTGTATATCTGTCTGCAGGTAAAGCGATTCTGCTGTAGTGATTCTGTGTGTTCTACAAAAAAAGATGCCTAAGAAATATTTTTTGTCTCTGAACTGCCCTCTCCTCAATGCTGGTCCCCAGGTATTCAAGTCCTGTGCTGGAACCCTTGGCATTCTATGTACTGCATGGACTAATGACTACTATAAATAAATGTTATTTGAATGGAGTCCTTTGGGCACTTTTTGTACAGAATCACACAGGCATACAGGTATACTGCACATGAAGGGGTCGAGTGGAACCAAGTGCCAGCCATCATTGTCAAAGCTGGGTTACACGTGGGGAAATAGTTCAAACCCACATGCCTAAACTCTGAAACAGCAGCATGGGAGGCACATAAGAATGTCCCAAATCCCCATCGGCTTCTGCAGCTCTGCGTAACTTCAGCTCGAAACATCGCACAATAACTAACTTGAGGGTTAGGTCTTTGGTCCGCTGACCCCTTCATCTATACTTTTAATCTGGATAACAAGTGATACGGATTTTGTAATCCTATGTTTTGTGTTCGAGATTATTTTTATCAGGACCGTTTTGATCAGGTTTTCCAGAAAATGTCACTGCTGGATTACATTTATCCAGATTATAAATAGTTACGATTACGAAACCAGGTTTTTTCTTTTTTAAAGTAATTTCAATCACAAAATATAGGGTTACAAAATCCGGATCACTGTTCTCCAGATTACAAGTTTTGAAAGACCGGCCCCAGACGATGGCACTATGTTACACGCATACACACTGTTTATATACAGTGTTGCCATGGGCGTGTTCGTACCTCACGCTCAGTACTATTATGCAGCTATGAATTCTCACCTTTTTAAATGTCCTGTGTGTTGGAGTCATGCGCTGAGAGTTTTCAGTGTTTCTTATATCTCGCTCCTCTCTCAGACTGGGACACCGGACAGCTCCACATATGCCTGCCTGTAAATAATCATATACCCCTCCCTCTCCCTCTCCCTTCTCATGGGGTAAAGGCCATCTGTAAATGTTATTGCAAATGCTCAAATGTAGTGCACCTTAGTGTTTTTTTTCAGCATTAAATAAAGGATAACTTTACTTATTTCATGCATGCTTTTGTCTTTTCTTTTAAAATGTTTGCTGCTTAACCACAGCTGGTCCGAGTGGATGGAGTCTCTGAGCAGACCTGAAGAAATCTTTTAAAAAATCAGCAGCCATCGTCAAACATATCCACCCTCAAACACATCCACAATCCCTACACAGACAGCACAAGAAAGAAAAAATAAGCAAGGAGTTTATTGTTAGAATGAACTACACTCACAACGAGTAGAAATGCAACAATTACTGAACACAATGGCTTTTACTTTGTCAGCCTCAGGGAATACAACTCCCACTGCACAGCAATTTGATCCATTCTTGGTTTTACTATGAGTTCAATAGAACACACAGGAGCTTGTTAACTATACTCTGGCGCTAATCAAGCTCGTATTTAAACCTAGAATGGGTGAAACTGCTATGCAATATGAGTCTTACTTCCATCCCTGCAGCCTCAGTTCATATATAATAATGTATAATAATATGCACAGGCTTGTTTTCAAAAGGCTTTTGTTAAGGCTCTACACATTTTCAATATAACTATTCTCAATGCATTGATTATTACTTGTGCGACATTTGATTAGGAGACTGGTTGCTTATTGCTAGCACTGAGCAGCATCATTTTAACCCAAAGCTGCAGGCTGTGTGTCCAAAACAACAAAAAAGTTACTTCGAGACACCCAATAAGATAAACAAGAGAATTCAACCCCATCTTAAACAGTACTGAAGATCAGTTGAATGCCCATCGTCCTCTAATAAGTAAACATTTTCAGACCTCTCATCAGTGCACTTATCCCCGTAGCAGATCCAGACTTTCCACGTTGAATCTATCCAGCCACCACACTACAGATTCACTTCCTGTGCACTGTTTACTCCATCCATACCTATAAAACACTTAATAAATTAAACGAAAAACGTTTCGAATAGAAGCCTTTTTCAGTGTCTTGAAGAAAATGAATCAAATCAAATGATAAACATTTGCTGCTGGATTTATTACGTTTCTTTTAATATTGATAAAACTATTTACTGAATGTAAAAGGCCTTGGTTGTTACACCCTCAATGTTCTCAGAATCTGAGATTGCTCAAGTACGAAACTGTCCACTAGGTAACGCACTCTCCAGCCCCTGCCCTTCGCTCCGGCACCCCTGGCTCAGCTTGAACAGGCTGCCCAGCTGTGTGAAGTGTATTCCGGCTGGGCTCTCACAGCGCCCTGCTCTTGATCTCTGCCGCGCTCTGCTCCAGCTGCTCTCCGGCCCTGCGGAGTGCCTCTCTCCTGGCCGCCAGCTCGCTGCGTGTGCCCTGCAGCTCCTCGTTCAGCTGGTAGTACCTCCGGCACTGCTGGTACCGCCCCTCCAGCTCAGCCTCCACACCTGGCACAGAGCCAGGCAGATCTGTCCAGGGGGAAAGGATTGGGTTCAGGATTTACACATAAGAACATAAGAAAAGTTTGGGAATGAGAAAAGACTTTAATCCCATCAAGACTTGTCCTTTGTTAGCACACCAGTTCCCTGCTGGGGGGGGGATCTAATTTAAAAGCACAGAATCTAGTCTTTTTTTTTTTTTAAATGTTCCCAGTGTTTTAGATTTATAACTCTGTGTAAAAAAAGTGCTTCCTGCCTTCTATTCTGCACTATAAGGAATATCTCCATTCACTTGATCTAAATGGTGTTGGATATACTTTAAATGTGTTCAATAAAACCTTTAACCAATACATCCTCTGTGATTAGCAAGTGCACCAGTCAGTACAGTAACATGCACTTAGCATCTCACATACTGCAATATGCTGCATATGAGTATGTGGGGTACGTGTCCCCGAATATCCCGAATAAGCGGCTGTCCCAATTAAACGAGAGGCATTTGAGACAACCTTAGGCACACTTTTTTGTTTCTAAATGAAAAGAAAAAGAATGAAATCACATCACATTGTGATTAAATGCTCAATACAGCTTTTAAAATCCGAGTCAATCGATTTGTTTTTTATTCCTAAACAAAATGAATCACTGTTTTTTTATTTCTATATCAAATGTAAAAGAATCTTATCACCAGACGAGGCACTTGCGATGTTGACACGGCAACTTTCTTTGTTACAGCAGCCTGAGAAACCACAGGAGACTCCAGCTCCTTCTGGAGTTCAACACGGTTTACGCAAGTCACAGTGTCATCACGTACTCACTGCACTGCGCTACGCCACCTGTCTTGCTCTGAAAAGCTATCTCTGTTCATCATTTGAAAATACTGTATCTCAATTAAACGAAGTGACGTCCCAAGTAAACAACATAAACAGCATTGGACAGAACCGTCTCCCAGAGTTGTATCCCATTTGAGCAGAAATCCCGATTATCAGGATCCCGATTAGGTGGTGCCGACTGTATTGCAAATGCCATTCCTCTGGAATTCCCTGTCTTTTATGTATCTTTGGTGGATGCTGAATACTGTGCATCTTTAATAAGCGTGCATGGGTGGAAACCCCATAATAAATGAAGCTCAGTGTGTGTGTTTCTCACACCATCTGTTCGGAGAATCCACCAGTATGCTACATATTACTGTAAAAGTGACTTTTAGAATTTTTCACACTACTGCATATACCACCTCGCAGCATACTCATTTCAGAATATGGACATTCGTATGTGGAATATTCTGTTGATAGGGATTTTATATTCTACAAAAGTATTGTGCATACGGAATTTAAAATGAATGTAAACATGCTCAACAATTAAGAAACACAACATTAAAATAACTGAAGTGAACTATAATCAGAATTGATTTTGACTTGCTTCCTAAATTAGTATCTCAGTTGATAACCATCCCATTTTCAAATCTTTGCAGCACGTTTTAATTAGCTATGCGGGCCACAGCTGCCGTGACAACCCAAATATTTATTAATTTATTACCAATGCAGGCTGGCTGCGAGTTTTCTATTTCTGCCAAGACTGGAACCACCTTGAGAAAAAAGTAACTGGAGGCCAATGCTGTCTGTGCTGGTCAGAATGCTCTGTTTCTGAGGAAATATTTAACTGTGTGCGATTCACCTGCCCCAGTTTCAGTAACCAATAGGGACTTGAGAATTGCTCTTGGAGTAATACATTGTTTAAAGTAAAGTAAATTTCCATTAGACATGACACAGTTACCAGATACATGGAGCAGTGAAACAGTGGAGAGAATGGATGCAAAACGGGAGCCACACAGGCCAGTACCTTCGCTGGTCTCTTGGAGCGTGATGAAGACGGGGTCGTTGGGGGGGGCCTTGGCAATGTCCTCCAGGATGTGATCCACACTGGGCGGCTCGGGGCGGGTCGGCAGAACCACTCGCTTCTTGCCTTTCGAAGACATTTCTCAGGTCAGCCTCCGCACTGGACCCTACACACAGAGACCGGTGAGTGAGGAGGAGGAGGAGACGCAACAATTCTTAATTACTGAGCTCAATAGCTTTCAGTTTGCAAGCCTTAATTAAACATTCACTGATAGATGAATCTCCCTGGCACCCTATTTGAAGCTCATGTTTATATGATATATCCAACACGTGTGTTTTCAGTTGTGTTTTCACTGCTTTGTGAAGTGTCTATACGTGTTTTTGCCTTTTTGCTTTTGAATAATAGTGTTCTCTTGGATTATTGTCAATTCCCACCTGTCTGATATTCTATTAGTAAACAGCTTGTACCTCTATTCATTGTGAGTGTTAGGGTACCAGCATGTGATCACCCTCAGTCCCAGTCTGGGGCTATTCCACACCACAGGCTAATAAAAGGCCTCCTAAGATCAGCTGGAGACATGAATTGCCAGGACGTTAAAGACTGCAGTTTAGTTTTTTACTTTGACACAGGTGAAATGCATCTATCTTACCATCACAACACATGAGCTTCCTGTGTGCCAGCTATTGGGACCCCATCTAGTGTCTGTGGGATCCGTGTTATTCACAAAGTAGGATAAACGTCCTTGAGGTAAAAAATAAAGTCTTATTTCCATCCTTGCACACTTTTGAGTTTGTAATTATATGTTAATCTCTGTTAAAACAGAGATTCTGACCACGTAGAGTACAGGACATCTACCTGAACCCTGATACACGCTTAATGCGCACTAAATAAAACAGTAACTCGCATTTATCCACAAGGGCCAAACCATATTCCAGTCTAAATATACCCTTATCTAGACCGACTGAAAACACTTGTCTTATTAAAATCAAACCCCGTGCAGTAAAAAGGCATCTATAATTTAAATACTGGTATTTCTTAAGCAAACAGAGCATGCTGTAATGTACATAATGTTACATACGAAGGGCACACATTTTTTTCATCTCGTAGTTGAGCACAAACGCAAGCTGAAGAGAAATTGACATTCATTTCCACGTGTCAGAATGACCTTACCTGCTCCTGCTCACTTGCTTTATTTACTTTTGCAAGGAAACAGCGTGTTTTGTTGCTTTGTTTTTTCACCACTTGAAATGAAAGCCACATCAGGAAAAACACTCCATTCGGCTACAAACTCCCCTGTCACGTGACAGTCCCCTCCCGACGCAGCGAGGTTCTGGTCATGTGACAGTAGCCGGGCTCTCTGCGCTAGAAATGGTGATCGCACACTTTACAGGGGTTTATACAGTATTATAAAACTCAGCCACATAGAAACATCCTATCGGAACAGAAGGGGGGCCACTGTTGTTACTATCTGCCTTTTTTTGTATCCATTGCTGTACAACTCCCGTACATTTTAATGATGTTTACAAACATTCAAAGTGATTCTTATAGATAATTGTAACATGGTACAGATCAGCCAAATGGGTCTTTATAGAGAGCCAGCGCCATCTACAGATCTGGCATTTGGATCAAGTATTTTTTTGTCCATCTGCACTTCGTTTTATAAAGCACTTTGTCCCTAGCCTACATTACAAGCAGCCTGAAGACAACCACCTGGCTTATGAACAAAAAAACAAAACACAATATTCTAGTAGTTACTTGCAACTACTTGCAAAAAATATAAAAATAAGGGAAACAGTAGAGAAACTAAAACAATGAAATGTGAAGCTACAAGCGATTTAATGGGTTTGGAGCTCATTTATCAAACTGTGTATCTTTATTACAGGGCTGACAGAAGTTTGGAATATGATTCAGGAATAATATTTTTTCTCCAAACTAAAACAAACATTCGTTGCTATTCCTTCTCTGGTTTTGCTGGAGGCGACTCGTATCTAGAGCACGCTCAAACAACGATCTTACAGCTGCAATAAAGTATACTGCGGTATCTATAAATGCACACAGCCCAGCTTGTTTGTCATTAAACACCTGCATTATCTCAAAGCAAATAGAAATATTACACTGAGAGAGGGAGGAAAAAAGGGTTTTTTATTCAGTTTTATTGATTGAAATAAAAACAAATTCTCTTTAACAAGACAATACAAAGTTGTTGTTCTTTTTTACATCAAATAAAGCCTTCATTTAATACAAATTCTTCTTTATTCATTATCAGTATTATAGTTGTTAAAACACTCACCCATAACTTTCAATTACTGTCAAAAATATCAAGCAAAACGTCTAAAGAAACTAAGTAACCAAACATTTCGGTTAGTGCCTTCAGCAGTGTGCTTACAATTATTAGGAAACTACTTGAATGATATTGTAGCGTACTGAAGTTTATCCCAGTCTGTCACGATTTTTTTATTTCATTTTTATTTATTTTTTTTTTAAGTTGTGTGAACTTTAGTTTCCCTGAAAAAAAAAATCTATGCATTATAATGACACCTTTTATTGGACTAACTAAAAAATAATTAATCCCAAGCTTTCAAGACCTCAAAGGTCTCTTCGTCAGGTGAAAGCAGAGACCTTTGTCTATCATCTCTGGACTGACACAGCTACCATTTCATCTATCAGACACAAACGGTACAATTGTGACTCAGTGACTGAAGGGGAATATTCCAGTGCATTGAGATGTTCTACGATTGTGCAAACACAGAAATGACATCTCTCTTATATAGCAGTGATACTCAGGTGTGTCTCATTCACTCCATTCAAAACCAAGGACTGGATTGAAAGAGACACAAGTGAGGATCACTGACTTACACATGCAATCGTGGTTCTGTTTGGAAGTTTTCCCCCCCAGTCGCTGCAACAGCTCCTAAATGTTCCCCTGGACGTCTGAATAAAAACACCATCGGGATTAAAAAGAAATCTGTACACAGCCAAGAAGTGAGAAGTCACAAGCGGGTGTTTGGTAATGCTTTGCGTGGATGCACTCTGTCCCTGAATGAAAGCATTGTGTGCTGTGCTTGTGAGAGATTACTAGAGCTGATCAGAGGACACACTGAAATCTTTTCATTAAGAGTACGTGGGAAGAAGTCTTGCAAGCTCTTTGTGAATGCGTGTGTGTGTGTGTGTGTGTGTGTGTGTTAGGTATGAGTTACTGTTTAAATAAAGTTTATTTGACACACTGCAATTAAACTTCCATGGAACCGAAAATGCCATCTGCATCGTTGTGAAAACCAGAATTAACCAGCTACTTATTCAGGTGACTGTACCGTACGGACAGGTGTAACTGTAGGAGTCTTGAATGAGTAAGGGTTAAACAACCTTGAATTAGGTCAATCTGTATCGCAACAGCCCACTGCAGAAGTGTTAGGGGGAGGGGAGATGAACTGCTGCAGCTACTGATAAACTAGTGCAAGAGTGTGCCATGATGGTATCTGATATACAACGGTCAACTTGAATCTGAATCGGAGATTGTGTGTGTGTGTGAGGCAGGGGTACAAGAAGGGGTTCACATCAGTCTGAAAACACACAAACGAGTTTTATGGCTTCTTTCTTCAAGTCTATAGAGCAGGAGTTCCGAGTTCTCCATTCAGTTGTGCAATCACTGTGACTTTGGATGGCCAAGGGCGTGGTCTGTGGCTAGTGTGGTTGCTGAAATAAAACAAAAAATAATAACCACAAGTGTTACACAAAGCATCTGGTAAAGTAAAATGCCAGTGTTAATATTTCATATTTCAACAGTGGTGGGGTTTAAATTCGCCACTGTTGAGATCAATCAAATAGACTGGAGTGTTTGCCTGGAAACTGCATTTATCAATACAGAGTTAATAGCTGCTGCTGCTGCTGCTGCCAGTTGTTCCATTCACATCTGGACCCACGTTTTAACAGCATGTGTGATTTAGTACCACATGGTGTATGACATTTAAATTGCTTTTCAATGCTGGCAACGACAATGCAGAATTCAGCTCTCCCCTGTCAAATGGCAGTGGCACCTCGCTCCACTCGAGTATTTAACTGCATTGTCTGCTAAACAAATCCCACCCTAACCTTCCTCTAATGCAGGGGGGTCAAACTCCAGTCAGTTTTCATTCTAACTTAAACTCTCAATTAACATAATTGATTTAATTATTTGTTGAATTAATATTTTAAGGTCTTTTACAGTTGATGGTTTTAAAAATGCACTTGATTCAAGGTACACTACCTATGAAACATTTTGAGGCCTGAAGAGAAGTGTTAAATCTGTCTAATTAATCAAATAATTAGACCAATTAAGTAATTGAGAGCTCGGGTGGAACGAAAGCCAGAAGACACTGCGGCCCTCCAGGAGCGTCTGCTCTAATGTAATGTATTTGAAGTGGTTCTAGCAAATGAAATAATTCAATTTGTAAAACAAGTGTTGAGAGCTCTAGCGTTTTTTGTATTCAGTGGATCTCATTCCCAATGAATCGCACTATTCAAGCCTCGATGCCAAGCTTGATCTAGGGATTGAAGCTCTCCAAATTCAGCGGTTTTGAAAATGTATCGCAAACGTGTATCTTCATTTTCAAATTATATCTGATACCTTTGCTTACTTTCAGGTAGTCCGGTGTTATATTTCCTTAACCTGAGCAATGAGAAATTCACCTATTCAATGCCTCGTTTCCTGTCACTAACCAACCAGCTCCATCCCCTATGCTTGGCAGTGAATGCCATGCTTTGACCCCAAAGACTGTACTGATGTGAAATGAACTAGGAACTACACTTACAGACTACCTGAAATTACTGCATGCAAGAGATTTCTTGAAGCTTGTATAGTAGCAGGGTTTTCAATCAAGTACTAAATTTTTTGCAAATTCTGCATTGTTTTTTTGTGCACATAAAAGTCACCACTAAGAGAGTGACTGAGACGGTAGCTACAGATATCTCGATGTTGGAGGAGCTCTAAGCCAATGTATTGCCAGCCGTCTCATATTAGGGATGAGAAGGGCTGGGTTTATAGTTAATAACTTACCAGGCTACAGCTCAGTCTACTGACAGATCAGGCTATAAAAAGGTGAAAAGCATGGAGAGTAGATGATAAAAACACAAGAAACACCAAATTGAAACAGACTGAACCACACTGACAGGAATGGGTGTAGTTCTTAAACAAAACACAGTATATTGAGAGCCTGAAGCAAAAACTAAATACAGATTCAAATTAAGTAAATTAATACTATTACCAGAAGAGTAAAAGCTTGGATAAATATGAATTACAGGCCACCTACTTCCATTCCAAAGACGGATTTGTATCTGATCAGTTTAAAACAGAGCATGTACTTTAAACGTTTCCATTGGTACAAGATATAAACTTCAGCACTGTTTCTCCTCTTCATCCTCTGTGTACCAATCAGCCCAGTAACACAAATGTATGTGTAACATGTGGCACGTTTATAATTTTATGTTCAGCCTCTTTTACATTGTATGCATGAAACAAACAAACAAAACAGCAATAAACACAAAAGCAAGGATGAGAAAGCCTGTTGTGCAGAACATCCTTTGTTCATTATTCACTGTAGACTTGCACACTAACGTTCTCACGGATTAAGCTAACCTCCGCCCCTACAACTACAAAGAATCAGGGCTGAGCAGAGCGACTTTGATGCCCCCCCCCCCCCCCCAGAGCAATTAGAGACAGCCTGCAGACACCTCCCACTAAGACGGTGGGGTTTAGTGTCCGTGTGCCCCGGTGCTGATGAGCCCAGGCTGCCTGCAATTACGAGGGCTGTGAATCACCTGCCTAATCCCAGCCAGCTTCCAGCCTGGGGCAGAGAGCCAGGGTTTATAATGACCTGCTGCAATCAGGGCTTTCGCTTTATTCTTTACAGCTACACAGGCTTGACCTTGAAGATGCAAAATGACATCTTGTGCAGAATATCAGAGAGCTCCTCCCTTCATAAGCCTCATTTAAAATGGGATTACCCTGGAGATGCTGTATTGAAGTTGAAGGACCCACAATTGATGTATTGCTGGTGTAAGCATATGAATAAACCACCAATCCTATTGCATGTCAATTAACCAAGGGTCATTACAAACACACGGCCTCTCCTACATTCTCTGTTTCCATCTGCAAACTAAAACAGTGCTGCCCTAAAACTGAAACCTGAAGCCCATGTGCAGCTGAACGGGTGCAGGTGTGTGGCAATGGCAGGGCAGTGGATCTTCCATGATGCACACTTGCTTCATTTTCTAATTCAATCCCAGTTCAGCAATAACACCTTCAGGGCAGGTGACCATGGCCATATATTTAAATGCTCCCCAGACATATACTTAGGCACTTAACACAAGACCTAGTATTATTTTATTTTTATGTATAGATAATTCATTTGGATATTTTAAAACAGATTGTAAGATTCGCAGACAGTGTGATCATGCCCTCCGATATGACAATCTGAGATTTGATGTATGGGCTACAATTAACAGTACTGGTGCCAAGCAGGCCAGAGAGCATAGTTCAGGGCTAGCGTAGCACAAGGTGAGCCCTGCAGATGGAAACGCACTAACTACGTGTGTGCTGGACACAAAGCAGTGGTTCGTTACATACAGAAGTGCCAGGCAGCTCTTTAGGGCCTGCGTCTGCAGGCAGCAAGGTCTTGGTTTGAACCAGTGTGTGCAGGACTGCAGCCAGAAAACAAGAAAAACAGGCAAATAAAACACACAGAGCAAATCAGGGGGAAGAGAGAAATGCACTGATGGATAAAGTGGTTAATACAAACAGGACTGGAGCATCACAGCATTAGGGGTAAGCAGAGTGTTACTCTCCATGTCAAACACAGCCTTGAATAAACATTCAGGCAAACAGAAAGGTGCTGTTAGGAGTTACGAGAGTAGAATGAAACGGCTTGAGTATACTCCTGATTCAGACCTGTTTATTTGTAATTATGAATTGGAAGGGATGTGATTTACTAACGGTGCGCTCTCTGAAAAGTTTAAAGAATGTTACCAAACTAGTAAGAAACCATTTAGGTGCGTATCGCAGCCTTCTTGTAAAATTTCATTTTTATTCCATTTAGAATAAATACTTAACGAAAAGCTGACAAATTGAAAAACATTTGAAATCTAACATGAAATACTGTACTATTATTATGGCTTCCGGTAGACACTTGTGATCTCATTTTGTAGTTTGTTAAATGGCTATGGCTTTACAGTGGCAGAGCCCCGGTCCCCCTCGTACCTCCCAGCGTCAGGCTCTCGGCTGCGTGGATGGCCTGGCCGCTCAGCTCGTTCACCACACTGTCCACAGAGGCCTGGTGCTTCAGGAAGAAGGGGCGGACCAGGCGGTCGTACAGGATCTGAGAGCCGTTCCAGGCAACTGGAGCCATGCACCACAGCAGGAACAGGCACTGAGAGAGAGAGAGTGAGAGTGAGAGTGAGAGTGAGAGTGAGAGTGAGAGTGAGAGTGATCAGTCACCACAGCTTTGAGGTGGAGAGGCTAAAAGCACGAACACACACAGGCAGGGAACTGAACTATCCTTCCCACAGACCAGCCAGCCAGCCAGATTTACGAGATCCGGACATCTTCCAAAATGTTCTTGACCAATCGCATAAGAGGATCAACCAACTTTCAATTCAACCATTCCCATCATGGAGATTTTCTTTACTGTCCTGTGTTGGGATGGCTAGACAGAGTGGTCCTGGGTGGTATAGTGTTTATTGTAGTCCAGGTTTTCCTGCGATTCCTAATTGTGTACAAAAGATGTGTTGTGGATCAAATTAGGATAACACTAAAATATGGAATGTCTCAAACTGCTATTGAAAAGTAGTTATATTCTACCTTATTATGTTTTGTTAATGATCTTAATTAGAAAAGCAGCCCGATAGATCCATCTTCAAGACACTCAATCAACAATATTATCCCACCCTGTCCTTACCTTCCCAGCATAGTAGAATGGGAACCAGTAGAGGAAGATGTCGGAGAAGAACTCAGCCACGCTGAAGATACCATACACCACCCAGTAGGTCAGCCACTTGGTGTCGTCCTCCTTGTCACTGCTCTCGATAGCCTTGATTCTGCGGGGTGACACGGTGTGTTACTGTATCAACACACACTGCCAAACAAGGAGGGAGCTGTGCTACTAGTTCCCAAGTCCACTGGGACCGCCAATAAGACAGCTTGGTTTTGTTTTGACGACTCAAAAGATACAGAGCCCTCCCAGTAAGGTTTCAAATGTCATTTTGCAGACGCTTTTATCCAAAGTGACTTACAGAGACTAGGGGGTGAACTATGCATCACAACTGCTGCTGCAGAGTCACTTACAATAGGACCTCGGTTTTACGTCTCATCTGAAGAGAATGTATTTAGTTATTTAGTTTCAGTACCTTATGCATCTGTGGTGTGACAATATCAGGTCTGCACAGCTGAAAAGGCGTGTTGGAAAATACTGTTTTTTACATTTATGTTTTGCTTCCCAGAGCTACAGCAGAGCCTGCTGGTTACATTCCTAGGATAGCAGGAGGATGAGGAGCACAACGAAGGCCGAAGGCTTTGATGGGGAGGAATATTTTCAAAAGGGGCTTTTTATAACCTTCTTAAACATGTAAAGTAATACCTCCAGTAACTGAGTGGTTCTGCATATACCTCTCCACTACTTTAAAATAAATCAGGAGCTGTCTGTATGTGGCTTTGAGCTTGCTGTGAGAAGGCCTTGTGTGCCCATCTGCCTGGGTTCCTGACTGCACTGAAATCATGCAAGACTGTGACCTTTTAAATCTGTCAGCCACACCTGTTCTCTGGTACTATACCAGTTCCAGCCAACAGAGCTGAAAGGTATAACATTATATACAGTCAACCTCGGTTACCTCGACTGATAACTCCACGCACAGTCTTGGTCCCGGATTTTCTCCATATAAAATATAATTCGACGCCACGCTTTACTTGTAACTTGACATTTATTACTGGTACAGAAGGGATATAAACTATTAAAAAGACTAGTGGATAACTCGACACTGTCTCATTACGTTACTGAACTCTACGTGACACTCTTGTTTCACTGGACTGGAAACGGATCGTTCATTCATTCATTCATTCATTCATTCATTCATTCTCAGCTGGTCACAGTGTCAGTTCACACTGAGTGAAGTGATAAATGAGTACTCGTTCAATTGGTTTTTCAAAGCTCAGGTTATTTGGGACAACAAGCTTGTCAGCAGAACTTTCAAAGCGCGTGTTTTTGCATGCGAAACAATCCACAATGCTTGATTTCTGTGTGTGTTATTTTTGTTCACCGAGTTAATTCTGTATAATGTTCATTTGTTAACTTTTGCTACTTAAGCCGTCAAATCAGACAGTACCAGCCAATAACTAAAAGTATAGTCAACAGTTTGTGGTTCGTAAAAATAATGCTGTAGTTATTTTATTAATACTTATTTCAATCGAACTATACGAGTTGTACCGAGTTTGTACAGTACTGTATACTGTAACTGATTCATTCACTGCAGTTCTACCGTTTTCATAAGAACATTTAACTAAAAAAAACTTGTAAATACTGTAAGTGTGTGAGTTCTATTTGCATGTTAATGTCATGGCTCACGTGCACCTGTGGTTAACTCGACACCTCGGATAAGCTGACACTAAACAGCATCCCTGAGTTAACCGAGGGTGACAGTATATGTATATATATATATATATATATATAATGTTTCTGTATTCAGGAGGTACGGACAATCTCTGAACAAGCTCAAAGCCAAGTAGAAAAACAAACACATCTTTCTAGTGGAGCACAGATTCCAAATAAAGCACGATGGCAGGCTGACCAAGGCTTTAAAATCAATCTGGTGAGTCCGACACAGGAAGGAAATTGGTACAGAGAAGAGCAGACTCACAGCGCCACAGCATGGTTG
Organism: Acipenser ruthenus; assembly: GCF_902713425.1. NCBI lineage: Eukaryota > Metazoa > Chordata > Actinopteri > Acipenseriformes > Acipenseridae > Acipenser > Acipenser ruthenus. The sequence continues at coordinate 4,048,299 of NC_081235.1, forward strand.
AACAAGTGTGCAGATCCTCAATAAAGGGAAATAAGCCCAGATGATATTTCAGCACAAACATTAGGGTAAAAGCCCTGGTTAGCACTCCCTTTGACAGAAACCATAACCTGGGTTTATAGAGACAACAAAAGAACCCAATACTTACGAGAAATAAGCTGGATACACAAAACCAATTAAATTACACAGCAGGGAAGCGCCGTAACCGAAGACCAGATAGAGGCCGACGAACGACACACTTCCTGTAAAGAGACAAGCAAGCCATGAGCAATCAAGCAGCGTCATCACAATCACTTCGACTTGTCATGTGTAGATTGTGTCTCGCTGTATTCGAGACGTCGTGTGGTGCAGTTTGGGAGCGAGGAGGGAGGCTGAGATGACTCGAATGTGCCAAATGATTTCTGTACTAATAAGAGACACGCTAAACATAATGTATTAACTTCTTAGAAATCACAAAAACTAATTTTAGAATGTTCTTTGCACAGGATGACAGCTACATACAAGATGTTCAGGTATTCGAACAAATCCATAACAGTGACAGGTTAATTTTGCCTACATGGTTTATAATATATATATACACATTCAGGAATTCTGGCACATCCCCAATACATTCCAAGCAAGTAACTTTCTTGTGCCAGTTCTGATTCAGAACTGCAACATTCTTCTGGGGGTTCTCAGGGACTTCGCTCAGGAGCCACCCAAGCCAGTGTAGACCTCCCCCCCCCCCCCCCCCCCCCCGAGTCCCTCTGATTTACTGCCTGCTGAAATCACACAGCCTCCCCTCAATAATCCCAGTGCAGCAGAGCCCTCTCCTGAAGGTTTATTAGAGCCTCCCCTCAATAATCCCAGTGCAGCAGAGCCCTCTCCTGAAGGTTTATTAGAGCCTCCCCTCAATAATCCCAGTGCAGCAGAGCCCTCTCCTGAAGGTTTATTACAGGCTCCCCTCAATAATCCCAGTGCATCAGAGCCCTCTCCTGAAGGTTTATTAGAGCCTCCCCTCAATAATCCCAGTGCAGCAGAGCCCTCTCTTGAAGGTTTATTACAGCTTCCCCTCAATAATCCCAGTGCAGCAGAGCCCTCTCCTGAAGGTTTATTAGAGCCTCCCCTCAATAATCCCAGTGCAGCAGAGCCCTCTCCTTAAGGCTTATTACAGGCTCCCCTCAATAATCCCAGTGCAGCAGAGCCCTCTCCTAAAGGTTTATTACAGCCTCCCCTCAATAATCCCAGTGCAGCAGAGCCCTCTCCTGAAGGTTTATTAGAGCCTCCCCTCAATAATCCCAGTGCAGCAGAGCCCTCTCCTGAAGGCTTATTAAAGGCTCCCCTTGGACTCTGTGCAACATGCCACTGAAGGGCAACACAACGAAACTTATTACAGAGTGCCGCACTGCAGAATACTCCTGACTCACACTGCATGTGTTCATACTGTGCGAGATCTCCTGCTGCAGAATACTCCTGACTCCGTGCATGTGTTCATACTGTGTGAGATCTCCCTCTGCAGAATACTCCTGACTCAGTGCATGTGTTCATACTGTGTGAGATCTCCCTCTGCAGAATACTCCTGACTCAGTGCATGTGTTCATACTGTGTGAGATCTCCTGCTGCAGAATACTCCTGACTCACACTGCATGTGTTCATACTGTGCGAGATCTCCTGCTGCAGAATACTCCTGACTCCGTGCATGTGTTCATACTGTGTGAGATCTCCTGCTGCAGAATACTCCTGACTCACACTGCATGTTGTTCCTGTTACACATATACAGTTTGCAGAGCAGTTGGAGCCATTCCAGATTTTCCTGTCCTAAATGTGTACAAAGATGCATAGGGGCTCAAATTAGGATAACACTAAAATATGGAATGGCTCAAACTGCTATTCAAAACGATTATAGTACACCCTTCCATTCCATCTTTTATTATGATCTTAATCAAAAAGCAGCCTGTTACATCCACCTTCAAATATTAAAGAAAAAGGGGTCAATTACCCCAAAGGGATAAGCCGCTGCTGTGTTTTATTAGAGCCTTTTACAGCACTGGGAATCACCCTGCCTTCATCAACCATGTGGTTAAACCACGACTGCCCCTAAAAACAGGGGATGATGAAATTCAATCCACATCAACCCCTAAATTAAGGGCCAACGTTTCGGCTGGTGCTTCAACAGCATACATGGATTAGCAACAAATATTTGACAGCTTTGCAATATAAATGGACCAGTACGTACGATGGGCTAGATGACGTTCTCTCCGACACTGCCATCTTAACGCACTGACAAAGCAGAGCCGTCAGCCTCCCATGCAAACACTGCCTAATTAGACCTGGAATCGATCTCACATCTCACTAGCCTTTTCACACTCTAGAAATAATCCTTGATCAACACGCGATTGTCATTCACAATCACGTCTTCAACACGCGTGGATCTCACATGATTTAGGTTGTGTGAACTGGGTAAACATGTTGGGAGGACACACTATTACACTGGAGAGTGAGACAGATTCTACTGTTTATAACAAGAAACAAACATCGGTGTATATAAAGCACTATTTGCATTTCCACAAACCAGTATTTCAACTAAAGCAAGTGTTTCATTATCCAAACAGCTGCCCTGTTTTGATATGCTTTTGTCATCATTAAAAGCCTTCTGATAGATCAGCAGTTGCTTCACAATAAAGGACCTGCATACGACTCATTACCAAATTACACACACTCGTTTTGCAATAACAGAGAAATAAGAAACTGATGACAAAGCAAACTAATATTACGACAGGGCATGTAGACGGTGTTCTGTCATGCTCATAGCCAGGAACTTAAACAAAACTTTATGCACAGTCGTCTCTGATAAGAGAACACCCCTCGGGAAGCAAGCAAAGTGTTCTCTAAGACAGAGTGACCACCGGACACAATAAGCCAAGGCCAATCAATAAATACAATGTATTTATTACATATATCATGACGCACGTGCATCAACATATGAACAGAATAAGAGAAAAGCAATAAGCAAGTGTATGTTAATAAACTATAAATAATAAACGAACGGATAACTAACGCTAATAAACAAACTGACAAACTAAATTAACAAAACTCCCCTACGTATGGTAAAAATGCAGCAGCGGCTCTGAAAGGTAATTATGAGATTGAATTTGAACACCATGGTTATTAACACAGCACCACCTACACACGTTACAAAATGCAGCAGCAGCTCTAGATTACTCTCGCGATGACAAGTCAGTTTGGAAATGATTGAATAAACCATTTGAGTTTGATGAGGAGGAGTTATCAGGTTACTAAACAGTACTGTATCAGTTTTGAATCAGTTAGCAACGAATCGCTAGCGTTGCCAAAAAGATGTTCTTTTAAGTGAAGTTCCTGTTCCTTTAGCATTTACAATGAGGGAAATTCTGTTTCACCACAAGGGTGTTCCCTAAGCAGAAGTGTTCTCTTAGGAAGTGTTCCTATATGGGCTTCTGTATTTAAAAAATATAAAGGTATTTACTTCATTGGGGTGCAGGGGGAGGAGTGCATTGGGGTGAAGTGGGGTGGAGTGCAGTGGGGAGGAGTGCAGTGGGGTGAAGTGGGGAGGAGTGCAGTGGGGTGCAGTTGGGGGGGGGGAGTGCATTGGGGTGCAGTGCAGTGGGGCTTCACGGAGGTTGACAGCTTTGGCCCCTCCAGTCAGGGTCTTTGTTCTAATCATGTCTTTAATTATTACATTGAATTCTGTCTTGTTTAAAATTCTATCAGCCAATGTTACATGACAGCTTTGTACAGCTGTCCCTTTTGATAACTTTCTCATAGCAAACGATATAACCCTTTTTATTCAAGCATGTTTTTTATCAGATCTTCTATAGTTTTTTGATGCAGAAGCCAATGCTATGCTACCTCATTCCGAGCACTGTCTATTATATTAAATCACATTATTATATTATTTTTATATTAGAAAAATCACATTATAGGGCATTTTTGACAAGGTGTTCTGTGTATCAGAGATCTTCTGAAACAGCCTCCCCCCTGGATACCAACAGCTGTAAGTACAGCCAGGGGACCCAAAATAGGAGGTCAATCAATAGACAGTTATACAAGGCAGTGGCACCTTATGTGGTGGCCATGGGCTCAATTTCACCACCTTCTACTCTCCACAGGCTGAAATCAGATTGATTTTGAAACAGTCACATGGGAACTGGTGCTGTGCATTGGAGGGCAGTTAGTTGTGGTCTCAGCAATGAGTTTGATAATGAGATGCAATGAGGATTGGTCCTTCTCAGTAACCTCTGTCATTCTCTCCGACGGAAAGAGTTCACAGAACTTGAGCAATCTTTATGTACTACTGAATTAGAAGGCTGTCAAGTTTATATTAACACATAAAGTGCACCGTCTGTGATCATGATAATATACACTAGACCGCAGGTTTAAGAACAGATCGCGTTTTTTTTGTTTCTCGCCCAGTGAATGTTCTTTGCAATCTCCAAAACCACAGGCAGACACGTGACCGCTGAACAGGTGTTGAAGACAAAGAGACTTTTAGACTGCGTCGATTATATTACAGTCAAAGCCTCTCTTAATCCTGACTATATGAAAATGGCGCAGTACTATAGATGAGAAATTAACATCCCCCATAGTATCCGTTTCTCATCAGATAATTAAACACTGGACGATACTGCGTAATGCAATATACTAGCATACAATGGGACACAAGAAAGTACTGCGGTATTTATCTTAACGCAGAACAGCTGTGCTTTTCCTAATGAGAAGCAGACTTTTATTAAATGTTACTTTGAATGACATGCGTGTAGAACAAAAGAAACTTTGAACCAAGCCGCTCCCAAAGTGAGTTATGCAAAAACAGAAATGCCGCGTTGATATTTACATTGAGCAAGAAGAGGGAAATTAAAATGAGAATTATTACACATAACCCGAAGGCACCGTCACATATGTGACTATATTCGTCGCTGAGTTGCATGGGTAAATGTACGAATAAACGACAGATGCCGACTGCACAAACACATATAAAACAACAGCTAGACTGGTTAAGCCCGGACCTCACCTGTGGCAACATAACGCCGGTGGACTCCCGTTTTCTCCTCTATTTTGGCGAGACAGTCTGTTACAAAATTCTTCTCGTTAAGAAACTTCTCAAAACGTTCTTTTAATTTGCCGAACATGATTATAACAAATCTCAAACAAAATAATGTTATTGACAGATACAAGCAGGTAAAATAAATAAATAAAATAAAACAGACAGATAGATAAAAGCGCACGATTGTGTTTGGACCCTCCTGTGAAATGTCCGATTCCGCTGACTCGGTTCTTGTCCAGTTTAACTGTCTCAATCCGCTTTGCTTACTCGACCCGGTGACGCGCTTCACTGGGGGAGGGCATCCCCTGGGATTGGCAGCTGCTGTTAACCAATGGAGGATGGACAAGTGAGCCGTGGCTGGCCAGGTAAGGTGCGGAGAACAGGTGAAGCTTAACCACGGTCAGTTAAGGTTTGTTATTCTGGTGAGCTAGCGAGCAACAACAAACTGGTTGTAATACCCATTTGTAATATTCATGCAGCAAAAACATTCCTAGAGCCAACACAAAAATCTAACAATAACAGTCCGTCCTATCACTTTCTAGCGCAAAAAGTCGAATTCTAGCTTCCCTAATACAAAAGTAAACATTGATACACGTCGCATTAAAAGTAGCTTTCACCTGTACAGGTATAAACTAGAGTTTGTTTATTCAAGGTCACTGTTGGAAAAACTCAGAATTCAAAACCAATGTGTATGTCGTTTGCTTAATGCGGGTAGGAAATTATAACAGCTCTTTTAAACTGACTGCCTTTCACACAGTGTAGAATAAAAGTATGAACACTAATACAGGCTACAAACGGCGCACAACAATAAGACTCGTTGCAATAATCCGGTTTTGATATGTCAATATGTGAAAGACTTCAGACTCATTCGCGTCCTCTAGTGGTGCCGGCACAGAAGTGTCTCTGGATGGGACTCCAACAGAACAGGGTTCAGTGCAAATTGCGTATACAATATATATATATAATATATATATATATATATATATATATATATATATATATATATATATATATATATATATATATATATATACATTTTTTATATATTACTGTATATATAAAAAAGCTAATATTTCTCAAGATATCTGTAGTGTTTCTAATACAGTAAAAAGTAATATACAGACCCGTAATTCCAAACTATTTTGGTTTTATGGTTATTTTCAGCCAAAAATATAATGTACCAAAAATATCTCGAAAGGGTGTAACTAGGGGGCACGGGGCGTTGCTAAGACCCGGTTGTTTTCCTTTGCGAATTTAGTCGCATTGGCCACGTGCAGGGGAACCCTTTCAAAAGGCAACAGGTTGCAGTGGGATTCATGTTTTGCAGTGTTAATTCTACACACGAAACAAAACTGAAGTTTGTCGTGGTCGTTCAGAATAAAAAAGAAAATGAAAAACTGTAAATAATGCTGTGTTGCTTCGCGATACGGTTCTACGAGGGAATTAGTTATTGTTTCCTACTAGTTCTGCATAATGAAAATGATTAGATTGCTGTTTTTTGTTCATGTAATTAAAGTATGTCTTGCAAAGGAAATGTACACCAATAGCTGGGCTGCCCTCATTGTCGGCTCGCCTGAGGAGGCGGACAAGATTGCACAGAGACACGGATTTATCAACCTGGGCAAGGTAAAAACGCTCTCTTAAAAACGACGCTGTTTGACGGGTTGGGTAACCAACCCGGAGGTATAAGTGTATGTTGCTCAGCAATGGTTTAATGAGTGAATGTGGTTTGCAAGAGGGAGATGCAGCTTATATTACAGAATACCTGTCAGGGACCCATTTACACAGCAAAGTAATATACAGCATGTGTTGCATAATACACCTAGAGGCATACCGAGGTTAAAAATATTATAAAACAATGTCAAGCACCTCACCTGTCCTTCACTTCCATTGGCTGTGCACGGCTCAGATGTGCAGTTTTGAAAGAATCACATGTTATAGCAAACATATATATATATGTGTGTGTGTGTGTGTTGTTTCCTGGTACAAAATCACTTCCTGTCCTGTAGTTTCACTCCAGCTGTAATCAGCCTATCATGTGATCTCCAGTTGCATGGGGTAGTGATAAGATACCAGGAAGCAGCATTTTGATTTTCTTGAACTTTTTGAAAAATCTTTATACCCATTGAATATAAAAAGCAAGCAAAGATCTTCAATATCAAAAAAGGGCCAATAAGAGGCCAGAAAAACCATGATGCGCCTCATTTAAGAATGGCTAGAAACATATGGTGATGCCCCATTCTTGACCACCACAGTGACCTCAAATCCCACTTGTGTTGCAGGTTTTTCCAGACGATAATTACTACCACCTGAAGCACAGGGCAGTAGCTCAGACGTCTCTCAGGGAGCACAGCAGCCACAGCGTGCGGTTGAAAAAGCACCCAAGGGTAAATCTGAGACACACTAGTGACTGTAAAACACAGGAGAGCTCTGAAATCACCTTAGTCACGTTCACATGATCAGCATCCAGAATCCAATCTAAACTTTCACAAGGTGTTGTACGCTGTATTCCAAATAGACTCTATCCAGGATCTATATAGATAATGTGCCAAGCTGAAGGCATTGCATAAAGCCATATCTCTCCACAGGTTCGCTGGTTTGAGCAGCAGACTGTTAAAATCCGGAAGAGAAGATATGCTATGAACCGGAAGACCGACCCGATGTTCAGTCAGCAGTGGTACCTGGTGTGTTACTAGCGCTAAAATTTATCCAGTCCAGAAACTGGACCAAAAGAATTGAGAAAAATCCATGTCAGGTCTTCCAGACGTTCCGGCTAGTGTTTTCAAAGTCTGGAGACGGTTCCTGTGAATGCTGATAATGAGCGATGACTCTCTTTTTTCGCAGAGCGAAGACTTTGATCTGAACGTGCTGTCTGCCTGGGAGCGAGGCTATTCAGGAAGGGGGGTTGTGGTCACTGTACTGGACGATGGTATTGAGAAGAATCACCCTGACCTCGCTGCTAATTACGTGAGTGTCCAGCCAACAATTTCAATTACTGCCTATTTAATAATAATAATAATAATGATAATATTAATAATGGTAGTAATAATAATAGGTCTGTTTTGACAGATTTAATAAAGTTCTTCATGCATGAAAATTTTCTAATAAAGAAACAAATGAATGAATATCAAATTAATCAAACAGGAAGGGCCATATTCTCTAGACTTTAATTCATGGGTAATGTCTCTTATGCTAAATTAAATAAACTTTACTTGACTGTTGTAGTCAATGTGTGAGCCTCTTCATCAATAGTACTGACAGATCCAATCTCTTTTCTGCTCTTGCACTGCACAGTAGTGTATTTCAACCAGGCGTTCATGTCGATCGCTTGAAGGGCTTCACTTTTTCTGGTATGTAATTTATAATTGCATCACTGCATCACTGCTGCATTGCTGCTGAAGATCATTTAATAAGGTGGAAGACACTGAACTTTTTACCCAGAGAATCAGCTCTTAGTAAATGGTGTGAGACTAATGAGAAACACTGCTCTTTATCTCCAGGATCCTGATGCTAGCTATGACATCAATGACGATGATCCGGACCCCCAGCCTCGCTACACAGACAACGATGAGAACCGGTAAGGTGGGGTTCCACGGGCCCGTCCCGTGACTGCATCCCCCGGCCAGGACAGAGGGACAGGGAGACGCACTGGTCTGATGTTATTTATCATAATTCGTGGTTTGATTGAGTAATCTGTGCTTGTTAGTGATCATTTGATTGATTAATAACATGTGGTTCAGGGAAGGGGGCTCGTCCTGTAAATACCGCATTGTTTCTATCCAATAAGTCCCTTTGAAAATGATCCATTCTTTTTGAAGCCATCGCAGCAGGTTGATGTCATCAACATCTTGTCGTGTGGGTAAGTGCAGTTTATCAAACACGATTCCTCTCATATAAAAAAGAACCCCCCAGCGGGTTTATTAATAAGAATCTGGAGCTGCAATCTGTGCTTCACAGGCATGGGACGCGCTGCGCTGGGGAGGTCGCTGCCATCGCCAACAACGGCGTGTGTGGAGTCGGGGTGGCATTCCGCGCTGCCATTGGAGGTACAGGACAGACAGGGCAGGGTTCCTCTTTGAAGAAGCTAGGAAGTAAATACAGAAGTCACCCCAGGGATGGAAATAAGACCCCTGTTGCATAGCAGTTTGATCCATTCCTGGTTTTGAGTTTAATAAGACGCACCTGAGCTCGTTACCTATACACAGCGACAAATCAAGCTGGTATTAAAACCTGGAGTGGGTGAAACAGCTATGCAGTAGGAGTCTTATTTCCATCCCTGTCGCCCTGTTTGAGAAGTCAAAACCGAGTTTACTGTTTCGTTCCTCGTTTTAAATGAACTATCGAAGGACAGACAGGCTGGTGGCAAGTGTTTCATCAGTTTCAAACCCTCGTGCCATCTGAACATACAAGATCCTGCCTGGGTTTGTTGTTGATTTAACACCCAATTTATAATGGCATAGAAATGTTTCCTGATAATCCCCCTCCCTAGATTTTTCAGAGCAATTATATCAGCTACAGCCGTAGTGATTCAGATTCCTCACTTCACTGAAGCCTCTTGGTCCCTACACAGTAGTAGCCAGGACTGTTTATGTGCTCCGGATTCCCGCAGCATGCACACCCCAGACTGCGGAGAGGCCGCACGCTGACCAGTGATGTCTGTCCCCTCGGCAGGTGTGCGCATGCTAGACGGCCAGGTGACTGACATCGTGGAGGCTCGCTCCCTCAGCCTGAACCCCCAGCACATCCACATCTACAGCGCTTCCTGGGGGCCAGAGGACAACGGCAAGACCGTGGACGGGCCGGGCAGGCTGGCCAGAGAGGCCTTCCTCCGGGGAATCACTTACGTACGTACCCCAGCCTCCAGCACTCCTGTCTAGTATGAAAGTGTGGCAGCCAGGACCCTAAACCCTTCCCTGCCGAGCTAAACAGATCCTGCTCTGCAACCACAGTTCTGTTAAAGGGATATCATTTATCTATTTATTATATACGATAGGCTGGTTTCACAGACTCAGGATTGCATTCATCTTGGACATGTTACATTAGGTCTGTGAAACTTTATGTCTGCACTTTTTTCTAATATTTAATTTCCTACCTGTTTATGATCCTTTAATGAGTGCTTAGATCATTATTAGCCATGCCTGCTAACTATTCCAGCAACATTTTCTTAAAAGCAGTGAGGTGGGGAAGCACATCATGGTTGCACACAGGCTGCAGTGCTCAATGCTTTCACAATGCTTGGTTGAACACAGGCTGCAGTGCTCAATGCTTTCACATTGCTTGGTTGCACACAGGCTGCAGTGCTCAATGCTTTCACAATGCTTGGTTGCACACAGGCTGCAGTGCTCAATGCTTTCACAATGCTTGGTTGCACACAGGCTGCAGTGCTCAATGCTTTCACAATGCTTGGTTGCACACAGGCTGCAGTGCTCAATGCTTTCACAATGCTTGGTTGCACACAGGCTGCAGTGCACAATGTGGGCTTTGGTGCAGAGCACAACAAGAGGAGTCTGTTCAGTGTTTGCTGGAGTAGTTAGTAGGCATGGCCGTGTGAAGAGACGATTAAAACGGCAGGATCTGGACCCGGCGTGGTGCTGTTGTTTCTTACAGGGGCGGGGCGGTCTGGGCTCCATCTTCCTTTGGGCCTCGGGGAACGGGGGTTTCCGCTACGACAACTGCAACTGCGATGGCTACACCAACAGCATGTACACGCTGTCTGTGGGCAGCGCCACTCAGAGGGGCACCGCGCCCTGGTACAGCGAGGCCTGCTCCTCCATCCTCACCACCACCTACAGCAGCGGCAGCCAGCACGACCGCAAGATCGTAAGAGAGCCGAGAGCCAGGGCGGCTTTTAAAGGGACTTCGGTTCACTTTTTATATTTGAAAGGGGACCAACACTTTTCTAACTAATGAATGTGATTCAAAAGGGGGTTGACTCTCTCAACACAGCAGATCAGTGTCGAGGTGTGGGTAGATTGCCCCATTGATCCTGCTTCTTGTTTCATAGATCACCACAGACATTCGGCAGCGCTGCACAGACCAGCACTCAGGGACGTCTGCGTCTGCCCCGCTGGCTGCTGGGATTGTTGCTCTGGCTCTGGAGGCAAAGTATGGATTCCTCTTGGAGAAACGCAGCTGCTGGATATTATACACTCTGGGATCCACAATCCTACCTTTGTTAAAGTCATTGTAGCTAACAGCATAATTACATCAATCTTAGCCATGCTGCACTTCCATTAGTACATACGTATCAAATGTGCAGTTTTGAAAGAAGCACACGTTACAGCACACGTGTTTTCATTTTAAAACATGATATCTGGTTCTCCACCAGGTTAAAGGAAACTCTCAGTTTCTGTGTCTTATTCTCGGGTTATCTGTTTGCACACCTTGAGTCATTTCACCTCAGCAGTGTCTTCTGGGTCAAAGCATGTTACTGGCTGAAAGTCATGTCAGTCAGTAGGAGAAGCAGCTGATTGGTTATTGACAGGAAAGAAGCCAGTGAAGGGGTGGGGGCAAATTCACTCTCCAGATGAAATGACCCAGTAGTCAAAAAGTTGAGTTTTACCCTAGTGTAGTACCACATATCAGGACTGAGGGGCGCTGGCATCAAAATAAATTACAGACACTCACCTTTGTGGTTGTGCGTCCAGTTGAGAGTGCAGCCTGCGTGACGGCTCTGTGCTTCCTCTCCAGCCCCACTCTGACCTGGAGGGACATGCAGCACCTGGTGATCAGAGCGTCTCGGCCAGCAGAGCTGCGGGCCAGCGACTGGGTCAGAAACGGAGTGGGGCGCTCCGGTGAGTAAAGGGGCAGGAGGGGCTGGGGGTGCTGCTTAACACAGCACTGATATCAGAAGATTTACCACTGGGGTGAAACCTCGTTTACTATTGTTTATTCCAAATGGAACACCGTCTTCCTGGTACCTGATCACTTCCTGCACTGTGGGGCAGTCTTGCTCTAGTGTGACCATGTGTTCTATTTAGCACGGGAGATTAAGACTAATGTTGTATTTGAAGAACTAGTTCTTCAATAGAGAGACGATAGCTGTACTGTAAGTCTCTCGTTCCCGAGCAGAGGGGCTGGCTGGAGGGGAGTAGCCCACAATTCCCTTTTCTTTCTCTCTCTATTTTAGTTAGCCACCACTACGGGTATGGGCTGTTGGATGCTGGGAAGCTGGTGGACCTGGCCAGGAAGTGGGAGGCGGTTCGACCCCAGAGGAAGTGCTTCATCGAGGTGGTCAGAACCCCACTGTGAGAACCTGCATTACTCCTCCTCTCTGACAGGCGCAGCTGAGTGGGGGCTGGATGTCTGCTCCGAATGTAAAAACTGTATCACCAGGACAAAAGTACTGATACCTTGTAGGGTGTTAGCAGGGTTTCAACTTGTGGCCATCAGGTCCACAAGTAAAGAGAAACTAAGCGCTAGACACCAAGGGCTTCATGTGGACATTTTAATTTATCGTGAGAACTTGACCATCATCAGACCATCATCTAAGTAAGACTAACGTGATTCAGAAGGTGTTTTATTTCTCTTGAAATCGCAGCACGCTGTGGTCTATCCTATTGCATTCCCCTGTGAGTGGGGTGATGAGTGCGTCTCCAGTACTGTCCCTATGCTGAGTGAGTGTTTGTCCCGCAGAACGATCCCCGGGAGGCTGGTGATCAGCAGGAACGTGTCGGCGTGCGCCGGGACTCCAGACTGGATCCGCTCCCTAGAGCACACGCAGGCACGCCTCTCCCTGACCTACAGCCGACGGGGCGACCTGTCCATCACACTGACCAGCCCGCGAGGGACGCGCTCCACTCTCGTTGCGATCAGGTAGCTGGGAGGGGGGCACACTCAGCCCGCCACCGGGGGGCAGAAGAGAAGCACTATTCATCGATGTGTATAGTGAAGCCTGAGTCAGGGCATCTGTTTCCCTGTGACTGCATCAGCAAACGGAGGTCTTCGGTGGTCAGAAATAATGTGATGGTGTGTATGCAGGATTTCTTAGTTGCCCACATTACCCAGCATGCAACGGGGTTCCGGTGTTCAATGTCCAATGAGCCACAGTGCAATAAGGAATCAGACTCAAATGTTACATATGGATCTCAATATTATTGCTCTGAAAAGGGTGAGGGGGGGCTCAGAAAATAGTGTTAATTCAAACCCAGGGAGGATCTTGTGTTTCCGGATGACAAAAGGGGAAGGTTTAAAAGTGGTGAACCACACACTTTCTACTTCAGTAGTCCATTTGGCTGTTACAACAGGAATAAGGTACCTTCTAGTAGATTTTGATTTCCGAACTCTCCATAGCTGCTTGAACCCGGGACCCTGCCACGCGCCAGGCACTGTGGGCGACTGTGAAAACGTGTATTGACCGTGCGTTTCTCCTCCCAGGCCGTTTGACACGTCGACTCTGGGCTACAGCGACTGGTCTTTCATGACCACACACTCCTGGGACGAGGACCCCAGCGGCCTGTGGACCCTGGAGCTGCTGAACAAGGGGGACTACAGGAACACAGGTAGGGGGCTGGAGCACATCTTCAAACACAAGCACACCGAAACAACACTGCATTGGATACAATGGGGATAGGAGAACAAACAGCTTCTGCACTGTTTCTATTGGGTTTCACAAACAACAAATCCTGCTTGCTTACAAATAGGTGTATGGCAAATTCTACTGTGATTTCTAAAATCTTTTGTATTCATTTTAAAAGGTATACAATACCGTCATGAATGTTTTCTGAAGCAAATTCAATTGGTGACAATTGAATACATTATAGAATGGCACGCAGAAGAGATCAAGCTGTTTCAGAATGCATTATGAGCTTGATTGATCCTAGGGATTGCTATTCAGGGGGCTGATACTTGTACTCTTAAGTGTTTATCAGCAGGTATCCAATAAATCCATTCACCTTGTGTTGATTGCAAAACAAACACAAGCTGTCCTTCCCTCACGTTTACAACAGAGTACCAATCAATGCCAATTGGCTTCTCCAAAAGCTGATTGGAAGATTATTTTCCTCTGATCCGGGGCATTGACATTTTTACTGGCGTATTGGCGTACAAAGGCCGTGAACTGACTTTTCATTGCCAAGTTAATTGCCATTGATTGGCATGTCATTGTAAACTGAGGGGAGGACAGCTTTTGTTTGTTTTGAAATCAACAAATTAAGGAATTTATAAGGATTTATTGGATACCTGCTGATAAACGCTTCTTAAAGGTGATAGCGAGTGCGGGTAACGAGTATTCTGTACCTCCCCGAATCTAATCCCCCCACCCCCCACCCCCCCCAGGCATCCTGACGCGCTTCTTGCTGGAGCTGTACGGGACGGACGAGGACGTGGCGGCCCGTCCTGTGGAGAGCAGCGTGGTGCACGAGTGCAAGGTCTGGAGTCTGCAGGGGGGCTGCAGAGGTGAGCCACAGCAACAGAGACACTCAGTGCTGGGGGGTCCTGCACAAGAGCAGGACGAGCCATCCTTGTACTGCAGTGTATATCGGTATGAAAATGAGCAGCAGTACTATGTAATCATGCTGCCAAAACATTGAAGTGTCAAAAAGTCACGAAGAACAAGGACTCAGTAACACAGCTCTGGACAAAAGGTTTGCATCACCTAGAATTTTAGGATTAAAAAAAACCAATATGAACATAGTTTAGATATTTTATTTAACATGATGTACTCAAAGAAACTACAAACTGATATCGCAAAAGTCTAATGAAATCCATTATAGTAGCACAGTATTAAATGTTAAATTTTGAAAGGTTTCATTCGACTTTGTGAAGCAAAATGTATTAATTATACAGGGTGATGCAAAACTTTTGGCCACTTTTCTTTCTCTTCCGTTTCCTAGAATGCCAGCACCCCTTGTATGTCTTCAACCACCTGTGCCTGGTCTCCTGCCCTCCCCACCACTACGAGTGGACCCAGGTCCTCAACAGCACCCCGATCCGGCAGTGCCGTGCCTGTCACCCCACCTGCTACACCTGCCGGGGGAGCGGAGCCCACAACTGCACGGGCTGCCCGCCCTTCTCCGCCTTCGACCCCGAGAAGGGGGGCTGCCTCCCGCCCGTGTACCCCAAGTACCTGGACATGCAGGAGGGGGTTGAGTCCAGGGGGGGGCTGCAGCGCATGGCAGCCGTGGCGGGGATCATCGTGGGCGTTCCCCTGGCGACATTCTGCCTGATGTGGGCGGCTTCCTGGCTGCTGGCCCGCCTCCCCGCTCCCTCCAGCGCCCTGCCAGTCAGCGAGGCGGGCGGGGGCACTGAGATAGTGCGGCTGCACATCCCCAGCGAGGACGAGGCAGGGGGCAGTGAGAGCGAGGCGCTCAGCCCGGGGGACCAGAGGGACATGTGAGGGGCTCCTGCAGGAGAGCAACACGCAGGAGCCACAGAAACATTTACTCTCAACCTCATGTAGGGACAGATATAAAAAAACTCCCTTCTAGTCTTTATATGTGGATTTATGGAAGATGCATGATAGCACCATTTATCCCCCCCCATATAAAGCAAAAAAATTGAAACATTTTCAGTGGAAAATATTGTGTGTCCAAAAGCTATTTTTAATATTTCACGCACAGTTAAACAATGATTTTATTCTGTCCTTGATTTCACTGAATGCAAGAATCCAAAATGTGATGAGATTAAAAAAAAAGGTTATTCCCTGAATAGGGAACAGGGAAACGTCTTTTTTTTTTTGATGTGTTGTATAATATTAGAACAATACCTAAGAAACTTCCTAACAGTTTTGATGAAGATCTATATACACGTTACCTGAAAATCGATTTTTGCAGCAATTTTTAAAATGTATTTATATATTGAAATACTTTAACTGGGTAAATGATTCCTGAAAAGAAAGGAGGACAGGACTTAGCAAAACTACAGCATGACAACGAAGGCACTGCAGGTGTAGCAAAGTCAAACACGGTTAGTTTAGCAGCCTCCCAGGGGCACGCAATGGATTTACAGTGTATTGCGACTGCACTGTACTATATTCAATTGCTTTTAATTTGGTCTCTTAATAAAGTGTTTTTTGTTGAATGATGCTTTGTGTCTCGTCTGATTGCTCCTTACAACTCTAGTGGACCCCTGCTGTGGTCTTCAATAGCATTGCCACTACAATGGTTCTGTGCTAAGGTGCAAGGATAGCTCCTGAGCAGCTGCAGTGGATGAACCGTTGCTATAATGGTACCACAGTGCTATGTTTCGACAAACCAGCTGTATTCTAATTCAGCTCCCATTAGCAGATAATTATAAGAACATAAGAAAGTTTACAAACGAGAGGAGGCCAATCTTGCTCGTTTGGTTGTTAGTAGCTTATTGATCCCAGAATCCCATCAAGCAGCTTCTTGAAGGATCCCAGGGTGTCAGCTTCAACATTACTGGGGAGTTGGTTCCAGACCCTCACAATTCTCTGTGTAAAAAAGTGCCTCCTATTTTCTGTTCTGAATGCCCCTTTATCTAATCTCCATTTGTGACCCCTGGTCCTTGTTTCTTTTTTCAGGTCAAAAAAGTCCCCTGGGTCGACATTGTCTATACCTTTTAGGATTTTGAATGTTTGAATCAGATCGCCGCGTAGTCTTCTTTGTTCAAGACTGAATAGATTCAATTATTTTAGCCTGTCTGCATACGACATGCCTTTTAAACCCGGGATAATTCTGGTTGCTCTTCTTTGCACTCTTTCTAGAGCAGCAATATCCTTTTTGTAACGAGGTGACCAGAACTGAACACAATATTCTAGGTGAGGTCTTACTAATGCATTGTAAAGTTTTAACATTACTTTCCTTGATTTAAATTCAACACTTCTCACAATATATCCGAGCATCTTGTTGGCCTTTTTATATCATTTATAATTCTCAACATGGCTTGATTGAGAGCAGAAATATATATTTTTTCTCAAACAACAAAACATCTGACATTACACTACACATATATCTGCTCTTACTGTGGTTTCAATTAGCAATCCTCTTTGAAATACAAACCTGAAAGAAGCATTTTATAAAACAACATTTTATAAACATACACAGTGAACGATAGGGGCAGCACATTAGATATTATAATCGCATCTCAGCCCATACGTCAAAAAATCATAATTAAGCAATGTGACGACAATTTATGACTTCTCTGTATATCTTTTAAACTGTCCTATTTTGAAATTTCCACACTAGAAGCCAGAGACTCATTCATCGGAGACCAAGAAAACAAAAGCACAACAAAGAAACGTGCCTTTGATGTCAACCTTGAAAGTCGTGGGATCGATAGTATAAGAAAAATAACAAGTGGGGCTGCAGTGAGGTCATAATTGCATCTTGGGGTTCTGGTGAATTCATCATGAACAACCGGCTGTGCTCTCCTGGTTTATGATGTCACCAGAACCCTTTGATGCAATTATAACCTTATAATTCACTGCAGCCTGTCTATTATTCTATATGTAAATAACTAACAGCTGTGACAGAATTGACTTCCAAGCAGTACATTTTGTTTGGTACTTCAGCAGTCTGGAGACGCAGGCCAAGGGCACCCTCTAGTGTCAGCCGCCTAGTATTGCAAGGCCGGGTGCTGGTGTGGTGTGTGAGGAGGCTTCTCCCTGGGGGACAGGGAAGAGGTGACTGAGCCCCAACTCAAAGAGACAGAACAGGTTGAAGGCAGCCATCGCCAAGAGGGGGAAGAAGGTGAGCCCTGAGCTGAAGCCCCGCAGGGAGCTGCAGAGATGGAGAGAGAGCCAGTACAGCAGCCTGGGGAGAGAGAGCAGACACACACCTGCTTTACACACACCTGCTTTACACACACCTGCTTTACACACACCTGCTTTACACTGCTTTACAGTTCAGTGACGTTACACACCACCTTAACATCTGGCTGGGCAAACTGTTTTTATCAATTTTCATGTGGATCTAGCTGTGTAGTTTAGTTTGTGAAATAGCTTCAAATGTCATTGTATTACACATGATTCAATGACCTTTCAACTCTGCTGGTCTGTAGTAACAGTGTCATGTGGATTCTATGAAATCAGGAAGTATTGATACAAAAAAATGATTTGAATTCAGTACTGGCGCAACAGCGCTCAGAATCCCTCAGGATGATTGTAACCATCCTGAAAAGGAAAAGGGGTAATCAAATAAAAGGACTTTTGAAACTCTTTACCCTCCGCAGAACTCACCTCCCAGCTCCGAACACGCCTGCCAGAGTGGGCACGGCCCTCAGCTGCTCCTGCTCCAGGAAAGTCGCCATAACAACCAGGTTGAGGGCGTAGAGGAGGAGCTGCTCCACGGAGGTGGAGACGAATCGCTGCTGGAGGGCGGGGCCTCGTGGACACGCCTCCAGGGGGTGGAGAGCAGGGGAGCAGAGTCTGGACACAGCGGCTGTCAGCACACCTGTCAGGGGAGCGGACAGACTGGGAGTGGGTGTATCCTGCAATAAACCTGCCAATCACAGCCCAGCTGCAGCGGGGATGAACCAACCATCACCTTGAAGCGTGCATGAGCCAAACTTGACTTCTTATATGCCCAAAACATAGTCTGTGTAAAACACTGATCATGCTCACCATGCAGACAGAGCATTGTAGAATGAGCCCTGATAAATTCAATGGCAAAAAGACATTGAAGAAGACTTCTAGTCAAAACGTTTGTTATGGACTCTGAATTTACCAGGGAAAGGGATCTTCTGGAAGCCTTTCCATGTCCTCTAGGCTCTGATCCGCACTTCAATATGTAAACTCTTCAGGCAGCCTGCTAGTAAAATGCATAAGCTGCCTCTGGGGGCCTCAAACTTTTCTTGGGGAAGTAACTAATTACTTTGAACCTGGTTGCTAAGCAACAAGGGGCAATGACTTTGGCCTTGCCCCTTTGATTCCATCGCCTTGACTTACAACACAGGAGGCAGGAAATGAACTTCCTTTTGAAACTCCAGATAAAACCTTGTGCCGCATGCCAGAGGGGAGCGATTTAAAGAGAGGAAACACCAGATAAAGACAGCGGTGAATCAACAGACAACCGGGCCCTCAATGCAAACAACGCCTTAATTCACTTCCATCTGTGTTCTAACACTGGACTGCAAATGAAAATATTATCAATTACTGTTCTTCTGCTTTATATATATACATATAATACAGTCTTTTACACAGATACACAAAGCATCTTCGGGTGGCTTTTCCCAATAAACTTTTAAACATGTTTAACGCTAAGGTTAATATTTCAGGACATTGTTTACAGGTTTATTTCACTCATGCAAAAGAATTCATTTACAAGTATAAAACTTGGTTTGGATTACTGGATGTGTGATTGTTTTACCCTCCTTGCCTCTCAGCCACGCTGCTGTCGAGCACAGTGTAGTTCTGTATCAGCAGGGGCCCAGGCCAGTCCCCTGGGTACAGCCCCCCTCTCTGACAGGCCCGGAGATGTCGAATTCCAGCTGTCGAGCGACTCCTCCGCGGCGCACGTTCTGCACCCCACGTTAATTAACAAGGTTCCTCCGTGCCCCAAAACAGACCCTCCCCCACCTCTGTTTTAAATTAAAAGCGTAGGGGAGAGGTTTTCTTTTTACAAAGAGCTCAGATTGTTTTTGTTGGTCAAGCCAGTTTTCAAAGGTTACTGGCCTCAATTACATTTGACTCCAAAAGCATTCCTGCCTACACAGTACCTTAATACCACCTATATTATTATTATTATTATTATTATTATTATTATTATTATTGATAATACTGTTATAAATAAACTTTTCATTTCCATCTGCACCTTGAAACCAGTCTGTAAAACGCAATCTCATCTCGTTCCCAGTATCAAACTGGGGCTGCAGCCGGTCCCATTTACAATATACAATTCATCACACAAAAGTCTAAGATCCCCTGTCTGAATTTTATGATTGCTATGTTTAAATTAATTAACCGACTTCCAACATTTCCCTGACATTCTAATATATCCACAGCCCTTATATTCTGCCTATTTGTTTTCTGCACTCTGAGATTTAAAACCTGCTCCCCTCATTAGATAACTCCCCCATCAGTGTGGAGAGATGGAGTTCAGCCAGCCTGCAATCCTAACTGGGGCTCCTAATTGAAATGGATTTGATCTCGATCTGCTGCTGATGGAAAGGATCAAGTCTGATTTCAGTCCCAGATGGAAAGGCATCTTAACTTACCCAGGATGATGGGGACCGCTGAAGCCACGCAGCAGCGAATGGTGAACGTGATTCGGCTGGTCAGGTCTGGGCAGAGCGGGGGGTCAAAGGGCAGGTAGAAGTACAGTCCGTAGAGCACGGCGGGCAGGAGCAGCAGCGAAGCAAAGACTGAGGAGACCGCTCTGAGCCGGGCACTCCGGCAACACCCACAGCACAAACAGTGCCCCCTGTCTGAGGCCTCCGGAGTCACGAGGGAGGGCCGATCTTCAGGCTGCCCCTGGGAACCATGGGAAACAAGCTCTATGGTCTCGGCGTGAGGGGGCGGGCCCAGGAATGGCTGTTCTTCGTCCCTCGTAGCTTCCTGATTGGTCAGTTCAAACCGATTCAGCACCTGTGGGTGATTTTCTTCTGTCCCATTCGGAATTCCCCCCTGGGACTGAGGGACAGACCCATCTCTGTGGCCATCTGTCTTGACAGCATCCAGGAAGGATGTTTCGCTCGTTACTGTGACGACCACAAGCCCCTCCTCTTCTGCCACAGATGTTTCAGAGCACTCACTTTGATTTGAATTTGAATGTCTCCCTTGGGTCAAGCCAAATAAAAAAAATAAAAAAATGTTTTTATTGTGTTGAAAGGGGGAGAGTTACAGTCAGTGTAAGAAATCAGTACGAAATAAAACACAGAACAAACGTGTGGCGAGCGTTTCAGAGGGACAGGGTAATGGGTTACACTCTGGTGTACCAGCTGCTGAAAAATGATCTACAAACTGATTCTAAATAAGGAGAGGAATACATGAGAATGGGGATATTTCAGATAGTTACCAAGCTGCTCTTTGAGTTGTCGCTCAATAGTTTAAGAATTTTAAATGGTCTTTTTTTTTTTTTTTAGAAAAACAATAATGTGATTTTAATGTTTTTGAGAAGAATAAGAACACTCACTTCCCAGCGTGCACTCTGTTCCGGGCCCCTCCTCTCTCGCTCCCCCTGGTGGTGGCTCCAGGGAGGTGCGGGACCCCAGTGAGGAGCAGGACAGGGAGTTGAGCTCCTCCACGGAGGACTCGGGGCTGTCGGAGACGGGTGCCAGTGAGATCTGGGTGTCCAGGTCCAGAAAGGGCGAGAAGGACAGGCGGGCAGGGTCGATGTCCTGCAGCTGGTTGATGATGTCACTGATGGACTCCTTGACGCTGTCAAACTCCTTCAACTCCTGACGGCTGGCGGGCAAGTGGGCTGCTGATGTCATGGTTTCAGGGGTAGAGGGCTGGAGGGAACAAACAAAAAGCAATCGAAAAATACACACTGCTCGGAGGCAAAACGAACCAGGTCTGTATTCATACAACAGAATGGATTAATGGCTGTATCAAAAACAAGCAAGGGAAATGCAATACTGACTTCGGAGCTACAGAACACATGTTCTACTGTACAGAAGAGGGGTGAACTGCCTTTCTTTAATAGGGGATTCTATCGAGTGCCCCCAGGTTTGTCGTACTCCTGAGAGATTTTTTTTTACTGTTATATGGTATGAATAATCTTCTTGTTTTCCAGCTAATTCTACATAATACTGGATGTCAATTCTGAAAGAATATTCAAACATAAAAAAACATGTTGGTCCCAGCGCTATGTCCAGTAGGGTATGACCGGTATACTGAATATTACGATATTATTGGACAAGCAAATACAGATTGAGACCATCACCTCGTCTCTTTAACTGCAGTGAATGTTCTGTAGTTGTGTTATGAAAGCCTGTCAGATGAATAATGTATTGTACCGCTTCCCTGGGGTTCTAGTTCAGCAGACTGAAGTGCTGTGCAGCTGGTCCTGCAGTCTCACAGCACATTGTTCCACTGGGGGCAGTCCTGAATGTTAAACACACCGATGGAATTTCACACCTCTGCAGACATGTGGGTTACAGAACCTCGTCCCAACACATAGGGGAACAGGAGGGCGGGGGAGCCGCTGAGACCCCTGGAACCTGCCCACTGCCAGCTCCTCTATCTTCACTGCAAACGCCTCTTCTGAAGAGAATTTGGTCAGTATAACTGGCAGGCTTCTTTATAACACACATGTCATTTTTAGGTTACTAGATTATACAGTTTGTTTTACTGTTAGCTGGTATCATTTGCTGGATATTTCTATAAAATAACCAATTCTAGGCTTGATAACATTAGAATTAACAACTATCTGCCTTTATCAGCAGCATGGAGTTCACTCTCTTTATCTGCCTCACATATCAAAAACATGACATATTGAAAGGGACCTTGTAGTAAAATATACTAATTGCACAATTATTGTCAAAACGACCTTGTTACAAATGAACCAATTGTGTTAATTATTAAATCGAGAAATATACATGGAGCACTGTACTTTATACTTTCTAGTTAATACGTAAGAATTATAAACCATGAGTAAAATGATCCTCATGGTCCAAACCCCGTTGATAATGAAGCACCTGCCAACCGAGCACCCACAGTACAATCACCCTCTATCAGAGTCACTTCTGTTGCAGGGCAGTTTCAGTTATGATGGGCAGGACAGCAGAAGTGACTCGTCACTTCTGCTGTCCTGCCCATCATAACTGAAACTGCCCTGCAACAGGGAGATGCAGCTTTTATATATTCCACCTCACAAGGGAGGAATGCCGTTTGAATAACTGCAACTCCCTCCTGGCTGGCCTCCCTGCGTCCGCCACCCGTCCGCTCCAGCTCATCCAGAACTCTGCTGCCCGCCTAGTGTTCTCTCTGCCTCGCTTCGCCCACGCTACTCCACTACTCCGCTCGCTCCACTGGCTCCCGATCACCGCTCGCATCCAGTTCAAGACTCTTGTACTAGCCTACAGATGCCTTGACCAGTCTGCACCCAGCTACCTCCAGACCCTCATCTCTCCCTACACCCCCACTCGACCTCTCCGCTCCGCCTGCACTAGAAGACTAGCTCTACCACCGCTACGCTCCCCTGCCTCCAAAGCCCGCTCCTTCTCCACCCTTGCTCCGCAGTGGTGGAATGACCTTCCTACAGATGTCAGGACTGCCCAGTCCCTGACCACATTCCGGCGCCTCCTTAAGACTCACCTCTTCAAACAGCACCTGTAGAACTCTTCTGTTTGTATCCTGGGACACTATCACCCTTCATGTAAATGTGCTTTATTTTGCTCTTATCAGCCCCTATTTTACTGCATTTAATCCTGTACTTCAGAATACTGTAATCTGCCAAGTTTTTAACCTGTAGTACTTTGTATTTAATCACATCCTGATGTAACTATCACTATTTAATCATATCCTGATGTAACTATCACTATTACCTGCTGTATTATTGAATTGTGGTTTGTCAAACTTGTACTTTACTTGAACAAAAGTTATTGTATTTCTTGCTCTTATTGTATTACTTGTATTGTAACGCTTGAAATGTTTTTGCTTACGATTGTAAGTCGCCCTGGATAAGGGCGTCTGCTAAGAAATAAATAAATAATAATAATAATAATAATAATAATAATAATAATAATAATAATAATAATAATAATAATAACAAATTCATCAGGCATGAAGTTTGACACAAAAGTGTGTGTTACAGATGGCAGGTGTTTTTCTTTTCAGCCCCTTGTGGGTGGAGGAGGGCTTTCTCGCACATCTGGGAATTGAGTTTGGCTTCTGCCCCAGTCTCGGCAGGACGGGATGTTATTATCCGAGCTGACTGCAAGAGGGCGAGGAGAAACCCGAGCCAGGCGATGTATCCAAGCGCGTCGGGAAAAACAGAAGTTAGGGTGCAATTACATGAACTCTGAGGCTCTGTCCTAAAACAAATCGCTGTATTTCATAGAAATAAAGCACGGCGTTTTGAGTTAAAGGTGTGCTTTCATTAGATAGCGGACCTAACCTCTGCTTTTCAGAGAAATATTCTTTATAAATCCAAACACGGGTCCCAAGTAAAGCCCTCAGGGTAAATAACCCACATGGCTATGGTTCTGCTATAGAACAGAATCCGTATAAACCACACCGTGCCCCGTGCATATACGTTCCTTTTGAATAAATACACTGTATTCACAGTTTACAGTACAACACGCCTAAACGTTTCAATATGTAACTAGTTACACAGCAGTATGCATGCTAAATACTATTGTGAGGTAAAAAGTACAATAAAAATACATAGTGCCGCACAGGCGTCTGGCGGCACTCGCTACAGCGCACAAGCCTATTCTAGTAAGAAATGTTTAACATTGGTAAGAAAAAACTGTTAAACCATCATTTTCACAAATGAAATCTGATTCTAACGGTTTCCGTTGTCTAAGTACACTGCGATGTTACAGGCTTTCTTTTAGTCGAGTTATCTGAACAATGTTCTACTGTTACAGGCTGTAAGAAGTTTATTTTTAGTTTTGCTATTCTAATAAACAAAATACATATTCAACATGAGAACTGGAATAAAGATGCATTAGGCTAGCATTTTTCACATATATATTTTAAAATCTATCACTTACCTTGTTCGGTAATTCACAAAACATACGTGTACCCCCCGATTCGGTTATATATATTTTTTGTTGTGTGATTTCTAACTTTTCTCCACGCCTTTGTCTATGAATGACTCCAAAAATCTGATTCAAGTTTCAAATACTACTCTACCGCCGCCTACCTTTTTTTGGTTTTCAATGCGGTACAAACCCATAGACCAATCGGCTCTCCGGCTCTTGAGAAAATACCAGCGCGTTTGGACTGACTGTTGCTTTCACTCATTGTCGTTCAGCACAGCGTTCAGATTTCAGGTCGCCCGTGTCTCAGAAGTGAAGGTACATTGCAGATTACATTACAGACAGCAGATTATAACAACAACAACAATAATGATGCTACTAATAATCCCCACTAGTTTAATACAAGTTATTTTAAAGTAATCATACCTTCCAGGGTGTATTGTGCTGTATACGCTGAACAGATCATGAAATGGCAACTATGGATTTGTACCGAATATACTGCACGGTGGTCCTGATACAGAAACAAACTCTGGTACGGATATGATACTATGGTACTGCAATGGATTCCCACCACAGGTCATCGAGCCATAGCATTGGTAAGTGATGGCTAAACATTAGGATACGGATTCTCAGTCAATGTGGCTGCCCTTAGATGTAATGTGTGCATGATTACACCTTGTAGCATGACAAAGTGAAAACTACCAGGGCGTGTGTACCAGACACTCCCACATTAAGTTACATGTTCAGTTTTGCACTGAAGCAAATGCCTAACCTTCCTAGAAACTCTCTGCCATTCACAGCCAGCCAAGAAGTTACTATTTCTGCGGGTCTCCAACATCCCAGCTCCTTCCTCGCCAAATAATTAGTTTTAAAGCTGCCCAGACCCCTTGGTGGCTGGCTGGCTTGTCTGAGGCTTGCACACACAATGGCTGCCTTTGTTTTAGAGCTGCATGTGGCAGAAGCATCAGGGGGATAGGGTTACACCAGGACTTTGGGAAATGTTGGTATGGGATTATAAGGATGTGCATAACACAGAAGGGAAAATATAGATCAGGGAATTGGATTAAAATGTGTGAGCTTCAATAAAACAGCACTACTATCCACACTCTCAATAACAGTTATAGTGTATAGAATATGAAGTTACTGCTAGGATGACGAAAACAGTAAGACATAATTCAAACGGAGCGATTTTCAAACCAGACCCCACACACCTTTAAATGAGTATACAAAGAAACAGCCCAGCCAGCACACCTTACTGCATACCTACCAATGAACACCTTTATACAAATGGTACAATTCCTTTAGCTATGAAAAGACTGACTCTGACCCATTCTTCATTTTCTAACCTTAATTTTTAAAAGTGGTTTGGAGAAACTAAAAGTTAATTTGCCTAAAATTATTCAGACAGTTTAATCCAATGTGCAAGGACTCCATTAAATCAATTAGTGTCAATGGAATAATCTGTCAAGATGGTTATAAGGAATGTTTCAGTGGTGTACTAGCAATGGGCAATAAGTACACAGAGCTTCAAGAAGTAGTAATAATTATTTTATTTATCAGGATAAAAAACAAATTCAGGAGTTGTGTCGAGCACATGTTGGAGGGAAAACAATTTAAATCAAAACCAAAATTGACAGAGAAACAAAAAAACAATGTGTGGAATATATTAGAAAGCATATTTAAATTAGCCAATGTCATTTTAAAACTGCTATAGAAAAAACAAAACAAAAAAAAAACACAACTTAGCCTTCAGAAATGACCATCATTGAAAACTAGACTTCTGTCAAAGATTAGGGTTTTTTTATATTCTTTTAAAAAATAATAATAATAATAAAAAAAAAAGATAGGTTAATATAAAATAATAAAATGTTTAGAAACTGTAACTTTACATATGCACTCTCGCAGGCAAAGTCACTGCCTGCCAAGTCCACCAGAGGGCGACACCCAGTGAGAGCCACAGGAATGTGATGCCTCAGTGTTCCAACAGGTGTAAACTGTAGGCAAACAAATGCAAAGCATGCAACTCTGTGCTCTAGCATTACAAACAAAAAGGACACATACAGGTGACAAAAGCAAATCACATCACACATTATATACAGTATATTACAGCTTTCCTGGAAAGGCATTTTTCTGTTCTTTATAGTAACCAAAGGCTACACTAACTACTTTTTTTGTTAAATTATCTTTTCTTCATCCCCAGCATGCCTCTCAATTTATATCTGATTCCGGGTTGCTATAATTCTTTGTGGATAACGGATTTAAACTCCTCTACATGTGTGCCAGAATTATGGTTCTACACAAGAGACGACTACTAGAACCTGCAAAGTATAGAAAAGCCCTGTGTTGGCAAGATTCTTATTTGAAGATTATAAACAATCTGAACCTACAGCTCATCTAAAACGGTGTCTCAAAACTACCTTGATGGAGACCACCCTAAACTCAACAGCAGTCAAGGGAATGTGAGACAAGGTGCCCGAAAACAGATTAAGATTTAAAAAGGAGAATTATATATTTGCCGGCTACTAAAGGATTTTATTAATATTCACGAGGTCGTCAATCTTCAGATAGCAGTCTGTGCAACTGATCCGCTCTCCTCTTCAACACGACCTGAAAATCATCCTGCAAAAGAAACACACACTCACGTGAAGAAGCTGTGAAACAAGGCAGCGTGCTGTGTTTAGCTGGGATACAGATGGTGTATGTGCAAGACAAAGCCCAGGCCTGAGAGCTAGGAGTTTGAGACCGTATGAGAATTTGTTACATGCAGATTCAGCCGTTACACACGAATCAGAATGCAATTCAAATAAATGAATAATGATGATACGTTGACAATGGCACCCTAGTCAAACCCGACCACACAGAGATTACTTACCATTTCAGACAGCTTTTCCAAGTCAGGAATCAGCTTCTGTAGCTCTTGGTCTGCTTTGTTTCCATACCAGCTGGGGATTGGGATCATGTTCATCAGCTGGAAAAAAACAAAAACGCAGGCATCAGTAACACACATCTAACCTACACTTGGCCACTGTGATCACCTGCTGTGGAAAGAGCTTTCCTAACCAAAGGATTCGTCAGGAGGTGTTGTCCCCCTGTGAAAAGGCAACATTCTGCACTTTAATGCTGGAACCCTTCCTGGAGATGAAAGATTCCCATATTAAAAGCAGCAGATGCCAACAGCTTGAATGTCCTGTGGTTTGCTGTCTCCACTTGCCAAGTTTAATTGCAGTGTGGCCCAAGTGACTTCTTGAAAACCCTGGGCATTCACTTACAACAAAAAATCAATACGAAAGTCAAATTGCTCTGGTGAAGGTGTTGCAGATAGAGGGGGTGTGTACCTGGTAAGGGAAGGTGTAGGGGGTATTACCCACAATGACAGCCTTGGCCAGGTCCCGCTTCAGCACTGCAAGGTCTTTGATGTAGTGCCCCTGCACACAGAAACAGTCTTCTTGGTACAAGCGGTGTCTGTAGGGGAGAGAGAGGCAGGATAAGCACAGGGGGTTTTCACGGGTCACTAGTAGTCAATGCGGGATTAGGCTTTTTACACTGGGGGTGTAAAAAGTAACGCCAAAGAAATCCCATGAAACAGTCAGCCCAGTGTTTCTTTAAAATGCATTGTAAGATTGTAACAAAGATTTCCATTTAAAAAGTCTTCAAAAAAACTAGAATCAGAAGTGAAGAGTTGTTTTCTTTGATCATTTGCAAAGCAGCAAAAAACCCTTCACGGTACAACAAGGTGTGTGTTTATCACTCAGCAGCAATATTTAACCTGCTCCTTACCGAACTAGCTTTTTTTGAGGGTCCACCAAGTCTAAAATCTCATCCGCATACTCCTTTTTAGCAGATGTGTAGACAAATATCTGGAAAACAAATATAATCAAGTTAATGAACAAAAACAGAACTGCTACTGCACCAGATAAAATCAGAGTGAACAGTGCTAAATCAATGTGAGCTATTATAAAGAGTGCACAATGCACAAGTCACCTTGGCTGGACTGGGCTGGAAAAAAAAAAAAAAAAGCATGACTGAATAATTGGATTTCCCTAACCCATTCATTACTGCTCTTCATATGAACAAAGACATTATATATATATATATATATATATATATATATATATATATATATATATATATATATAATTTATTTGAGGAATTAATACTAAAAATGTATGTTACGTATGTATATAGTTCTTCTTAAGAAAAATATATACATTTCAGTACAACTATGCATTTTAACAGAAAACTGGGCGCTTTACCCAAACACAGATGAGAACGAAACTGCAGAGAATAGGGAAGAGACTTACTTCATATACTCTGGACATCCTTTCTAAAAACTCTTGCACATAGGGCCTCATATTCAAGTAGACCTACAGAATGGGAGAAGTGGAATAAAACACAAGCTTGAATTAAGAAAGCACACTTCAGAGAACTGTATTTGTCATTCAAATCTTTAATGTATAAAAACATAGAAGAGATCCAGTACATACAACAATGTACTACATTCTGTTAATTACAGATTATTCAAATTACAACCACGAGTGTATTAATATTTTAAATTAAAAAAAAAAACAGGAGTTATAGAGTTAAAAGGAGCGGGACACCACAAACCTTATACTGCTGATCCTGGAAGTGGGTGAGAAAAGTGTGTTCTGCATTCTCAATTACATTCAGGGAGCTGTAGACTAAAGTCTCTTCCTGCACAGATGCAAACATTCAAAAGTTTAGGACAGGAAGCATTACATGTTGTGTAGCCTATATCTCATTACCCAATACAACTTGCAGATAGAAGAGAACTCACCAGATCCAGAACCAGCGTGCTTTCGGGGATGCTCCTTGTCTTCAGTGGGATATCCCGGATTTTGTACTGTCCTACTTGGGATGGGATGTTTTTTATGAAGGTGTATCTGTAGGATACAATGAACCATATAAATAATTTAAGTAAACCACAAAAGGCTATGATGTTCATACAGAACACACAACTGTACAGAAATTATAAATTAAAACTAACACAGTAATCTCCCCACTCACATTAAATGTTGCATTTCCAGCAGAATTTATCTGGACACTGACCGTATGATACAGGACAAGGTTTGTCTCGCAGAGGAGGTTATTAAACAGCAATAGGGACTATAATGGAAAGAAGATGATCAGTTTGATAATCTCCTATAACCTAACTGTATGCTTCAAACAGCGGCTGCATGGCCACCCCTCCCAGATTCCTGCTCCGAGCCTGGGTGAAACGCTCTACTCACGGGTTGAAAACCTCATTGTCCTCCTCATTCCCGAGAACTGGGCTGAAGCAGTTGGATTCCATCTCGACCCGGTTCTGGTTCCGAGTCTTGGTCCGTTGACGCTGTGGTGTCTTGTCATCTTTAGGAAAATATGGTAAAACAGAAAAGAAATGATTCATTTTCTATCCTCCTCCAGGTTTCACACACACACACACACATATAATAAAGCAACCTACCAGACAATGTATTAATTAAATCAGTCATTGAGTTTAGCTGGGATTCCACTATTTGATACATTGAGCCTATTCTGTAGTTCACAGTGTGGTAGACTAACCTAAGCAAGGAGTGTAGCATACCCACAGGAAGCAGCACCTCCATAGTAAATGGCAAGGCACTGACATGACTTTCTTGTAACATGCATCATCAGACCTGGGGTCAATTACAATTGTAATGACTTGCAATTACAATTGCATTGCCATTGTAGCTGAACCATGGCACACCTGCATACCAGTTAACATTGTATCGTACCGATACATTGATGAACTACACACCTTTACCAGCTGAATCGCTGCAATTAATTACTGAAGCATAATTATAATTTGACCAAATATCCTTGTAATTGTAATTTCAGCAAACAATGCTGCTGTAATTAGAATTATAATTCACCTGAGGTCTGGTGCACATACAAACCACTTTAATTATGAATAACTTTTTATTTCTCCAGTTGAGCCATGTGCACCCCCCTATAGTACAATTCTGACACATCCCAGCATGTGGTTTATATTTTTGGCCTTTCCAATTATTTTTTCTATGAGCAACAGGTGAAAAAAACTCCTGGAAACTAATAATGCCCGTGGGATATGCTCGATGGATTCCACGCACCTCCCTGTGACAGGGTTAAGAAGCGGGCGATAGGAGAGTAGATTTTCCGAACAGCGTTCCTTGGGGAATCTTCATTCATCTCAAACCTCACCCGCAACTGCCGTCCTCGCAGTGGAGTTTGAAACTCTGCAGGAAAAATCACAAGGATGCACTACATTAGTGATGAGCGCTCCGCACCTCAAACAAAACAGATTTCATTGAATTGCATGTCATTGGTACATTGGGATATACAGACTGTTCACGTGCCTTCATTGTCATCGCCCTCCTTCTCTGCTTTCAGACGGCTCCTTGTCTGCATGGTGGCGCTCTTCTTGGCAGACTGAGCGATGTCTTCACAGTCCTGCCACACCGGGCCAGACAGATCATCATCATCACCATCCTTAGACTGTCAAGAGCAGATCAGTAACTTAATGTGATAAACAGTTTACAACCCTGCAACCTTTATAATAAACTACAGGAATATTTCACTTACAATGGACCCTGGTTTGACAATTACTTAACCAAACATCTGGCTTATATCAATTAAGACAGGAGGGCGGGCTCATGTTGACATCCCAATGAGTTTTTAACTAATGTGTTTATTAAAAAATAAACAGAATTTAGGCATGAAGAAATAATTAATAATTGCATTATGGTATATTTATTCATACATGTTTGAGCAGCGTTGCATTCACCTGTTTTTCTACCATCAGCTCAATATTACAATTATCCAAGAGTGGTCGCAATAAATAACAACCAAATGGTGACGTGACACTGAAAAGCTATTTGACAAATCACATAGCCGCAGTACTGTACTGAGGAGGAATCGAGTTTCATAATCTAACAAAATCACTTTTGGGTGGCTGTCTTGTCAATAAAATATTTGACATTTAATTAGTTTTTTTTTTAATATTATATTTTTGAAAAAAAAAAAAAAAAAAGGTTAAGGGGGTCTGAAGCAAACGCACTAGTAACGGTAAAGATGTTTCATACCGGTGTCTCAGCGGGGGGTGTCTCCATCATTATTTTTATTTTGTCGGTTATAATTTTTTATTTCAGTTATTTTGAATGTTTTTGCTACCTGCGCGAGGACGGTATCCATGGTTCTGATAGAATGCTGCATTGTTCTCGCGGCCCTGCTAATCTCAGCCGCTTTAAAGTTTAATTTGCTTGGCCCGCCAAACTACACCTCTGCCAAAACAGCAGCTCACCACCAAATACACCTGCTCACCTGCTGTGGGAAACGGTATAGTAAATTATGTATCTAGACCTGCCGCCTTCGGCACAGAATACCAGGAAGCTCTACTAACTAAACACTGGCGGCTGACTTTGAAAAAGGCCCGGCTGCTTTACTCTGGCGTGGCTCCGCAAAAACTTACCGCCTTCCTGCCTCTTTTCGTGGACCGGGGCGTCTTGCTCAGGCTCTCGGTCGCCCGGCGAGGGGTACGCGGTGTGCGGGGTGTAGTCGGCGCCTTTGTTGGCTGCCTTGGTTGTCGGGCGTTGATCTTTCTAGACCGGAGCAACATTTCCAAACTTTTAATAACAAACAAACAGAAAGCACACAATAACAAAAGGGATGTGTGCCGTCGTCCCCGTTCACGTCATTAGACTGTCCGTGGCTGTGTTTTCATCAAGCGCTGGCAGTTAGCGCTGAATTGCTTGTTTCTCTGAATTGAATTCCGCACTCGGCCTAGTAGCTGTTCCTGTTTATCGATTTAAATCTGCCGGGCCCAAGTGCCACTCAGCGAGGTAACTTAGCAACGGGCTGGGCGTGTTCTTCCGGGACTGTGCGGCGCGTCACGTTACGTCTTGGGCACGTTTTGGGAATACTGTATTATTTAAAGAAAGTACTGTATGTGTGATTGAATATTTATTTCACTATTGTTTCATACTTCTGCGAGCGTTACACTTCAAAATGTACACGTCAATTCACACAGTTCTGTACTGCAGCTTATGAGATCTAAACCCCACTGTGTCACTCCAGTCACTCACTGCTCATGGTGGTGTCACAATGTTTGTCAGCTGCCTTTTTTGGGTGAGGTGTCAGTGCTCGAACAGTGTAACTTAACCCGCATAATCTATTCAATGTTGTTAAAATCCCATCTTTCTAGAAACACCTACTGGTGAAACGTACTGGGAAAACACATTTCTAAAGGTTACTACACATTTTGATGAGGGCTGCATTTACAGAGTTACAATGACGCCGGTCATTCACCAGATGGCGCAAGTTGGTTGTCAGACCAAATCACACTGAATCATAGCAGTCAGTTTTTTTGCAATGTGACTACTGTATTTTAATGGGAAAATAAATATAATACACATTATATATTGAGAACCGCTTATCTAATTGTGATTAAACTTGGTAAGGGCATTCTTAGCCCAAGTTATTGTGAGTCTGTGGGTAAAGTTTACATGCAGAGTGGATGTAAATCCAGCTTATCATAATACTGGTAGCTTTGAATGTTGGAAAATGATGTACTGGTACATGCTGCTATAGGACACAATTAGAATTTTTCCTGGATCTGTGTGTGTGTGTGTGAGAGAGTGTGTGTGTGAGTGAGTGTGTGTGTGTGTGTGTGTGTGTGTGTGTGTGTGTGCGCGCGTCTGTGTGTGAGTGAGTGTGTGTGTGTGTGTGCCTGTGTGCGCGCGTGTGTGTGTGTCAATGCTGAACTCCCCCACAGCCTTGCGTGGGACACAGGCCACTCTGAACATTCCCCTGCGTTCTCTCAACTCTGTGCCCAGGCTGATGAGAACCAGCAGGTCTCCGATAGCCGCTGAAGGACAGGAGATTGCAAAGACCCCTAACCAGGCTGTGCCCCGTTTTTTAATATCTTTAACCTATACCTCTCTGGGCTTTACCATGCTTTCAGTATGCTTCACTATGCTTTTACTGTGGTGAGCTTTTATAAAGGTTTTTTTCTAACTTGAAAAGGGCATTGTGTAGTCTTTATAAGAAGCTGGTCACAGCAGAGCGTTTACAGTACATATATATAAACTAACACTGCAAGCCTCATGTTGCATTAGCAATGAGCAGATGAATAACACAGTTCTCTACAGCCTGGTCTCTGTCATCCCTCAGAGATTTGGATCACATGCTCACACAGAGGAGTGTGGACCCTACACTTCAATCACAGTCACAGCTGTATGGAGATCAGCACCACCCAGCCCCCAGTGACTCCCCCATCCGCCAGCGATGGGGAAGCCGTGACATCATTTCTTAAATTAGAAGAATATCAGTCAACCATGTTTGCAGTGTCTGAACATTATTTCAGTGATGTTTCCTCGTTGGCTGTTTTGAGTTCAACAGGAAGTGATGGGAGAGGCGCGGCCCTTGTTGTGAATCTGATGTACTTTCTAATTCGGTAATTAAAAAAACAAACTGTGCAGGGGTGCCCCGCCCTAGTGGAAATAATCTGCATGCTGGAAATAATACATGACTGCCAAAACAGAAAGAAAGCCACTGGGATGTCATCATTATAAAACCTTAGTGGTAATAACTGGCCCACTGCCAGGTACTGCTGTGGTACCATGGTGCTGCTGTGGAGTATATGTGTTCAAACACTCTTTTTTTACCTTTCAGAGGCATTCACTGCCGTGTGCAAAGCTCTGGTAGGAACTGTGGTCTTCTGTATTAAACAGTTCCCCCCCTTCAAATACATAACCAAGCAGTTAGTCCCTCAAAGTCAGCTAGCCCAGCCACGCTTCAGGCGCTGTCGCACATGAGAGAGCAGATTGTCCTCTAGCAGCACACATTTGAGTTTTACAGATAGTTTATTTTTTAAGCTAATCCTTTAGGATTGAAATACAGGCACTATGCTTTGGGATGAGTCAGGCATTCATGTATTGTTATCTGGAAAAAGTGAAACAGAACCAAAGCGTTCATTGGAAAGACACCACGGCCTGAATATTTATACAGACTTGCTTTATCAAAGGAATACAATACTTACTCCTGCTTGGCAGTGGCAGCTGAGAGGTGGACGGTGCGTGGGGCAGACAACGGCCGGACCTTATGAAGGGACGTTACAAGTTGCATTAAACAATGATAATGGAGAAGTGAAGCGGCACTGAACCCAACTGAAGCTATTGTAGGACTCGGACACATCGAATTAAAAAAAACCTGAGTCGCTGCAGTTCAAGTTACAATCGCGAACACCTTTCTTGATTCAAATCAGTGACGTTTCTCCAAGTAGACAAGCAGTTAACTAAACAGAGATGTATCTGTAGTCAAGTCCAGCCCTCTAATTAATATTCATATTACATTTTAGAGAAAGGGACGTGCGCTGCCTCGGGACACAATACACATTCTCACCAGCTGTACACGCATTGGGAAGACACTTATACAAATGCACAATAAATAATAAGTCGTTTGTTTTAAACGGCGCGCATTAAAGTATTAAAATCCTATGTAACATGTTCCGCGAGTTGACAGCGTGTGAGTGATGAATATTCAGCTGGGCTAGTTCTGGGGTTTGCGTTGGAGTTTCATGGACAAGTTTATCTTTCAAGACATCATGCAATTGTAAAAGCCGTCCCTAGCAGGACGAGGGAGGACTGTTTGAAAACTGCGCGTATCTGAAGAGGAGCCAGGAATTAGAAAGATGGATTTTCAAACGGAATGGCAAGTAGTTTATCATTT
This sequence comes from Acipenser ruthenus, assembly GCF_902713425.1. Classification (NCBI taxonomy): domain Eukaryota; kingdom Metazoa; phylum Chordata; class Actinopteri; order Acipenseriformes; family Acipenseridae; genus Acipenser; species Acipenser ruthenus. The sequence goes on from NC_081235.1 coordinate 4,083,631, forward strand.
CCCATGGTCACACTAAGCGTTTCATGTCCACACACATATCGGAGCTTTACTACACTTTTCTGTGCCTCTACCATGCTGCATAGTAAAACGCATGTTTGATACACATAAGGCAATATTTAAAATGTTTTTTTTATTATACACACACACAAACACACACACAGTCGCAGACAAACGTATTTAGGCAGTTAAAAAAATGATAGAAATTCGTTTTTCAATGTTATTTTTCATTTGATGCATGTTATGTAATAATTTGTTGTTTTATTATAAAGCTGAATCTTTCATTTCTATCTTTCAGCAGAACAATAAGAAATTCTAGAAATCACTTTCTTTGTGGTTTAAACTGCCCAAATACTTTTGACTGTGTGCGTGTGTGTGCGTGTGTGTGTGTGTGTGTCTGTGTGTGGGTGTGCGTGCGTGCGTGCGTGTGTGTGTGTGTGTCTGTGTGTGTGTCTGTGTGTGTGTGTGTGTCTGTGTGTGTGTGTGTGTCTGTGTGTGTGTGTGTGTGTGTGTGTGTGTCTGTGTGTGTGTGTGTGTGTGTGTGTGCGTGTGTGTCTGTGTGTGTGTGTGTGTGTGTCTGTGTGTGTGTGTGTGTGTATCATACTGTAATTTTACAATCTCTTGGGTAATGTGATTTCTGATGATGGTACCATGGAAGAGTGTCATTTTAGAAAACAGAGTGCACGTTCTGTATGTGAAAACCACCGGCAAAGTAAAACGGTAACATTTTCAAATAATGTCCGCAAATTCATAATGCATTCCGGCTCAATCCCACAGGAATAACACCTGAATATCTTCTGCACTCTGAGTTCTGAAGTAATCCACTTCGAATTCTTCCATGTTAATTTACACGCAGGTTCTCCTCGAGTCCTTTCTAATGAATTCCCTGTTTATTCTTCGCTGTGAGAATGCCTTATACATGTAATCAGCATAATTTGTTACAGAGGAACATGGCTTGAATTAATTAACAGGGATGAATTTAAAACTAATTGTTTCAGAACTCAAAGGATGTGCAAACGATATGCAGGTGTTATTCCCGAGGTATTCAGTCGGAATTAATTTGTGTTAACGTAAAAACTGTACTGTCAAATTCAGAAACAGCACTGGAGTGTTAGGGTGCTTTCTCAATATGAAAAAAAAACATTACACCGGCACACTGCACTCAAGCGATGCTTATGAAGATTGAACGGTAATATTTCAAAAACTAGAAAGTAATAACCACATGTAGCATGATCATTTTATGAATATACACATTAGATTATTGATATGGATTTGAGAAAGTGCACACTGGGGTGGCACACTGAAGTCAATCAGACCGATGTTTGTCTCCCTCTATACAGGCGCAGAGGTCGGCTGCGCTCTCGACTTCTCTTGGTACTGTTGACTGCGGCTCTTGGGTCTCAGGTAAATTCATTCAGAAAAGGGGATCTGTACCGTGCCCTCCAACAAGTATTGGGGCCGGTGAGTAAATGCACAATGGCTGGCATGTGTTGTCTGTTTCCCCACTCAGACCCTGGCTTACTCAATGTCTTGGCATGCAAGACGAGATCATTCTTCCAGCGTTCATCTTTCTAGTTGGAAGACAGTGCATGGTTATAGTGAAACCTCATAATAAAATGAGGGGTTGATTAGATCAGTCTGTACTTTGTTTGGTTTTTTTTGCAGCGTTTTACAGTACAAGGGAATTGCCCTGTGTTCCATCAACCACCTGGCTGTGGTTCTCCCGGGATTACCAGGGATTAGTATTTGATGCAATCCAGGTGGACACCCTGGTTCTGAAAAATAATGGAAATCATTTAGCTGTGGTTTGTTCCAGGGGGGAGTCAAGTCAAGTTGACACACTTTTCAGCCACTGCCATCATCAGTGTACTTATACCTGTATGCATTTAAACAGAAGGAAATAGCCCTATGATGGAGGGGCCCGTACATACCCATCAGAGCTAGTTGGGATGTATGTGATACTTGGCTATATCTTGAGAACCGTATAATTTTTATGGCATCTGGAAAACACATTCCTGAGCAAAAGGAACCTGGGTTAGGGTGATCTGCTTTTTTGATATTGGTAACGTTTTTGCAGGAAACACCTGCAGCTTTAATGTGTTCAACACGGGTTTATGTGATAAAAATAGGAAGCAAAACTATTTTTTTCTAGTTTCTTTTGTTTCCTTCTGCTTGCACTACTGTGATGCTGCTGACCTATAACTCCCCATCTAAAACTATATCTCTGCTCTGCTATAATGGCCAGTTGTCTTCCTTTCCCACCCCTCCCCACCTCTTACACCAGGACCTGCTGATAATCCCCGGCCATTGACTACCAATTACAATCAATTTCACACCTCATTCTCATCGAGAGGGTCCAATCCTACCTAACTGATATAACAAAGCTACACATAACAATCTCATTCATTACACTGATGGAGGCACTAGCCCGAACTTCTGGGTTGATTTGATCAACCTAAAGCCAGACAGGTTAAGATACAGCATTTTTAGAGCATTTTAGAGCACTGGGGAATCTGTGGTTATCACTGATATTACATGGTAGGCACAGTCCAGTCCAGAACTTCAAAAGACTCATTTAGAATACTAAGATAAAACTATAAGAAACTAAGTCAAGTAGATTTTGGCTAATGCTTTCTTCAGTGTGCTGATTCAGACTGTGCTGGTAATGTTATATCAATTAGGAAGGGTTGGCCAATCGTATTGGTACAATGAGAAAAGCACTACCCGAAAAGCTTGTCTGTTTGACTTTTTTCCCTGGTGCTGTAAAATGCTCTAAAACAAATCCATCTGTGGCTTGTACCGGCAGGGTACAGGATGATCACATTAGTTGGTTTTAAGTTTTATCATGGCTTCAATGAGAAACGTTTCGAATAGAAGTCTTTTCAATGTCTTCAGATGTTGGAGTGGCATTCTCAACAAGCAGCAGCACAGAAACACCACACTGCAGTAATGCACAGCTGCAAACATCTGCTGTTGCAGAACTTGCCTCTTTCTGAAGTGCAATTAGTTGCGAGGTTATGGGGCTCCTATTTACGCTTCCCATTTCTGCTCCCCAGTGCCTGTAGACAGTAATGAGGGGGGATAGCAGCAATGCCCGATGGAATTCATTAAGTGATACGTCCTGACGCCTGGGAGCCGGTACAGAAATGCAGTGCAATGTAAGTTAAGATCATGAGGCTTGTTTCCTGGCCCCAGGGTCTGTGGCAATGACATCTCGTTTGCGCCCCAGCGTTGTGCAAATTTGGTCTTGTAGGAACAGAACAGGGCTGGTTCATGCCTGTAAAATTACATTTGACCTACATACACACACACACACACACACACACACACACACACACACACACACACACACACACACACACATGTCATGAAGAAACTATGCAGGATAATTATGCAGGCTGCCAAAACACTGAGATGAGTCAGACACATTTAGAGATACCCACACAGCCAGGCAGAAATATTTCATTGTAAGCAACCCCTTTAAAATCTTCACTGAGTAGCTGAACTTGCATCTAGTGACTTCTGCTTTTTATATCCCTCCCCTACATTTTCTGAGTTGCTCAAACCCACTGCCTTCCACACTGCAGCCCAGCGCTTTCTTTCTCTAACCTTTGAGCTACTCAAAGGACAAGACAGAAAATCACATGACAATAGGGACAAAGAAAAAGTGTTAGTTAGGTGTGTAGACTGTAGAGCGATTCAAACAGTGGCCTGGCTGCCCATGGTGACCCTAACCCTAGTGTTGTGTCAGGTGTGTCCCGTACGTATTATATTTCAACTTGCTGGAATTCTCTTTTACATGACTCAACAGCTCTTTTGGTTTGTTGCAGACAAAACAAACAGCGGAGCCCCCAGTCCCTCCGTAGCCTCGCTCCTCTGAAGCGGATCTAGCGACTCTCGCCAGTGTGGCCTCTCTGTACTGAAAGGCTGAGCTGTGTATTTTCAGTGCCTGTATTAAGACAGCGCCCTGGCTTGTCATCACCCTGTCGTGAGTGCATGGAGCTTAAAGGAGGTGTTGGAGACAGAAACTCCACTCCGGATGCCACTGCAAACAGTTCCCCTTACACCACCCTCCCTGCACCCACACACACCTTCTTAACCTTTTGTGTACAAATCGTCTTCACTATTAAAGAATAACTTGGGGGGGGGGGGGGCCTTGAGGGGCTCACGTGGTAAAGGCAGGGCCGCACGGTGTGCAAGGTGAGTCCTACACCCTGGAGCGTGGGTTCTGTGCAAAGTCGCTGGTCTTCACTGGGGATTCTAGAGGGAGTGTTGCATTGGCTCTGGTGCTCCCGTGGGTTAGGGAGGCAAAACCAGCAGGCACTGTTCTCCTCATCATGCTACAGCAGACCCTACTGGCCAGGCACTTTGTCCTCCAAAGGCCAGTAGCTCGCTGACATCCGCTCTCGAGTTCCTGGGTGTGGAAGAGGAAGCTGGCTCAGTCGTGGGATCGGAGGACGCCCGCTGAACCTTCAGTTCTCCTGAGCAGCTGTGCGGGGAATTGCTACAGTGAGGGGAAAACATTATTGGACTTTCTAAATTGTGGAGAAATCGGGGGTAAAATAATTGGGCACTCTAAATATCTTTTTTAAAAAAGCAGCTTGGAGCAAGTATATAATATCAGAGTTAGCTTAACTAATTTATTCTGCTTCTCGTTGAGTTGTTATATTATTTTAGATTTCATTAAATCCTGGTGACATTTTAAAACTCAGAAGTTAAAGCACTTCTATAGAACTCTCAGAAACATGCCTAATCCCTTGGTACATTTGGTACACCAAAGTGTAACCATTACTTGTCCCCTTGCAAAACTGGCTTCACCAACACCATAAGGTTCCTTCCTCCCAGTGTTACAGGTCCCCTTGTGTTGTAGCAGGTGGGGCTCCGGGCTGCAGTGTATTAGTGTTCCTCCTCCCCCTCTAAGTAGGTGCGAGCAGGGAGAGGTCGGAGGTCGGAGGTCAGTTTGGGTGCCCGGATTGGTCGTCAGGCTGTCGTGACGGAGTGGGGGTCGTGGGGTCCGTGGAGTGGCTGCTCCAGCACTTGTGGGGAAGGGGTCTCCTTCAGAACTCGGACCTGTGTCAGGTGAGCCAGACCTCTTCCATTCGGCACCTTCTGTCCATCTTCTCCTTTCTTTGAACAAGCCCACGCAATGCACCTGGGAGGTGTTTGGTGTTCAGTCTTGATACCTATTCATCCAGGAGGGGGGTGATAGCCAAGTTAAATCATTTCTTAAAAGTACTAGGGCTGTGTTTACTGTAAGCAGAGCTTGTCCCCCTGTGCATGTATTAAACTGTCTTGAGTTGATATGTCTAAATGCAGAGTTTCAATGTTGTAAGAAATCATTGGCCACATGAAAAGTGGCAGATACTGGATCTGAATGGAAACGCCTCACTGTAACTGCAATGACATTCCTGGTGATGTCATCTATTTGGTCTGTTTTTCACCAGGTTTTCAGATGGAGAGGAATGTCCGGGCGAGCAGCGACAGTACAGACTGTGTTCCCAGCAGGCCAGTGTGCTCTCAATACAATCAATACACAATTAGAGACGTCTGCCAGCTGTAATGTTTTAAGTGTCCAGCAGATGGCGTTGGTGTAAGGCATTATGAAAAATGAGTGACCCTGAATACTTTTCTCCTTTGGTCTGATCTCCATTGATAGTATTTTATAACGTGTTATAATTGTGAATTCCAAGTTCTCAGGTTAGACATTTAATTAAAGAAGACTGAGTATGCCATCACTAAACCCCTTGCATGCAAGAATAACTACAAGAACATGAGAGAAGCGAGAGGAGGCCCATCAGTGCTTGTCAGGTTCCTAGTAGCCGACTGAACTTTGTCTAGTCGGTTCTTTAAGGATCCCAGTGATTCAGCATCAACCATGTGGTTGGTTACCCATTCCATACACTCCCCACTGCCTCTGACCCGAGTCTGTCTCTACTCAACATCCAGCTGTGTCTTATGGTCCTGATCTTCAGCTGCCCTTGAAAAAGTGGCTAGTGTTAGCTTGGTTGACTCCAGTAGGATTTTAACTGTCAGTCCCCAGTGACTGTGGTATTTTGACTGCACTGTGGAACAGCGTTGTGTTTGTTTATTGACATGGGATTTGTGCCCTCTGTTATTCCAGCCATGCTCTCCCAACGCAGGGGATTTCCGTGCGATGCAGTGTTCCCTTTACAACAGGAAGCCGATACTGGGCAACAGGGCTCACTACCAGTGGGTGCCCTTCCTTGGAGGTGAGGGAGTGTTTGATGAGCCTTAGGCAGGGGCAGGCTACAGAGATCCTATACTGTACAATCAGATCTACAGTAGACACTTGGGGAGAGATTTTTCAAGGTCTTTAGTAAAGTTACACAGACCCTGCTTAGCACTAGTCGTGGGCTATCTTTTGCTCTTTCCCTTTGCCAGCCCCGAATCCCTGTGACCTGCACTGCTTGGCGGACGGACACAATTTCTACTACACCTTCGGGAGGGCACTTGATGGGACGTCCTGCCACCCCCAGGCTGAGGGGGTCTGTGTCAACGGGGGCTGTCTGGTAAGAAACGAAACAGTCATGAGACAGACCCGCCAACGGGGGTGCCTTTGGAGAGGGTGACACGACACCGCTGTTCCCGTTGTCTCCTGCAGGTGGCGGGCTGTGACGGGGTCCTGGGCTCCGGCTCGCGGAGGGATGTGTGTGGAGTGTGCGGAGGCCGGAACGACTCCTGTTACCTGGAGCGTCGCGTGTTCCAAGGCAGGCTTCCCTCCCCCGGTGAGTTGACCATCATTCCCTGCTCCTCCAACCCTGTGCAGGCCATCCAGCTCCATCTTTCTGTGCGCAAGACGCCCTCTGACATGCTCCTGTTGTGTTCCTTCAGGTTTCTTCGGCTACATTAATGTGACTCGGATCCCAGCAGGGGCGACGAGCATCAGAGTGACCGACAGCAGCCGTAATTACCTGGGTAAGGAAAACCGGGAAAGCATTCAGCTCTCTGCATCTGCAGTATATCAAAAGCATGCTAAGTACAGAGAAAGAAAGTAATACATTTTAGCATTGGAAGAGCTGCAGAATTACTGTGCAGATGTGACTTGCTCTCCTTGTCCGTAGCGGTGCTGGCTGCTGACCGCCGCTATCTGCTCAATGGGGATTGGCTGATCGATGCCCCTGGGGTGTACGCTGGCGCCGGGACCACATTGCACTATCGCCGCACTTACGAGAACCACGAGACACTGGAGGCTGAGGGGCCCACTGCAGAGGAGCTACACATCCTGGTACAGGCTTCTCATCCTCACTGCCAGGCTGACAAGCTCCCTCTTAAAGGGCTGTGCTGATACTCACACTCGTAATTGCCTTTAAGAAGTATTTGCCTGCAGGTATTAAATACATCCATTCATTAGAGTGTTGATTTCAAAACAAGAAATGCTGTCCTTCCCTCACTGTTATAACTGAGTACGAATCAATGGCAATTAAATATCGCTCTTGAGTGTTTTAAAAGCTCACTGTCTTTCAAAGACTTCTTAAAACATTCTTGATAGAGTTGTGTATTTTTTTAAGCAGTACTAGCTCTACCACTCTTGAGTGTCTTGTTGTCCCGGGTGGGATTCACTTTGTTTGACTGCTGTTTCCTCTCTCAGGTTCTGCCACAGGAGCAGGCCCCATCGATTGAGTACGAGTTCTGGCTGCCTCGCGGTCGCTATGGTGATTTCCATGGTGTGTCCAGCCCCTTGCGGCAGGCTGAGGGTGCGGCGATGGAGGGACCGGCGTCACCAGTCAGTGCGGCTCACCGACAGACCGGCCCTCAAACCCCAGGGATCCCACACAGCCTGCCTCCAGCAACCCAGACAAGCAAGCCCAGACTCCACATACAGACAGGCAGAGACACTGCACAGCACACAGGTACACCAGCAGCAGAGTTCACTGCACGCAGACACTGCACAGCACACAGGTACACCAGCAGCAGAGTTCACTGCACGCAGACACTGCACAGCACACAGGTACACCAGCAGCAGAGTTCACTGCACACAGACACTGCGTTTGCAGACAAACGTTTGCGTAGTTTAGTAGCCTTGTTTGATAAAAATATATCAAAAACGAAACCTGGAAACCGTACTGAAAAATTGACCAATGCACCAAAAACAGCATCCCCCCCCCATCTCAGAAGTTTTTGTTTAATTTGCGATGAAAGAAGCCATATCGGTAGCTAAGAGAAAGTCTAGTGTCACAGCAGACTGTGTGTTTCTGGCTGCAGGTACCTGTGGAGTGTGCCGGGCAGCCAAAGGCAAGACCAGACGAGCCCAGCTGTACTGCAGCAGTGATTTTGGTAAGTTCTTGTAGCAGTTTTTAGTGCGGGGTTGTGTGGGTCCATATACCTGTAAAGTGTTGAACCCCACAGTACATCCCAACGTGACCCCACACCACATATTCCTATTTCTGTGTAAGTATTTGATGTCCGCTACTTATAAATTCCCTTATAGCGTTTATTAATAGATGCCTGTGAAAGATTGTAGTCAAACCAACAATAACGTGGACACTCCTGACTGTCTCCCTGCTTTCCCCCTGGCTCTCCCAGTGTTCCGGGTGAAGATCCTGTCTCGTGTGGTCCAGGGCTCGGAGACGCGCTTGGAGGTGCAGGTGAAGCAGACCTACAAGAACCGCTTCGGGCTGGTGCACCGCGAGTTCGTGTGGCTCCCTGACACCTGCGCCTGCCCCCCTGTGCTGGAGCACCGGGAGTATGTGCTGATGGCTGTTCAACATGTGAACCACGAGCGCACGCTGAACCGCATCCTGGTGCCGAGGCACGGCTACGCCCGGCTGTGGAGCCCCAGGGAGGACCGGCTGCTCAGGGAGCTGGACGGACACTGCCGGTAGAGGGGGGCGGAGAGCAGGGAGCGGTCAGGGAGCTGGACGGACACTGCCGGTAGGGGGGCGGAGAGCAGGGAGCGATCAGGGAGCTGGACGGACACTGCCGGTAGGGGGGCGGAGAGCAGGGAGCGGTCAGGGAGCTGGACGGACACTGCCGGTAGGGGGGCGGAGAGCAGGGAGCGGTCAGGGAGCTGGACGGACACTGCCGGTAGAGGGGGGGCGGAGAGCAGGGAGCGGTCAGGGAGCTGGACGGACACTGCCGGTAGGGGGGCGGAGAGCAGGGAGCGGTCAGGGAGCTGGACGGACACTGCCGGTAGGGGGGCGGAGAGCAGGGAGTGGTCAGGGAGCTGGATGGACACTGCCGGTTGGGGGGCGGAGAGCAGGGAGCGGTCAGGGAGCTGGACGGACACTGTCGGCAGGGGGGTGGAGAGGAGGGAGCGGTCTTCCCTTCAGCTACGCTTGTATCGTGATTTAGGAAATGCAGCCTGGAAATACTAATAAACCGCACCAGCGCCCCATGATCGAGTCAGGCAGTACAAATGGTGTTACTTTCTAACAGAACATTGCAAGGGGGCTTACCAATACAGTCAAACATATATTAATGCCCACTTCTCCATAACGACCAGTCGGGTGATTCCCCGAGTGTATGCACTGGTACGTATTGTCACCTGTTTTACTTTTAAATGGTCTCTTGATCCGGAGTGGTGGTTATAAACACGACTGGCTGTACCTCGCTTCCACACAGAGATGATCGCTTTCAGGACCGAGTACAGCAGGGTTGGATCAGATCACGGGAGAGCATTGTGCTTCTGCAATCTGCAAACCAAGTGCCTGGAGTTAAAATACACGTTGAAAGGACTTTTTTTTTTTTAAGGACCCTCGTTGGAGCTTCAAGCAAGAGCAGCATTCTGTTCTTGGCTGTAAATAAGAACGATGAACTATAATGCAAAGTGCATGATTACACACTTCGTCAGGGACCCATTCACACAGACGGGATACAGCAGTGCGGAGACAGATGGTTACAGATGCTTCTTATACAAACTGCCAAGTTTTTAGCTGCAGGACTAACACATCCCTCCCTACATGGGCCTCAATCAGACACCAGCCAGCACTGGCTGGTGAGGAGGCCCACTAATTGGGTCCAGTGTTTATCATTTCTATTGTTTACAATTGAACCAAATGGGTTTCATTTTAAACAAAGCTTTATAGTTATTGTTTTACTACTTTAAATACTATCTCATAGTACATCATATACAGTAGTAAAAAAGAAAGAAATACTGAAATGTGATTGTGTTAAAAACTTTATTGTAACATGTGTTTGTCAATCACTAATCCAATGCAATTTAGTATTCTTTTTTTTTTGTACCCGTCGCCCTTTAGTTTATTGAATGCATTACAGAATCTGAGAGAACAGCACCACACGCAGGCATTCAGTCGTTACTGCACTCCGACAGGAACAAAACACATCAAATACAAAGACGGTCAGGAATGGGATGGGGGGGCATTGCTGCGGAGATGTAAACTCTGACACATGACCTAAATAAACTGCAAAAAAAAAAAAAACCCTCAAACCTTGAATGTTTTAAAGCAGCGTTAACCCTGGCAGGTCCTTCCACTCCAGGTCTGGCAGGTAAATGAAATGATTGACTAGTTTAGGACCTGTGTGGAGGTGGAATTAGTGCAACTAAACAATTTAGAACAAATACTTGGGACTGGATGGGGCAGATTTGCCATCATATGTTTTAAACCTCACTGCAAGCTCATTAACGTCAATGCAAAAGCTCTTCTTTTGAACACACACAATGTAATAAAATCTGAAAGTGCCCCAAGGATTTGATCAAGCCTGAACAGCATGCAGAGTTTAACAATAACTGTCTTAGGCACTGCAGGTACTCCCACAGCACAGAATGGAACTTCTTATAGAGTATCTGCTATTGTGCTATTTTGTAAAATCATCTTTTGCATATTTGTATTATTCTCTCTGAATAGTTCAAGACTGTCACACCTTTGAGTATTTTCAAACCCTAGTAAAACTACACTAGAAGAACACTTCATTTGGATTCAGGTTTCTAAATTTTAAAAAACTGAACCCATGGAAATGTAAAGCCAGCGTGAAGAAGGAATTCATTTCCAAAGACAAGCACGGGAGAGGGAAGCTGGAGAACAGGGACGGGAGAAATGTCCCTAAAAAAATCCCAAATGGAAAGATGCTTTCAGAATACAAACTCAGGCTTCCTTTGGTTTACAAATACATTCCAAACTTGACAAGTCTGATCAACCATCAACCTTTCCCAGTTTCAATCCCTGTAACTAGTGTGTGTGTGTGTGTGTGTGTGTGTGAACCCACAACATAGTGGATTTAAGGTGATACTGTGTGTTGACTTGACCAGTCCAGGACTCAGTATGCTCGGACTATAGTAAACCGTTGCTCGCAGGTAATTAAATAAGCCATTAAAACCCAGGATGTGTTAATCCTGTTTAAATAAACAAATTAATGCATTGGACAGTAATCTTGTGGTTTCAATAGATTGAATGTTATTTTCAGAGCCATTGTAACGAATCAGAAAGAAAACGAAAGACAGCAAGGGCTCCTAAAAGCTCACAGAATAACCGAGGGTAAAAGTGGGTTGTGTTCTCTCAAATACAATCTCGGAGTTCAGTCTCTTGTGCAGTTGCCAAGGTAACCCTCTTGGCGGTTGCCAGGGTGACTGAGGGGTTCAGGGGTCAACAGGCGCAAGGTTTGTCCTGCTCCAGCTCTACGGTCAGTCCTTTACTCAGAAGGAATGCTTCCTGCTTCGGTTCACGACCCAGGAAGTTCTTCAGCATGACCTCTGCGTCCAGAGACCCGCCCGGCTTCAGGATGCAGTTCCTGTAGTCTAGCCCCACCTACAGGACACCACAGGGAAAGACATCATCAATGAAAGTCATCCACCAGGTAAAACCAGCCTGTGTAAAATACTATAGAAAATAAATTGTACACATGCTTCTTCAGTTCAAAGAAATCAGTTTCCCCTGCATTGATAAAAACACATTTTTTTTTTTTTTTTACCGGTTCCAAATGCAAAACAAAACTAAAAACTGACCTTATTTTGTATTCATTTTTTTTGTGTAATCTATGCAGAGCTGACCCAAAACATCAGACAGATCTATTTGTTTGTACATCTCCTTCTGTGCCAACATTGTGCAAGTAATGTGGTGTCTCCCAAGGCTCTCAGGAGGACTTAGAATAAGGCCATATTTTGCAAACACATGTCAGAGAACAGAAGAGTTAAGGATTTCAAAAGACTAGCAGTAGCAAAACTAGACAGTTGCTGAAGCAACACTGAATACCAAAACTATGTAATACTGAACTAAATACTTGCAACGGAAAACAATTTTTTTCTCAATTTTGTGAAAGCGAGTTTCATCAAATCACTGTTGAACGCACAGCAGAGAGCTAAGTGGATTGTAAATGAGGTGTGACGGGATATTGAGCTCTGTGCACCGACCTTGGGGTTCATGATGCCTTCCTGTTTGAATCGGGCGTAAAACATGTCCATGGAGAAGACCTCACTCCACAGGTAACCGTAATACTGAGCATCATACCCCCCAGCCAGGTGACCAAACGTGGCCGGCATGTCCGTGCCTGAAAAACAAGACACACAAGGGATCGCAACCCAGCACAGAGAGCTGTCACATTCATTACAGCGCTGAGCATTGAGGATGCCCTTAACGTACAGCAAGGAAAGACCTGGAAGTGAGGGGGGCAGTTTCACTGACCCAACCAGCCTGTCGACCAGGGCAGGCTGTTAAACTTTTGGGTTTAAAATTTGTTAGCGGATCTAAATTTCTTTAAAAACACTCAGATATACAGACGTACCAAAAAGGATTACTTTTTTAAATATATGATCAAAATATAACATACTTCAGGTGTATTAGCTGGAGAATTTCAGGGCAGGAGAATAAAAATGTCTGAACAGCTTGGGGGGGTCTAGACAATACGACTCCTATGTGAACGGTGTACCACCCCTGTCCAGCCCCCTTCCCTGTACCTGGCGAGGCTGGCACCCCCAGGATTTCCTTGCAGAGCCGGGCGTACTCCTCGGCAGGGTCCGAGTCAGGCTCGGTGTGCAGAGCCTGGTCCATCTTCGCCAACACGATCTGACGCAGGTTGATGAGACCTGCAAGAGACAGAGAGGAACAACACAGCCTTTAAAACAGCCATCCACTTAGTACAGTCAACTCCGTATTGCAAAGACTAGACCTGGTGAATCCATGTGCATATACAGTCAGTGCCCCTGTTGAATCCCCTGTTGGGAGTGTGAGAATGCTAGGACAGTGCTGGGGGAGTGCGGGATTACCCGTGTTGGCGAGCCGAGACTTCATGAGCTTCTCCAGCAGCTCCTCCTGGATGGGGCTGCCTGTCTTGTAGTGCTTGGACATCCTGATCAGAGGCTCCTTCTCCCAGACCCAGTTCTCCAGCATCTGAGAGGGGGCTTCCACAAAGTCGCGCTCCACATGGGTCCCGCTGAACATGGCAAACTGCGTCTGTACAAACACATGCATACAGTCTGCATTTACTGTGTGGCATACAGAATACTACTACAGCCGTACTGCAAACAATAAAAAAAAACTAAATTCAGCAACTTTGGACTAAATCTGCAAGTCTAGGACAAGTTTTCTAAGCCCAAAAAGGTCAAACTATTCAAACGTCATGCACATTTCAGGTTTTAAAGCAATAGTGAAATGCATTTCATTCACTCCTCTGAAAGGATGCCGTACATTTCAAGTGTTTAATGGACAGTCCGGTCTGGCTCGCCCTGCTGCTTTCTCCTCACCTCTGCACAGAGCTGGTGCATGACGTGGCCGAACTCGTGGAAGTAGGTCTCCACTTCGTCGTGCTGCAGCAGAGACGGTGCATCCACCGTCGGCTTGGAGAAGTTGGCCACCATGGCGGCCACTGCCATCTGCTGGGTCCCGTCGGGGAGCCGACAGCCGGGCTGCAGCCCGAAGCAGGCAGCGTGGCCATACTTCCCCTCTCTGAAACAGGCAGAGATAGAGAGACAGGGAGGTCAGTGCTTCCTCATCAGCAGCAGCAGCATTGCAGTACCAAAGAAGGTTGCTGGACCCTATCCTGATCTATTTAAACCTACAAGCAGCCCATGCTAAAGTTAGGAGAAACAGAATCACAGAATAAAATATAAATCATAATTTTCCTGTAATTTTCCATTACAGCACGACAACAAAAGGAGTCACTTCAAGGCTCAGTTAACCAGAAGCAGCAGCTTCTTCAGGGGGTGCACTGCAGGAAGGGGGTGCACTCCAGGAAACTCTGCTTGCTTTGAAGATTAATGAGCGTCTTATCTTATTTACAGTAGAAAATCAGCAGCATTTCCCCCCTTCACTATTGATTTATTTAAGGCATCTGTTCAGATTACAATGGCAGCCAAGCAGCATGTTTATGAAGGATAAACAGAGCTGAAGCGGTTTGCACGAGCTGCAGTATAAAATACATGAACACATGGGCTGATAAAAGCTTTTCCTCCTCAGGCTGCAGGACTTTCTGGGTTTGAACCCTGTAATCAAACAAATCATTTGAATAATCCTGCAGCTGTCCCAATCCCTCGGGTTCTTCTGATAGAAACAAATCATCCGATGCTTCAATATGCTAAGAAAGTCAGCGAAGCAGACAAGTGTTTTGGCCAGTGCTCTCTTTACCATTTATTAACTGCATGTGGTGACGTTTTTTATATCGGCGAGGGAGTAAACCCATGGACGCAGTCTTACGGAACAGATTGTAAACACAGCTTTGTGTTTATTTTAATTGTTTGAGATTGTACTTTCATGCACACACACAAAAAAAGTACGTGGATATGTTGCATAAGATGTTTCGGCCAAACGTTTTGCATTCCCCTATGGAATTAACTCATGTTGCTTCATAAAGTGGAATGAAACCTGCTGAATAATGTTATGTTAACATATTGAATTACACACCGCTTTGTAGTTTTCCCATATACTTAACGAAAAAAAAGAGTCAACAACTGACAAATCTAACATGAAATACTGTACTACTATTATGGCTTCCGGTAGACTTTTGCGATATCATTTTGTAGTTTATTTGATATATGATGCTAAATAAAAGATCTAAATTATGTTCATACAGATTTTTATTATCTGTATTAATGTCTCAATCCTAAAATTCGAGGCGATGCGAAACCTTTGGCCATAGCTGTATGTGTAACAGTTTGGTGTGAAATGACAGAAGTACCTGGGGAAGAGATCGAGGTAGAACTGCCCGATCGTGTGTCCCGAGACTCGGTCCTTGACGGAGTAGAGCTTGACATCGTCGTGCCACACGGGGGCGCCCTCCTCCAGCTGGAAGCACAGCCCCAGCAGCTCCTGGTAGATGTCTAGCAGGCCCTGCGTCACCACCTCCATGGGGAAGTACTCCTTGAGCAGGTTCTGATCCACGGCGTACTGCGTCTCCTCCACCTGGGTCATGAAGTAGCGCGTGTCCCAGGCGTGGAGCTGCCCGTCGAAGGGGGCGCCACGCTTCTCACACTCCGCCTTCTTCAGCAGCAGCATGGCGGCTCGCTCCTCCTCCCCCAGCGGCTTCAGCTTGTGCGCCAGCTCCTCTGCAGGGCAGGGGTACAATGGAGGTTAGAGGCAGGGTCCCTGGCTTACTGTATTAACCTCATACCTTCTGCATGAATTGAGGACACACCATTGCATGAGGTTTATTATTTTTTGTTTTAAAAATAAAAAAATTAAAAAAGGTGCTTATATAGGTGTTCAAGTGAGGTCTACATAAATATATATATATATACATAATTTAAAAATCTAAATGCTACTCATTCTTTGAAATATCAAATTTTGGGTTTCCTATACTACAGATAATACCTAAAAAAAAACAAACTATAAACACCACAAAATGAAAGTCAATAAGGGCAAGCTAATGGGTCTTAAGCATCAATGAAAAAAAAAATTTGAAAAAAAGGGAGACTGAAGTCAGGGACATTATGTGTCCCACAAATAAAAACGATGCTAACTTTCTTATTTTTGCGAGGAGCTGCATGAACAGGCTTTAAAATTTACAGACAGGTTGGATCTGGTCATCCAAATTGTCAGTTTCCTCCTCGTGATAGTTGAGTCACACTCAAACGTATTTTAAGAAGAAACCGTTTGAAAAACAGCCACTCAATTCCTTGTGTACCTCCAGGGGCTAAGAACCTTCCTCTGACCTTTTACAATTTTAAAAATATATTTTTATTTCTGTTCCCACGTTTGTATTCATTTTCCCTACAGCACTGTATGTCCCATTGTCTTTGAAAGACGTATTCCCCCATTGTTCTTCAATACATCACTCTCTCGTTCCACGCGTGGGATTTACCGAGGAAGCGGGCCACGTTCTTGCTGTTCTTGGCCATGCTCATCTCCAGCACAAAGTCAGAGTGGCTGCTGAACCCCAGCAGGGCGCACTTCTGAGCTCGCAGCTGCACCAGCTCCTTCAGGATCCTGGAGTTCGTCTGCAGAGGGAGAGCGAGACGCAGCTCTATCTAAAGATCTTTATTCACAGAGATCCTGAACGGGAAGTAACAAAGCAAGGGGGCTCCTGCCCAGAACTGTTCATTTTTAAAAACGGAGAGCGTAAGAAAGCAAATAACAATAATTAAAAAAATAAAGGTGCATTATATACACACGGTCAAACCTGTCAATTCTGACCACAATCCCTGAATGTGCATTTCCTGGTCTTGTGGTATAATTAACTGAGTGGCAGTCAGGGGGTGTTTAGGTCAGGATTAATTTGTGCGCTCACAGAACTGAGGGCCCCAACCCCCTTAACCCAACCCCCCAGGTTCCTTTAACTACTGTACCTCTTTGCACCTGGAGTTGAAGGCCATCTCCAGCTTCTTCCTGGTCTCTGGGACGTGGCACTTCTTCATAGTTGGGAAGTAGTGGGGGTATTTCAGAGTGAGCTTCAGTTTACCGTCCTCTTGAGTGTCCAGGGAGCCAAGGAAGTCCTCGGGGAGACCTCCTGCAAGAGGAGACAGGGGTCAGCAGCAGTGCAGAGGAGGTCAGCCTGGCTGTCCTGTACACGCTATGAATCAGACAGGGCGTTCGCTCTCCCCACTCACCCAGCTCCTCCCTGGTAAACTCCAGGCAGGTGGTGTCCTCGTTCAGGTGCTTGCTGAAGTCAATACACAAGTTGCTGAGCTGCTTCTTGATCATTTTCATTTCCTGGAAAAAAAGTCCATCTGTCAGTAAAGACACTGAAACTGTACATTTCTTATCCTATCCTTTCTGTAAAATGTAGTCCTTTAAAGGTTAATTTTGCACTAAGCTTAGCAAACCTCACTTTCATTCCGGCCAAGTCCTACATCTCACAAAAATAAATATTTTCTAAAACCAACACATCAGCGATCTCTGATCCAAAAACAAAATTTCAGATCCCCATGCCAGAAACTCATAATCCGATTTGGAGCAGTCTCAGTGATGCTCCCAGACCTGGATATCTCTGCACGCTGAAGGAGTTTGATGTGCAGTCCTGTGCCTTACCTCTTGAGTCTCCTTGGGCAGGTGCAGCCCGTTCCTCTTCCCCAGCTTGATCAGCCTCTCCATGTACCTCTTAGCTTCCGGACTCAGAGCTTCTGCGTCCGGCTTCCCCTTTTCCAAACACAGGGAACACAAATAAGAAACACTGCAGACAAACACCCTCCCCACCTCCCGGGCCTTTTATTTGATCTATTATTTTCAATTTCTACAAAAGCAAGCACAGGAATAGTTCTGATAACCGTGAATTACATACCCGGCATGGTTTGTGCAGAAGTGATTAAAATCAGGAGAGAGAGCTGGTAGATATATTTTATTAAAAGACTGTCAGCTGAACCCGCTTGGTTCGAGTTTGTCACAAGCGCACCTTGTGTAAAGCTGCTAGAGGAAATCCCTTTACCTGCAAAGCCACGATGCGTTTATACACGTCCTCCCTCATACTCATTTCCACGTCGAACTCCGACAGCTTCTTGTCCGCGTCCGTGCTCGCCGTGCGAACGTCTTTGCTGGAGGACACGTGCTGCGGGAAATCCAGCATGTTCCGCTGAACTAAAAAAGAAATCAAACCGAGTAATCCTGCTTCTGCATTACACCTCTGAGTGGGGCCGAGGTACAAGAGGGGAGGCGAAAGCCTGACAGATTACACAGGAGGTATGCAATACTGTCCCTCAACTCTAACCATTAGACCACCACACTGCCTCCCTCCCAGTCCCTCAGCTATAACCACAAGGCCACACTGCCTCTCTCAAATCTCTAAACACAAGGTCACACTGCCTCCCACCCAGTCCCTCAGCTATAACCACAAGGCCACACTGACTCCCTCCCAGTCTCTCAGCTATAACCACAAGGCCACACTGCCTCCCTCCCAGTCTTTCAACTATAACCACAAGGCCAAACTGCCTCCCTCCCAGTACCTCAGCTATAACCACAAGGCCACACTGCCTCTTTCAAATCTCTAACCACAAAGCCACACTGTCTCCCTCCCAGTCTCTCAGCTCTAACCACTAGACCATATTGTCTCCCACCCAGTCTCTCAGCTCTAACCACTAGACCACACTGCCTCCCTCCCAGTCCCTCAGCTCTAACCACTAGACCACACTGCCTCCCTCCCAGTCTCTCAGCTTTAACCACTAAACCATATTGCCTCCCACCGACTCTCTCAGCTCTAACCACTAGACCACCACACACTGCCCTCCCTCCCAGTCCCTCAGCTCTATCCAAAAGGCCACACTGCCTCCCAGTTCAGTCACGTCTCATCTAGCATTTTGTTAAATGTTTATTGGGATACAGAAATAAAATCTACACTTTTCATATGGATTTTAAGCAAAGGTAGGTTTCCACTTTGGACCATTTAGTAACACTACTCAGGACAGGAATACAAACAACTGCCCACCTGCCCCACAATGCCTTTAAACAATGCCAACATCCAGTGTGCTGTCTAACAGGCAAACTGTCAGCTACTCTATGTAGAAACTGCTGAAGCGTCTATACCATTGCTTACAGCGCTCCTGCAAACAAAGGCCCTATGAAACAGCCCGTGTCCTTCCTGCATTCAGCGCTCACAATGGCAGCCTGCTGTACCCTCTGTGTTAAGAGTTTGCTGCTGCACTCTCATCTGCTTACGCTGACATTTTCTTTTGTAAAGTCAAGTTGCGGGAGAAATCTGGAAATGCACAAACACAAATACACAGGGCACGTTTAAATTGATCATTTGTGTTTAAAAGGTAGATGTCTGTTAAAATGATGACCTGCTTCTGCAGACTACTGTCCCATTAGTCTTCAGTAGGGTTTGAGGCAACAATTAATCCCAAGAGAACTGGCACACTGGAAACAAATAGACAACATACATTTATCACAGATTTACAGCTATAGCTGTATTCTGGAGAGCAGTGTGGGGTGTTTAAACCTGGTCAGGTCTATTCAATTGATCTAGGGAAATTTAAATCACTTGATTTTTAGATACACTCAAACTAGACCCTCAAACATCGTTAGAGACGTCGGTTTGCATTCTCTTGATACAGATAAGGCCTGACATTCCGATGAACCGAACAGACACCAGAATATTTAACTGTGGGCTGCCTTAGCTAAGCATGCTCTGGAGCTGCTACAGTGGGCAGATAGAAATGGGTTGGATCAAAGTCCAGGTTTGTAAAGCACCATGTGTTGAGCACAACCACCTAGGAGACTGGAGCAGTACCCAGTCTACTTTACTGTGGGCTTCCTAGCTAATCATGCTCACTCACAGTTGAGCTGTAACTGTCCGCCCCTGTTAGGGTGTGGGCTGAAAGCAGCTGGGTCAAAGTCTCTGATTGAAACGGACAGGGAGGACCATGTGTGGGTCGCAGCCCTGTCCTGAGTGTCCAGGCTATTCCCTACCTGTGTACTCCACCTCCACATCAGCGAGCTCTTTCAGGGTGTTCTCGTAGGTGACCGAGTCCAGCTCCAGTGCCCCCACCCTGTCGTACACCAGCAAGGTCGCCTCCATCAGCTGCTCAGTCAGCTGGTGAATCTGCTGGGGGCTCAGGTCCCATCGCAGCCGGTTCACCGCGGAGGCGCCCCGCCCCTCGCCAATCACCACTTCACCTGGGGGGGGGGGAGGATTTGCAGTGAAGCACCGTGCACATACAAAATGACTTGGGTTCAACTGTAATAACAGCACCATTGTTTGCTCAAATTACAATTACAATTCTATCTTGTTCAGTTAATTATGCTGCACCAATTACAATTCTACTAAAAAGATAATAAAACTACCCACATTAACATGTTTACTCTGTTTATTTGAGAGAGAAAGTTATAATCACAGGTATCAATACAGAAACACACTATATAACTTCTAATACACTTTTTTCAAACAAATGGGGCCACTAAAAGTGGTTGAAAACACAAAAATAACAATCGTATTGCAAATAAATGCATAATTGAACTGTACTGTAATTGATCGTTGATATGGTAGAATTATAATTATAATGAAATACAGGCTGACTGCAAAAACCGAAACTCAACATCATAATTCTATACAAGCGTTTAAAACCTGTACAGCCGTCTCTGGGTTTTAATTCAAAGGTCTAGTCATATTTCTTGTATGGCACAGATTCAGAGCTGCACTCCGATCAGATCACTGGTCAACCTGAACCGAACAGTGCTAGAAAGTTACTGGAGACAGAGATAGACGTATATTACATGTCAAGCTGTGAACACAACGGAGTGACTAGAGCCAGTATAAAATCTACCGGCAGGAGCCTGTGTGGTGTTTTCTACTATCAGCACGAATTCTACTGCCAGTAAGACGCAAAAAAAAAACATTTTAGGACTAAAGGAAGATGAATAATTATATTGTATTGACTAAGTTTAAAGAAAATGAAACGGGAGGTTATATTAAGAATATGTTTAGTGCAGCTACTGGCGGCAGCTGAATCAGCTACCAAGTGCCAGTAAAAATCCTACTGGTAGCAACATCTGCCTTTTAAAACCACATCCTGGCATAAACAAGAACGTGAAAACTTGAGTTGAAGAAGGTCGATCTCTCCTAAAAATAGCATTCATTTAAAATGGTACAGAGAACCCTGCGAGTCTGAATTCAATTCTACAACGCACACATTACGGTATGGTACCTATATACACGTGTGCTATATATTGCGATACTGCGGTGCGACAATACACTGTTACCAGCGGCCCTCAATGCTGTCCACACGGCTCATGCGTGTTGAGTTTCAGGAGTCTGGTTTTATTGGCAAGGCGACCAGACAAGTTCAAATTCATTGCAAAACAGCTGCATGACTGAAAGCCTTCACGCCTGTGATCCGTTTGGTCCAGATCAATGTGATATGATATTATAAATGTATGTAAGTTATGTAGTACTGTCGATATCTGTATTATCACAGTATTATTACACACGCACTCCCTCCCTGCTCTGCACCGTACCCCTGAGTGTCGACACATGTGTAATCAGCTTCCTCGGTCAGCCTTGTGCCATGTTTCGGCTTAAAGGCGCTTATATAGCATTCAATTACAAATACAAGGTTTGAAACTCACCCGTCGGTGCCATGGTAGAGCAGTTACACGAATCTGGACACAACTAATTCTCACACAAGAAATTTTTTCCAACTGAATGATAATTGAAAATTGTCTGCCTCACGGCAACTCTGCAAAGCACACTCGACCTTCTCCCTGATTGGTTCGGAAGCATGTCAATCATGCTCTTTCTTTAGTTGCATACGTTTCCCGACTTAAAATGCATCCTATTGGTTCATTTTGACGCCAATCAACTCAACAACGGGTCAATTCGTACAACACGATTCGACAGCTCGGATTGTCACTCGTAACAATTCCCAATTTGGGTGCCTTAAAAGAAAACCAAAATAAATATATTTAGACTTTGTTTTATTTGTTTTGTTGTTGTTTTTTTTTAATAACAATTTCATATTGAAGTTAAAATAAAAAAAAAGACGTTGATAAGAGTCTCGACTTCGCTCGGCTGCGTGCTGACGTGCTGACGTGTGGCTACGCAGGCGCAGTCGCTAGACAGAGCGAGAAAGCTGCATTGAGACCTGGAGACAAGAGGTAAGAATGAACTTTTTGTAAAACGAATTTTTTTTCTAGTAGCGGTCTTTCATAATGCAGAAGCACGCGTTTAGTGGGGATTCGGGGTGGGGGCGAGTAAGCCTTGTTTGGGTCTCTTTCTCAATACGCGCTGTAAGGTGCCAGCGAGCCTTTGTTTTTTTGACACGTTATTTTCCTAGATATACGGTAAGGCCTTGCTACAGGGAGCTCGAATATTCTGCATTAAACCTGGCAAGCGAAAACTCAACCGGCGAAAGTCTGTCAGACCACGGCGTGGTACCACAAACTACTACCAGTTACTAGTCTGTAATTAAGAGAGAGAGCACACTTCACACAGCCCACACAATTGTCATTTCATTTTATATTAATGGCTTTTTAAACAGAATTTCAGTTTCGAACGAACCGACACAGGGAGGTCAGAGACTTCTGAGAAGTAATTTCTAATGTCTTGACAGTTCCGTCCCGGTGTGTTGACGGGTAGTGACTAATCAAGCTGGTAGTAAAACCTGGAATGGGAGAAACTGCTTTGAAATAGGAGTCGTAGTCCCATCCCTGGCGGTGGGATGGTAACCCAAGGTGACGCCCAGGGGTTTGTGAAGCTCCCCGTGTAATGTAGTGGTAGACTGCATGCCAAAGGCACTAAACACAAAGCAGTCCAGTCCCAGTAATCGTTCATTATCAGCCATTACCATTTAATTTTAGACGATTAGGAATGTTCGTTCATCTTTTTAGTTTTGGCATTTTGTGAAGCTGAGATTGCAGAGTGATTTTACCATGAGCCGGGTTATTGTATGCAATAGGCGTCTTATTTTGCTTATGTCCTTAATTTATAACCTACTGCTGCAAGCTGATTCAGCAGCATACCTAGTCTATTCAATAATATAACAAACAGCCCATTCCTTCTGTTTTAGTGCAAAGGGAGCCCGGCAGCTTTATATTATACCTGGCTAATTCTTGAGTAAATCTGCGAACACTTTATAAACACATCAAGTTGAGGAAAGAAAGTAATGTCACAGATGGTAGGCTACATGGTATCTAAAGTATTAAGAAAACATGGGAAGGATAATGCTATGTTAAGCGGTACAGACTTCAGCCTGTGCAGTCTCTTGTCTCCTGTCCTCATTTTCGTTTCATTCTCTTAATTTTTCTACCCAGGGTTCGATGCAGCCTGGTGTCTTGTACTGTCCTAAAGGCCATCCTGTTTAAAAAACACTTCAATTATGATTTGAATGGAGCCAGCGTCGGCAAGGGAAAGCAGGGCTTTTCTCTGCTCTGACAGGCTGCATAAAAGATAATAATAGCTGGAAGTAAAGTACAGAGTCGTGATCAAATTCCTGCGAGTGGGCTGACATTAAGAGAAGATTAGTGGCACTGGAGAAGCTTCGCTGATTATTGTACACACACCCCGCTATGATTGTAATTGAAGTCTGTTTCTGCAGTGGACTTGCTGCATGGAGCTCATGTCTAGGATTACTTCTACTAAATTTTGGCACAAGTGATTGTACCGTAGTGCTGTTGGCTGGCTCCATACAGAAGAGATTTTGCAAAGTGTTATTATTAAGGCTGTGTTTTTTATGGTTACCACCAATTTCACAATTACAGTGAAATGTACCCATTGAAAAAATACAGCCCTAATTATGAATGCATTGGCGTCACTGGAGTTCAGGTTGTAAATCAGCAGCAGGGTCGCCTTTATCGCTGAAGGATTATCACCCTAACCTGCATCCATGTCACCCTTAAAGTGTTAATTCCTCAGCACAGCTTCTAAAAGGTTTAGAATCATAGGGCTACTGAGTTTCCATTCTAGGGAATAGCAAATTCAATTTTTCAAAAATGACCAATTCTGTTTTTTCCCCACTTTTTATCAATTTATTGATAGTTAAACATGTAATATAATGTTGATAGTTAAAATAAGTAAATTAATAAATATTACAACACATTTTTTTTTTGTTATTATTGAAGCCAAGATTTTCAAGACCTGTCATAATGTTTGTAAACATCACTTGGCTCATTGCCGGCAGGAAAACTTAATTATATTACAACGGTTCACAAAACAAATGTGTCCAGCACTGCTGTGAGAGGATCATATTTACACTGACACTGTAGCTCGGTCTACAAATGAAGATGTTTTGAAAAGACCCGTTTCACTTATTGCTGGCATTACAATAACAATATTAAACAGATTAGTAACAGTCCAGCAATGTCATGTGAGAGCAATCCTATTCACAGGAATCCACAAATGAAGTTTAGCGTTTAGCGTTTTAATGACATTACAATAACCAGGATAAAATATGGAACACTTTGATAAAGCATGTAAGCTGTGTATCACCTGATTGAAATTTAAATAACGCACCTTTTAATGTAAACACATTATCAATCTTCCCAATTGTTTCTTTTCTAATTCTGCATTCTTGTTTATTTGCTAAATTTAACAAGAGGTGTGTCTCTGGACAGAATGTCTTTATGAAACAAACGGTGTGTCAGTGGCGTAACTTTGGTTTCAAAAGTGTGTGTGGGGGTGGCAGTTTCTGTAGCTGATGCGGTGTGTAGTGTAATAACAACATCCTTTACACAGTAAAGTGATCAATTTCCTTTAAGGAATCTATAGCTAGAAAAATAGCTTTGAGCTTGTTTCTTCATCGTCAGATAATATAATGTATTTAATTATAGATTTGTTACATGCAGGTAGAGTGGAAAGAAATAAACTAAACAATAATGAAATATGCACTTCATTTGTCTTGCTTGCTTTGGGAAAGCCCCGTCTTGAGCGCCGTGCCTTGCGTCTCAGTTTTTCAGCATGAAGAATGCAGTGCTTTGCATTTGTTGCTGTCTGTCTTGCTTTCTTGTTCTGTACGTGTTTACGACTGGCAATATGATCTTAATGGTATTCACTCGTACATGATCTGTCGAATGACAGCAACATTTGCAGAATAGTACCCTACCATCCTTGTATAGATTATCAGAAAATGTTTTAGCTCTGTATTTTTCTTTTCTTCGTTGGTGCAGGCGCCGTGTTGCGTTTCAGCAGAGACCCGTTAGTGAAATCGCATGATAAATTCACTCAACTTGGTTGGGGTGTAGTGCAAAAAAAAAAAATGCAGAAAACTGGAGTTTAAAAAGACAGCATTGCAAAATTAAATTTCCAAAACAATGCTTCATCCCTTTCCCAATGCTTAATTCCGCAATCGCGGAAAATCAGTAGCCCTACATAGGTTACTGACTTTTGCATGCTTTTTGGTCTCTGACTGGGTTAATGACTGAAAGCTATCTCCAGAACAGCTTGCATCACTTGAAAGTTGTTCCACATGCCGTAAGTGATACTGACGAAGTATAGTGGTGTTTTTATCCATCACAGTGGATATGCATGTTCCAGACATACCATGCTTTGTTTTCATTGTAGGCCAACCACAATCCCAAGCTATTGATCTGAAGCTGAGCCACACACTT